>NC_138033.1:87386947-87752466 GCF_964106645.2 Podarcis pityusensis
GCAAATGTGGATTGGCACTAAGTGTATACACTGGGAGTAGCCAACAAGGCTACCATCACCCCTGACTATTAGCTATGCTGGTCAGGACTGGTGAAAGTAGGAGTTGAACGTGGAGTTCAGCAGCTTGCCTTCCCCTGGTGTGTGGGCAGAAGGTAGATCAAGGTCTACTGGCAGACTGATTCCCCTAGTGATTTGCAGCAGTTCTTCAAATACAGCTACTTCTGCCTCCCAGTTGCTTACCAACAGCAACAAAAAAGCCAAGGTCCTAAACATGTGGCTGAAATGGAGAAGGCTAACCAGAAGTGGACTTCTGTGTGGAAGGGATGTGTGAGCTCTGCTCTGTTCTGGTCCTGAAAAGAAATCCCTCTGCTCACCCTGTCCTTTCCTTCTAACTGCATGTCCTTTGCCCCTGGTTCAGCTTGATAGATCATGGGAGTCAATTCGATAAGCGCATCGCTATACAGGATTGCAATCTTAATGTGGTGCCACAACACCAACAAGAGGGGCTACTCACGGTGTCCGGCTCAGTGGTGGGCAGTCCATTAAGGGAAGCTCAGGAGGCCCTCAGCCAGCGCCTACCTCCTTGCTGACAGCCACTCCAGGGAATGGCACTGCCTGTCAGTCTTCTTTGTCTCAGGGCTTATCCACACTTACTTTCCCCTGCACTTCCTAGGCACAGCCCATGCTTTAAAGCAGGGGTTGGCAACCTAAGGCCCATGGGCCACAAGCAGCCCACGGGGGTCGTTTAACCGGCCCACGAACCACCCTCTTGGCAAGTCCCTGCGCACTGCACTAAATCGGTGCGTGGGGACTCGCTTCTGCGGCACCAGAAATCATGTCTGCACAGACGCGGACGCCGGAAATCGTGGGTGCGCTCATGCACACACGTGATCCAGCCCACGGAGGGATCTCGGCTGGAGTGAACCAGCCCAGGCAAGGTAAACCTTGCCGACCCCTGCTTTAAAGCTCTGTCTCCGAGTGCCCCTTTCTTTTGCTCTGGAGCTTCCCCCACAAAAACCCAAATCACCATTTGCTGTGCTTGAGCTTTAAAGTGTGGGTTTTTGCAGGGGAAGCTCCAAGGCAAAAAAATGGTGCTTTCAGCCATGGACCATGCCAGGAAAGAGCAGGGCAAAAGGTACATGTGGATAAGCCCTCAGTGCTGCCTTTGTATAACTCAGCAGGGAAGAGTAGAGGAATAAAACGGCAATGAGTTGGCTCTACCATCAGCTCCAGTTCTGCCAGCCATTTGCTTTGGTGCCTCCTCCTGTTGGCCTCCCTGACGCCTGCCCTGCCAGTCTCCATGGGCACCAGCCTCCACGGGTCCCGCTATACAGAGGACAGTCTTCTCTTTGAAGGTGCCCTCTGTTGAAAAAGCTGCATTGGTTTTGTTACGGAAGGGGGGGGGCATGTCTTCTTCACTACAATATATTTGCTCAATTTCTCTAGGACTCCATCACCCCTCCCCTGTCCTCCATAATCTCTCAAGTAATCCTGTCAAAATCACTCTGCCAAACCTTTCCTCGGGCAATGCCAGGTGACAGACTATGCGTACATGGACCATTGTCTTCTCAGGATGTGCTTATCTGCGCATATCTCCAGCTCTGCATATTCCCCCCTCCCTCCTCCATATGTTAATCCAGTGTAACCCAACCTCTCCTTAATGTATTCATGATGTAATCTGTGTAACCCAACCTTTCCTTAATGTATTCGTGATGTAACTGGGATGTATTTTGCACTGTATTCTGGGACATGGAGGGAAATTTCAAAAGTTCATGTCACCCCTTTCTCTCTGTTCAATCTCGCCTTGAACCTGTTGCGCAATAAACTTGGATCTTCTGCAGTTTGCTCCTGCGTCCGGCTGAGCTCATTTTCTTCCGCAGGGACCCACGGACTTAGTCCGATGAGCTGGGTGGCAGAGTAACCCCGCACCCAGATTTTTCCGTAACAGTTGGCGCCGCAACGTGGGGCTTGCGGTTCTCCCGAGCTGCTGACTGGGGGCCCCGAAATCTTCAGCCGGCTCCGGGCCATTTTGCCTGGGAAGATCCTTTTGGACCCCCAGCCATCTTCCGGGCGGTAATCGAAAGCCCTAGGAGTTCAGCCGGGGAGCAAAAGAGGGATCCAGCCGGCTTATTCATCGATCCCGGGATCAACGTTGAAGACGCGTGAGTATAGGAAAAGAAATCCAGTGCACTGGTGGGAAAGGGGGTGGAATCTCCTGGCAACTGAATTCTCTGCCCTCCTCTCTATCGCTCCTTCTTGCCTTTCTCTTGGTCCGGTTAGTGAGAGAGACCGTGGACCGCTGCTCAACCCAAAAGGGGGGTTCTGAGCTCTATCTCTTTTCCTTAAAATCTCCAGCCAGCCGCACCAATTGGGAGCCCGAAAGTAAGACGGAGAGACCCGGCTTGGAAAGACAGCCGACTCTCCGCAACGGGCATCTCAGTTGAAAGCAAGGGGCTGGAGTTCTTCTTCCGAACTTCCCGAGCGCCCTTACGGAGGGGGCAGGAAGGGGTCTGGCTTTCTATCCCAATCCCAGCCGCACTGGTCGGTGCCACGTAACACGTGTATCGTGCGTGAGCCCGCTTCCAAAAGCAAGGGGGATTTTCAGTTCGAAATTCTATCAAGGGATCACCCGAGCTGGCACCGCATGGCGTGGGCGTCCAGTAGGGCCCCTTTTCCTGAGATGTGACGATAGGTAGGAGGTTGCCAGGAGGGATAGCCCATGAGGAATTGGGCAGGACCGGCAGAGTGGAAAGAGACCCCAGGTTATAGGAAATAAGGAAATAAGGAAATAAGGAAATAGGAAATAAGGAAATAGGAAAGGGAACGCAAGGAACCGGATAGCTAGAGCTCTCTAAAACCCACTAAGGAAGTTGCCAGGCAACTAGAAGCCCCTTCTCCTCTTTACTATACGTCCCTGTACTAAGCATACCAAACCCCTAGACATACCAATCCTAATCAACCCCTCTCTTTCCCCCTTCTCTATCCCAGACACACACCCCCCCAAAAAAGAAGGAAAAAGCAAAAAAGCAACAACAGCAACGCATGCATCTATAAAGGGGTACCCAGTCGACCAAGCGTTATGAGCCCTACCAGTTTGATTAACTGGTGGTGTGTTTGAAGAGGCAAGGAGGCTCATAAAACCATGTGGGACCTTCCTACTAATTTCACTTAATGAAGCCAAAGGTAGTGGCCCAACTCCTTGCAATAACCAACTAAAGGATGAGAATATATATGTTTACATGTCGTCTGTTATGTGTGTTGTCTGTTAATACATATATGAGAATATGTATGTTTACATGTTGTCTGTTATGTGTGTTGTCTGTTCCTTCTGTCTCTGGCAGACTGCCTTTCTTAAGTGTGCATAGTTTAAACTGCAAGCTTGCTTCAAAATTTAAATCTAAGGAAGCCATGCTGGATCTTAGCAGTCCTAAATAAGACGAAAATTGAGAATGAAGTGTGCAAATGTTTACCCCACCTCTTGCTTTGCCCCAACTTTTGAGATTGTGAGTCTACAGTCTTATTTTGGAAGGTGCTGATAACCTAATGTTTCTGCTGCAAAAGCCTAGTTGAGCCAACTGCTCTCTCAAGCTAAAATGCAGTGTATGTACTTCATTAAGCATATGCCTATAAAAGTATGGTGTTCATTCTAAGAAAAAATATTTGAGTCCAGTTTTAACTTTGATTTGGTTGGACAGAAGAGTTATTGTAAGGCTCCTGATATCAGTCTCTATAAGACTTCATGGCCTCTTTTGTTAGAAAATGCCCCCCCTCCCCCTTGTTTCACTCTGCCTCTTTCAGTTGTTTTCTCCCTTCTTACTTCTGTGCCAGGTAAATTTACTCCCGAGTAAGCTTCCTTTAAAGGAAACTGCAAAGAGGGGAGGGGGGCAACACTTGTGTATTCCCTTAAAAAAAATCAAATCTAGGGCTGCTTTAACTGTGCTTTATAAGAGATCCTCTCCCTATCTTACGAAAACTGTTCACTTCAATCTTCCTTAAATATCATTTCAAACTCACTCAAACTATCTCAAGATCTGCAAAAAGGGTTCTGTGTAAAGTTATGTACTTTTATTTTCCTCTTCCTTAGTACATGATAGGAGCATAGATGTTTCCTTTCCCAGCTGTAAATCTGTACTTAAATGTGTATGCCTCTTTGGTAGTACAAATCTTGCTGCGAAATCTTGCTGTGAACCCTATATTTTGGAGGGTTGGACTAGATGACCCCAGGGTCCCCTTTCAACTCTCCCGATTTGTGGCTGTGTGGAAGGACATGTGTCTGCAAGCATTGGAGGGTACTTCTTAAATTCTGGTGACGTGATGGAGTTGAAATTCAACCTAGCTTTGCTCTTTAGTTTTAAAAGGTGAGAGGTGAAGCCCAACTGGTAATATCAAGCATTTAAGTGATTACAGTGTTTATCATTTTGTCTATTATTTTAAAAAAAAAATCAAACTTATAAGTCTATTAAAAGTTTAAGCACATAAAAATTCATATAATCAAGTAGAATTAGCCTTGACCATCCATCCTGTAAATAAAGGGCAGTAAAATTTGTCTGCAAATGGTAAGGCTGAGAATGTTAAAAAAATCCTATGAATTCTAACTCTCTGGCCATTTTTACTCATAAATAAGAGAGCGGTTGATTGTTCCGCGAATGACCAGATAAAATGACCAATAATGATAGCCCTTTCCTGTACATAAAGGAAGCACTCCTGTTGCTTAGGCTGAAATTGCTAGCTTTGGTGAATACTTAAATTGCTGAGTTTCTCTTTTTTGTTGTTTTAAAATCTAACCCTATTTTTAAAATCTACTCCTTACCTTTCCCTTCCTTATTCTAATTGAGCCAAAAGATGCAACATTTTCAATGGTATAAAAGGTTTGCTGAGACATGAACTCTGCACATGCACAGAGGCTAGATCAGCTTTAAAAAAAAAAGAGAGAGAGCGAGAGAAAGGAGGGGGGAGAGAGAAGGTTTGGAGAGCGTGAAACCTATACAAATTTCCTTATGTAAAACTTGGAACCATTGAGGGAAATCATCCTTAATGTGTTTTGCTCCAGGGGCTACTTAAGACAATAGAGTTAAGTACTGGACATGCCAAATTCTTTTCACAGGTAAATATCAAAGCACTCCCACTGTGAGTTCCTCTTCTGAGTAGTCTCTCCCCCCCCAATGGGATTTAAATTTTATAACAGTTTTTTTTGTGTGTGTGTGTATGTGTATATGCCTATGCATTTTAGGAACAGCATTTCCTGACAAACCTCTCACATGAAATAATTTTCCCTTTCAACAGAGTGTCCTTTCTTTTCTCCCACAGCACAAATGATAATGAGGGGATGCAAACAGTGATTTAAATACTCTATAAAAGTAATTGCATTTGTTTTCCTTTTGTCTTTCTTCCCTTAAAGCCAAACAGTCACTTTCTTTCTGTTCAGCAAAACAAGTCTGAATCCCTGCTATATTAGTTGATTTCCTTCTATCTCTTTGTGGCTTTGACATTTTTTTAGGTTACAAATAATCTGTTTTCCTTTATTAAGTTCGTTTTATCAGTTCTTCCATTATATATATGAAATTAATCGAAGCACAACCAAACATTGTTTGTGGAATGGTATTTGTTTACCTTTGTGCCTGAGCATTTCTTAATTCTGTCATTTTGGCTAGTGCAAGGTACTTGCACAACTTTAAATTGCCATTCATTTTTCTTGGTATTAACTCATTTCCCAGTATTCCACTATTAACATTACAGCTGATGTTGTCACATAATTTGGGATGTTAGAATGCCAAAACAGATTACTTCAGGTTACTTCAAGTTTCTTATTAATTGTGTGCCTTACCATTTATTTATTTTTGGTTCCTTATAGGTCATTTTGTGTGTGTGTGTTTTACTTTGGGGACATGTTCATCACATGTTGAAAGTCAGTTTCATGAAGTTCTTTTATTGGATAGCACATGGTGAATTTTAAGTTTTCCCCATTGTTTTCCCATTTCTTTTAGTCCAGTAGTAATCTGCATGGTTTTGATAATATATTTAATAATAATTCTTTTCTAAATCTGATGCCTTTGTGTCAAGCTTGTTTTCATCTGACTGGTAATCTGACAGAGATTTTCACAGGAAATAAAAATTTCCCTTTCAAACAGGATAGTGAAGAGAATTCGGACCCACATAAGCAAAATGTTTAACAACTTCCAATTGTGTTCAAATTAACAAAGGTTTTGTCCCTTCGTTTCTTCCACAGCCAAACTAAGTGAAGGAAATTAAATGTAAATGATTATAATATTCAAATGGATAAAATGCTTAACTATGAATTTGTATTTACAGCCTCCCAAGAAGAAAATTTTAGGATATTCTCTCCTTTCTTGACTATTATCTTCCTCCTTAAAAGAAAAGAAAGAAAAAAACAACAACTAATTATGTCTTCAGATCCTACAGGCCTATTTCCAAAGGATGCTTTGCGGGAGACCAAAATACTAAGACCATCTCCTCACCAGCTAAGCAACCTGCCAATGCATCACAGTGGCCACAACAATTTCTTCCCATAAAAGACTTGAGAAACTGACTAATTGGATTTTGAAGGAAATACCCTTGTGCCAAGTTTGGAAATACATGTAAAAGCAGCAAGAATTGCCTCAAGATCACATTATTGCCTCAAGATATAGTGTAGAATTAATACTTTGTACGTTTTGTGTATTATGTGTTATTATGTAGGAATGCTGAAGTGTGTCTGATAATGTGTTATCTCCACAAAGAAAATTTCTGTGTGTAATTGTTTCTGTATAATGTAGGATACATAACTATGAACAGCAGAAGGATATGGCTTACACCCAAGTTTTTCATGGAGGATTCCCATATATTACAATGCTTTCCAATAGAGCACACTATATTTAGATTAAGTCAACTGATGATCATATTTCCTTGTCCCACCTGGCACTCTGCAGAGTCCAACCTTCCCTACCTATTTATTTATGTATTTAATGTTTTCCTATACATGAAGTCCCCAGATTTTTACTATTTCTTTCTTTCTGTTCCAGAAAACTATTTCAAATCTTTTCTATGACTTCTCTGCATCTCTTGCAGATTCAGTACTGTCTTCAAGTAGCAATTGTTCTGTATTTATTTACTTATTAATCTTGGTTTTCCCGTATAGCTGTGAAATTAATCTAACCACAACCAAGTATTATTATCGGAACCATATTTTATCAGGTAGATTTGAAGCAACGCTCCTTATTATTTGAGATGTTTGATTAGGATGCCAGATGAAATTGGGTGTAGATCATGTCCCAAATTTTATTTATTTATTTGAGGACACGACTACCATATGTTATATTATTATTGATAACAAGAAACGTGTATATGCCTTGATGTAGCAAGAATGGTCCCTTATAGAGTTAAATTGACTCATTTGGACAAATGCCCCCTTAAAGAATGGCTTTGGTTTTAACATATTGGTTTTGAAAAGTTGAGAACCATGGGGCAAGATAAATTCAAATTGGACTCTACTGGAATTGGGCACGTGTATCCAGGCTGCAACTAGCTTTTGGTCCTTTAAGAGCAAGTGGACAACTTTCCATGAGTGCGAGACCAGAGCCTGCAATAATGAAAAATCCCATAGCTAAAGGCCAAGGCGAAGACCTCTCCCTCACGAGAGGTCCGCACCTGTGCCAGCTATGGTGAATGCCAGGCGACATGGTAAATTGAAAGCCCTGAGGGGATTCAACAGGATGTGTTACTGTACCACTATGCCGGTGTGAGACCACAGAAGAGCTAGCTTGGCACCTGAAAACACAAAAACGGTGGGGCTAAAAAAAAGCAAACTGCATTTTTTTCAGTCAGTAGTAGACCTTCCTGCTAAATGTAAAGCATACACCACTATTGAAAATGTTTCTCCCAAGAGCTAGGGTGCCACAAGTAATTTAGTAACAAAATACAACAGATGTTCTTTTATATAATACCCTATATCCAGCTATCTGCACTGCTATACTTGCAAATGACCGTAAGAGGCATGGCTTGCAAGTCCCTTTCAGGTTTGCATAAACCCACACATCTGGTACGGTAGATACCAAGTTATTATTTAGCGCATATATATAACACGCGTGTACATTGTATTCGTCCGTGTTGCTCCCTCTTTTGCTGCCCTGCTCAACCCACCTCCTTTCCATTAGAGCGTATTCCCACTCACAGGGAACGCCTACATTCACCGAGATTTAGGGTGCGGAGAAAAGATTTGCAAGTTCTTACAGAACTTTAATGCAAATCTATCTCCGAATGGGGGACTGTTACGGAAGGGGGGGGGGGCATGTCTTCTTCACTACAATATATTTGCTCAATTTCTCTAGGACTCCATCACCCCTCCCCTGTCCTCCATAATCTCTCAAGTAATCCTGTCAAAATCACTCTGCCAAACCTTTCCTCGGGCAATGCCAGGTGACAGACTATGCGTACATGGACCATTGTCTTCTCAGGATGTGCTTATCTGCGCATATCTCCAGCTCTGCATATTCCCCCCTCCCTCCTCCATATGTTAATCCAGTGTAACCCAACCTCTCCTTAATGTATTCATGATGTAATCTGTGTAACCCAACCTTTCCTTAATGTATTCGTGATGTAACTGGGATGTATTTTGCACTGTATTCTGGGACATGGAGGGAAATTTCAAAAGTTCATGTCACCCCTTTCTCTCTGTTCAATCTCGCCTTGAACCTGTTGCGCAATAAACTTGGATCTTCTGCAGTTTGCTCCTGCGTCCGGCTGAGCTCATTTTCTTCCGCAGGGACCCACGGACTTAGTCCGATGAGCTGGGTGGCAGAGTAACCCCGCACCCAGATTTTTCCGTAACAGTTTAAAGATTAAGAATTGTCAGAAGGGAGAGCGATTTGGTAGCTTTAAAATACTACTCCAGGCAGCCCTAAGAGCTTTGGATGAAAGAATGTTTTAAATTGTTTTTTACAATGTTTTCTTAAAGCTGCAATTGATTTTAGATCTTTTTAGAATGTTTTAATCTGTTTTAAAATATTTGCATTGTTTCTCTATTAAATTCCACTTCTGTATGCTGCCAAGGGCTTCTGGGGGAGGAAGGGCAGGATGATGATGATGATTATAATGCCTTGTATTTCTAACTGTTTCTAAATTTGCACCTATAAATATAAAGTAGCACATGTAAATCTGTGTCCTCTTTTTTTTGGAGGGGGGTGGTGGTTGATGCATAACTGACCAAGCCTCTATTCACTGACAGAGGGAGATTCTCCCCCTGCCAGTGTGGGCAATGCATGAATAGGCCCAGTGCCAATCTTTTACTTTTTCCTACCTATTGTCGCAGCATTCTGCTCCGCTTCTGCTGCATGTGCATTTCATGCCGTTAGCTCCATTCCACTCAGACCCCATTCCGTGTTTTGTCCCATCCAAAGGAGAAGTGCATCCATCTGGAGGAATGACTGATCCTAGAGATGGCAGGGAGAACACGGTCAGTTTCATCAACATCAGTGCCCGCACTTCCAAAATGCAACAAAAAGCAGCTGTTCAAATCAGAAGATAACCTGGGGAAATTATCACCACTTGGCACCACACTCTCATGGTTGCCCAGCCTGTAACAGCACCCACAGCTTATTTCTCCAGTCTGGCTCTTCCCACTATGGGAGACAGCCTGTTTCTGAGTCCCAGTTGCTCCTGTTCTCCGCTTGTGGGCTTCCCCCTGGGGGAACAGACTAGTTTATCTCCCAAGATTGAGAAGAATAGCACCTGTACATCTTGCCTGAAAGTTCAAATTATACAAATGCTAGAAATGCACTCTCCTCCCACTTTTAAAAAATAAAACTGGGGATCTGGAAATTACGAGGCATCTGGGAGAGAGGGCAGTGGTTCCCCCCACCCCCGCATGACCACAACCGATGGTTTCAAAATACACCTCTGCAGCTGCAGTGGTTGATGAAATGGTTGATGAAACGACAGGTTGTGGTCTGGCTGGTGCTTTTGGGTGCATGTGTGTGCATTCAACAAGTTGTATATTAGGCCAGGGATGGACAAGGTGCGACCTTCCAGGTGTTTTTAGACTCCAATTTGCATTTTAGACTCTACCCACCAGCGTGATTAATGGCTGGGGATCGTGAGAGTGATGGTCCACAGATTCCCCACTCCTGTGGGAAAGAGAAGATACACACCATTGCCCACTCAAATCTTTAATTTTTAGGGAACCTGAAGAGGGGACTGGATACTGAAGCAGGGCAACTCTGGCAATCCTGCAAAACACAGTTTGAGAAGGTATGCCCAGAAGGCAAACCAAAGGACCAAAATATGGATGGTAACTGATCAAGTGCATGGATCAGGAAATAAGAATATTTCCTGGTACATCGTAAGGCTGTGCACACACTCCCCTCTATAGGGAAAACCTATTGTGGAAGAATTTTGTATACTGAGGAGATAGGTTTCTTGGTTTATACAAGTCTTCCTGCTTCATTATTGGCCCATCCTAAAAGGTTACACCCTTTAGGACTCTCAGGGGTTGCTTTATTGCCCTGATTTGCTAATGTGCTTCAGGGATAAGTGCTGGCAGGGTGTGGGAGGACCTTTGGATATCAGTCCAGCCAGCATGCAGCCTCTCAGGGATGTCAATCTTCCTGATAGGGTCTGACCTTTGAGCTTTGACGTAGGCGCTGATCTGTTCCTGCTCTGTACTGGCCAGCTAAAATCTCTCTGTTATTATTCTCTGGTGCTCCTGATAACTGAAGGGGAAAGTATTTTATCTAGCTTATGCTATGTTATTCTGCTAAAAGTATGTGCCACTGTTTTTTATGCTGTGTTCGAGCCTGACACTATAAAGGCAGTGAACTCCTCTCCACTACTGTTGCTGTTGCCACTGAATCCAAAAGAATGCTTGAATTTCCAAAACACCCTTCACCTGATCCAGGACAATCTAGGAATCAACCCTCCCACCCACGAACCAGTCCTGAATCAATTTGGGTGGAGAGTTAATGTTTAGCTGTTGCTTTTAACAAGGTGGTGAAGCTGACCTCTGCAGTCTTCCTTCTGGACATGCTGTCTCCTGACAGCTTTTCATTGCTCTGGAGGCCTGATTCAACCAAGGGCAATTTAAGGCTGTCTCAACCTGACTCAGCCCAAGCCTGGATCTCCATTAATTTGGCCATCTGGTGCCTTGTCCCAGCAAGTAGGGGTAGGTTGAAGTCTATGGAAATGCTTGCTTGAGTGTGCAGGCCCTGCTCTTTCTTCATGAAAATTGTTCAACATTGCTAGTGCAAATATTTCATAATAAGCACATTTTGTATGCAGTTTTGACTAATGTCCCCATTTTTGCAAGTGATTTCTCCCAATATATTGCATTTATTTTTATATTTTTGCTAATATGTTCATTTTTACACACATATTTTACATACTTTTCTACATATTTTACATACCTAGCATATGCATTTCTGTAAACACTATTTGCTTGGAGAACTGCCTTGCAAAATTCATATAACTGCAGATTGCAAAGGAAGACTTTGTTTTGTTTCTCATGTCTTGTATAATCTATAACGTCTTGATGATTTGATAGATTCACCTTCAAATGCAAACTGAATGGAATTTCTCTCACATCCCTAATCCTGAGTCAGGATCAATTTTTTTTTTTTTTAAAAGCCAAGCATGAAATAATCAATTGCACAAATCAGTAGGCTGTTCAATAACTTTACCATCTTTAACTTCTGCTTTATTTATGGTTCGGACACAGGAGCCTTGGCACTTGCCCAGCCAGGTGATGCATAACATGATCAGGATGAGAGCAACTTTCTGAAAAAGAGGAATGGGAAGGGGGAAGAATTCAGCAAAACAGGCTTTCAGTTGCTTTGAGAGTTTACACTAAGCTTTGACTGCACTAGAACTTTGTGGTTATTTACATTTTAAAAAATGAATGAAATATTTATTGCTAAAAGCTATAAGCTGTCACAATTGGTCACAATGCATAGAATACAAATAATTGATTTGAAACTAAACAACAACAACAGCAAAGCAAAAATTCAAAAATCACACCTGCATAAGTTAAGCACTCCACATCTCACACTCCCCCTTATGATACGTGTCTTGGTGCCTAGTGCTCAACTTACTTGCAGCCAAGGCAAATTTTGCAACCTGTGCAGTAATAAATATGTTATTGCCAGCCAGCAAAATAGAGATTTGCTCAAGGGGAAAGAGAGGAAAGGATGCAATGAAGGAATTTTTGTCTATAAAGGGCACAGTAACAAATGGGATGGAATGTCCTCCGTGTCTCCCGACTCACAGATGCAGAGTCTTTGGTGCACAGGGGTGTTATTGAATCTCCCCACTAGATATGCAGAGGGCATACACTGAAGACGCAAAGCTGTAAATGCTTTTCTAAGCGGTGCCAGCGTGAGATTAATGAAGTACGGCTCCAGCCCAAAATATGTTTTCTATATTGGATACCAGGATGAGTATGCCATCTGGGAAAGTAAATGAAGGTCCCGCCATTTAGAGTCCAAATGGTTTTTCTCTTTGATGAGTTGTTTGACTCTGTTAGAGGCAAGATTTGGTAGGGAGTCCACATTAATCCCATAATAATGGAGAATCTTACTGACTGAGTTTGCCCAAGAGCTTCAGGGTATAAAATGCAATTGCTCTCGGAAGCATTTTTAGGGAGCCTGGTATTACTCATGCTAGCCAGCTTCAGCCAGTATAGGGCTAGCAATACATGCACACTGGTTTGTAAGCAGATTAGCCCTGTTTCAACTCTTAAAAGGGGGCAGGTGTACCTTTGGGGACAATCAACAGTGATTTCAGGAAAGAGTTCTGCACCACTTCTAAGGGGAGGACATTAATATATCCCCAAATCTCTGCACTGTACTGGCATAATCTTCTTTTGAAATACCTCAACTGTGCGGGCAACTAAACTCCCCCCTGAACTCTGGAAAACTGTAATAAAGAGTGAATAGAGTGAGAGGGTTTCAATTAACTGCAAGTAGGTGTGGCTTCCAGGACAATTTTGAATTAAAACCCAAGCCCAGGTACTTATAATAGCACTGTTGTTCAATAGGTTTATTGTCCAAACTCCATCTGTGAGGTTTTCTCTTCTTCCCCAAAATCACCACTTTAGTTTTAGAATGGTTGACTGTTAACTGCTCTTTTGTGCAAAATACATTCAACTTCCTCATCTCCGCATCCCAATTAAGGTTGCAGAAACCAAAATCATCGGCATACAGAAGAACTGAGAGTTTGACATCCTGAATAGAAACAGGAAAATATTCTAGCCCTCTTAGTTCTTGAACAATATCATTTATATAAAAACTGAAAAGAAAGTGTGCTAAGAGGCATCCCCTAGCAACCCATTTGCTCCAAGTCTAACCCTAAGCGGAGTGTGGGTCTGCAGCCGTTGAACTAAAGAGAGCAGCCTTCTGTCAGTATTAGTGGAGGCTAACTTTTGCCAAAGACGTCCCCTCTCTATCAGGTCGAAGGCAAAAATAAGACCCACAAAAGCTGCATACAACTCTTTCCTACCATTTTGTGGTAGGTGAAGGACAAAACATTGGTCTATTGTGGATTTACCCTTCATAAACCTTGATTGTTCTTCAGCAATAACTGTATTTCAGCAGCCCCTGACTCCCAACTTACCCAATAGATATTTTGAGTATAATTTTGACACGGTACTCAGTAGATTAATTGGTCTGAAATTCTTTGGGTCAGCCTTGGAACCTTTTTTTGTGAATGGGAACAATTATACTTACTCCCCACCTTTGGGGAATTTTCCCATGATATGGGTAAACAATGAAGCAAGGACTGGGGACCACCAGCCACGATTTGTTTTAATAATTACCCAGGGAACATATACCGTATACTCCAGGAGCTTTTTTGGTAGGGAGGGAGTTAATCAAGACATTTATTTCATCATCAGTTACTGGGTCCCATTCAGGGCAGGAAGATAGCACAGGAGTATCTATGTTATAATGGGAATTCAAGGAGGTTCCTAGGCTAGACAGATTGAAGAGAGAAGAAGAGTGTGCATGCCATTGCACAGAGGTAATTTGCTTATCAATGGGGCCGTTTGCCTCTCTTGTCCCTTTTGCCACCAGGGCCCAGAATCTAGTTGAATCCCTTTCTATGGAAGCGTGGCCTAACTCCATCCAAGTATGGTGGATATGCTTTTCCTCCCCCCGCCCAAAGTAATTTTTTATATTCTCTTTGAAGGTGTATATATTGCATATAATTTTCTAGTGAATGTGCTTTTTTAAACGTATAGACTGAGAGACACACGTGAGTTGCGTCATGAAAGCACATGAGGTGCAGGTTTGCTAAGACAGCCTTCTCCAGCCTAGTGCCCTCCAGGTGCTTTGGACTACAACTCCCATGAGCCAAAACCCCCATAGTTGTATGATGCTGATGGGCATACAGTTGTGCAGGTCTGGGCTTGTGGGAGGTGTCATCCAAAACATCTGGCAGGCATCTAGTTGGAAAAAGCTGAACTGTGTGACTAATGACTAGGATTCTGATATTGACTGGCAGGAGTCAGAGGGGACAGGGAGCCTTTGAAGCACCCTAATTCTGAAGCCCATTTTAGTCAGAGCAAATAAATTTGCATTGCCACATAAGCCTTTGCAACAGGTGAAAGGTTTGGATCACTGACCTTAGTGAGGCACAAAAGCATTAATCCACTTACCATCTTGACTTTTTGCTGTGTAGACAGAAAGGACTTCTTGCTAAGAAATGGCTGCTAGAATAAAGGAGTGTTCTGTGGTAATGGGAGCAAGGAATCTATCACATTTATATATGCCCAAGAGGCAAAATGAAAGAGAACGCCTCCTTCTATTTGAATTAATGTGACCACCCCTGCCAAAAACACACACACAAAAAACAAAAAACCCCTCTTCTTCCTGTACAGAAAGGGGAAGAAATGTCATGTTTTAATATGGACCTAACTAATTTACATTTGGTGGGACGTGGGTGGCGCTGTGGGTTAAACCACTGAGCCTAGGACTTGCTGATCAGAAGGTCGGCAGTTCGAATCCCCGCGACGGGGTGAGCTCCCGATCCCAGCTCCTGCCCACCTAGCAGTGCGAAAGCACATCCAAGTGCAAGTAGATGAATAGGTACCGCTCCGGCGGGAAGGTAAACGGCGTTTCCATGCGCTGCTCTGGTTCGCCAGAAGCGGCTTAGTCATGCTGGCCACATGATCCGGAAGCTGTACGCTGGCTCCCTTGGCCAGTAATGCGAGATGAGTGCCGCAACCCCAGAGTCAGCCACGACTGGACCCTAATGGTCAGGGGTCCCTTTATCTTTACCTTTAATTTACATTTGCAATCTGAAGTGGAAATGTAGCAAGCAGAATTGATTCTTTTAAATTTGGGCTTATTTTATTTTTTCAGTCTGAATGATGTGTACAAAAATTCACATTTTAGGGGAAGTGTACATAATCTTACATATGTTACTGGAAATAAAAGACAAGAACACAGTGTTAGGCTAAATTGCCTGGAAAACGTGTATTATGCAAAATTGCAAACCAACTTGTACATTAGCTTGAGTGAACCCTAAAAAGGTGGCAGATTTTCATTGGGGCACTAAGAAGGCTGATTTGGAGACGTGGCAAACCAAACATAGGCTTTGATAAATGAGAAACTGAAATTGACACCATCCATCCCCATCTGTTGTCAACACAATTCCACCTTCAGCGCAGTCTTCCACTTGAGATTCAGCAGGTGTTCTCTGCTGTAACTTTTAAACTTTTGCTGAACACTCATGCAGACAAATAACATAACTTCTATAATAGTTAGTTGGTGATTTCTGAATTAAATTTGCTGTGTGGCTTTTATTGAATATATATAACTGTTGAACTGTTGAAAACTGCTTTAATTTTTTATTTTACAAAACTGGAGTATATAAGTATTTGTATATATAAAATAAAATAAAGGTTAACTTTAAAAAATGAAATTCAAAAGATTTCATTAGGTCTCTCTGCACAATTGAGCATCCACAAAGGCGGGGAATCATGTGGAAGATCTGAGAGTGTTCTAGCAAACATGAGTAAGACCCTCCTCTCTTTGATCTTTATCTATGGGCCTTCACAGCCCAGGAAGGTTGAGGACTTTTGCCTTCTACATGGAAGGAGATTTCCTCTTCAGATTGTGTTCCTTGGGGATGCTAATTGCTTAAGCAGCATTCAAGAACCTATAGACTTGTACCTTAATTACCTCTCCCATCAATCTTAATGCCTCATTAATTGGAACAAAACATGCCTAACGTTCTTTTACTGGAAGTATCTGGCAATGTTCGAGCAATTCTGAAGCCCACTGTAGCCAGACCAAATAAATTTGCACTACCATCAAAACCTTTACAAAAATTCTATGCAAACCACATCAAAGGAGACCTTAGTGAAACTAAGTAAGAAATACTGCTCTTAAAGCAGTTCTGTGTGATAATGCCAGTTAACTATCCACCACATTTATATAACCAGAAAAAGTCCGAGAGGCTAATTCAAGGTGCTATGTGAATTACTGGAGCACAGGTGGAACACTCTCCTCTTATGTGGATGGGGAAGAAATTTGAGTCGTTTTACATTTTAATGTGAACTTAACTTATTAACCTTTTCAAATGCAATGTGGCGAAAAGGAGTGAGTCATCTAACTTTGTGTTGTAGAAACACAAATTTAGATGACGCACTTCTATGTGCCACATCTACAAAAAAAAAATACAAAATTGTTACCAAAGATAACATACAAAACTATATTGTACAAGGCAAAACTGATGGGAATGTGTGTATGTGTGTGCGTGTTGTAAACTAATTTAAGTTTTTAAAAATGAAACTGCAGTATATAACTATTTTTAAAACTATATAAATTAATTAAAGTTAAAATTTATTTAAAAAGGAAAACAGCCTATGACTTTTTAAAATGTTTTAGCAGAAATGGATGGAATTTGCAAATGGATGGAATTCTAAGGGTATGAAATCTGCCAGATTTCAGACAGCTGTGCTGGGCAGGATGGGGCAGGGTGGTTGTGCCAAGTGCCTTTAAAGTTGAATTGTGGGAGGATAAAAAAGGATTCACTTCATACACACACCATAGTTTTGTGCTCTTTTCTGATATGTTGCTTCCATATCATTCCCCAAAGCACTGTAATTGGAGAGCCTTGGTAAAACCATTCCCTGTACCTTGGGTTAAGAACTTAATTTGTTCTGGAGGTCCATTCTTACCCTGAAACTGTCCTTAACCTGAGCTACCACTTTAGCTAATGGGGCCTCCTGCTGCCGCCGCGCCACCAGAGCACAATCTCTGTTCTCATCCTGAAGCAAAGTTCTTAACCCGAGGTACTATTTCTGGGTTAGCGGAGTCTGTAACCTGAAGCATCTGTAACCCGAGGTACCACTATAATTAGCTTCTGTTAGCTTGTCTGTCATAAAACTTCACCCCATTCTTTTCATCCTCACTCCCTGGCATTTTGTTGGAGAACATAGGAGGATGTTGTTTTCATTTGAGAAAACTGCAAATAGGTCTTAAATTTTGGGGAACGTAAACCTTCTGGAATCCAGCGCAGACCGATTCAGAGGGGAACCCCCTTCACTTTTGGCAGCTTCTGACTCTCCCAACTGGCTCACTTCAGTTTGGGATTCTTCCAAAGAGAATGAATACCCCTTGTACAGTGGTGCCCCGCAAGACGAATGCCTCGCAAGACGGAAAACCCGCAAGACGAAAGGGTTTTCTGTTTTGGAGGCGCTTCGCAAGACGAATTTCCCTATGGGCTTGCATCGCAAGACGAAAGCCCATAGGGAAATGCTGGCGGTCGGGAGCAAAGACTTTCGCCCACAGCCGGCCTTCAGAAGAGGACCTCTTCTGAAGGCCGGCGGGGGGCAAAAGTCTTTGCTCCCCCCCGCCTGCCTTCCCCCCCGCCTGCCCCGGGCGATCTTAAAATGCTGGCGGGCGGGAGCGAAGCGTTCGCTGCCGACCCCCAGCATTTTAAAATCTCCCCGGGACAGCAGAGAAGTCTCTGCTGTCCCGGGGAGATTTTAAAATGCTGGGGGTCGGGAGCGAAGCGTTCACTGCCGACCCCCAGCATTTTAAAATCTCCCCGGGACAGCAGAGACTTCTCTGCTGTCCCGGGGAGATTTTTAAATGCTGGGGGTCGGCAGCGAACGCTTCGCTTCCGACCCCCAGCATTTTAAAACGCTGTTCCGAAGCGGGGCGGGGGGGGGGGGGCGGGAACACCTTCTGAAGGTGGGCAGGGGGCGAAAGTCTTTGTCCCCCCTGCCTGCCTTCCCAGGGGCTTTTAAATCGCCCCGGACAGCGGAGAAGTCCTCCGCTGTCCGGGGCGATTTTAAAATGCCGCCCGCCAGCATTTTAAGATCGCCCGGACAGCGGAGAAGTCCTCCGCTGTCCTGGGGTTTTTTAAAATGCTGGGGGTGGGAAGAAAAGCCCTTGTCCCCCCCCCCCAGCCTTCAGAAGAGGTCCGGGGACAGACTGTCCCCGGACCTGGTCTGAAGGCGGTTTCCCTAGGAACGCATTGATTGATTTTCAATGCATTCCTATGGGAAACCGTGCATCGCAAGACGAAAAACTCGCAAGACGAAGAGACTTGCGGAACGAATTAATTTCGTCTTGCGAGGCACCACTGTAAATGGCTTACTCTTTTTTTTGAAGGAGGAATTATGACTTTGACTAGACATCAGCCACCTGGAGCAACACACTCTCCAGGAAATTTTCTGGGCAGTATGAGTTAAACATTGGCTAAACATGAGTTAAACAAGAACAAGGAAAATCCCTGGTTCTTTTTCTTCCAGAATATTTGGTAGACCTCTGCACAATGCAGAGATTACAGTGTCATTAGCAAGCAGAGAAACTGAAGACCCAGGGACACAATTTTGGTGCCATAAATGTACCACATATAATGAGAAGTGGAATGCTCACCTTACATATGGCAACAGGGCCAAGATTTCAGTACTAATGAGTAATCCCCGCAGGTGTCACGTAACAAAGGAGTTCCCCTGAGTTCATCAACACTTGTTGATGGAGTAGGATTACAGACTGGTACACACTTAGGACATTTACATAGATTAATTAACTCTTCACATGCTAATTGCTGATACACAGAGGTAGGTACACACATTCCAATATCCATGGATCTCAAAGTCTGACACACAGTCTTTACACATAAACACTAATTAAACCCTTGCATAGCCTCCTTTCTAAGACACATTGAAGCTGTCTTATAACATATTCCAGTTATAACAAAGAAGTTCTAATTAAATCCTGATATTTACTATACAGTGGTACCTCAGTTTTCAAACTTCTCTGTTAACAAACATTTTGGTTTTTGAATGCCGTAAACCCAGAAATAAATGCTTCAGTTTTCGAACACGCCTCGGAAGTCAAACATGCCACGTGACTTCCGCCGAGTGCAAGATCCCGAGGCGTAGCTGTCGGCTATTGCTATTGCTTTTTTGGTTTTCAAATGTTTCAGAACTCGAAGGTCTTCTGGAATGGATTACATTCGAAAACCAAGGTACTACTGTACCTAAACATTTAGCACCACAGATCTATTACAGTATTCAAGATGGTTGGTGCTTGTAAAAAAACCTCACATGCTCCTAAATCTGCCCCTTGCAAGGGTGGATAGAGTAAGGTTACCAGATTTTTTCAAAGAATCAAGGGACACTTTTTTTAAAAAAAGAGAGAAAATATATTTTTAAAAAGTTATTTAAAAAATTAAGATATCTTCTCTTCTGTGGTCTCCTCTGTCCTGCGACCTTACTCTGGACCCCGGCCTGCTCTCTTGGAGCGCTAGCTGCCATGGAGTAGGCTTGGGTCAGGCCTGGGCTTGGCCACGTGTCCTTGCCCTCTTGGTGCTCTCCTACCTCTCCTCCTCAGCAGTGGTGCCGGCACTGGCACGGCAAGGTCGGGGCTCCCCTCTTTTTTCTCCTTCCTCTTTCTCTCTCTTCCTTCTCCTTCTCCGCTCCTCCTTCTCCCTGCGTCAGCTCCAGGGTTTTCCTGGCACCAGAGCTCCACTGGGCAGTTGGCCACACACTCTTGTGCCTGGCTTGATTTGGGTCACAGGGGGGTGTCAGTGGTCCCCCCACTTGACGTGCCGGGCATCCCCAGTTCCCCCTTGGCGGTGGCGGCCGCAACAGCAGTCTGCCAGCCTGGTAGTGCAGTTGGCTCTGGCTGGCTTCAGGAGCTGCTCGCTGCCATGGCACCCGCCATTTTGCCTCGCTGGAAGTCCCCATATGATGTGTCTTGTGCCGTTGAATTAATCACACAACATTCATTCCCTACTAATAAATCTACAACACTTAAAATATAAATCCAGGGAGATTAAATGAAATCCGGGGACATTCTGGGGATGGATTTTGTCCGGGGACAGATTTGTATACCCGGGGACTGTCCCCGGGAAATGGGGACGTCTGGTAACCATAGCATAGAGCCTTGTGGGCAGGATAGAGGACTGTCCTCAGTAAACTGACCAGCCTACCTAGGCCATTAAGTAACCAGCAATCTCCCTAACATGTGGAAGACGAAATTGAGGCTTAGGAAAATGAGAACCTGAGGGGAAATGAAATGGACAGATGTGCCCTCTGGTGCTGAGCTGCAGACCTTCCCCCCAAAGGAGGTGCTCTATCAGTGAGCGATGGACCCCACCAGGACCCCTCCCATGTACCTGCATGGCATGCGTGAGCAACCTCAGACAGTGTGTGTCTTGTACATGTCATTGCACCATATCTCAGCCGCTTCTTATTTCTGAAACTTCTGCTTTTCTGAGAGGATGAGAAATCACCTGTTATGATCTTGCAAATTCTTATTACAGTCATACCTTGGGTTGAAGTAGCTTTGGGTTGAGCATTTTCGGGTTGCGCTCCACGGTGACCCGGAAGTAACAGAATAGGTTACTTCTGGGTTGTGCCACTCGCGCATGCACAGATGCTCAAAATGACGTCATGCACATGCGCGGAAGCGGCGAATCACGACCCGCGCATGCGCAGACGCGGGTTGCATTCTGCTCTGGATGTGAACGGGGCTCTGGAACGGATCCCGTTCGCATCCAGAGGTACCACTGTATTTGAAGCCTTTAGAAGCTTAAGTGACAATGGTGAAGCCATAATAAGAAACTGATTTCCATTCTCAGGAAACTGGCCATCACCCCTGCTGAGACTATTCTATGCATGCAGGAATGGCTTCTCTCTCTCTCTCTCTCTCTCTCTCTCTCTCTCTCTCTCTCTCTTTCAGGTAAGTGAAGGGGTTGAGAGAAGGGCACCATCAGTTGGCAGCAGAGGCCTCTGTAGGCATCTTCTTTATTGGCCTCTGCATCCACTAAAAAGAATGATATCGCAGGAATCTGAACTAAAGCACCCAAGACAGATGGCCATCCAACCTCTGCTTAAAAAGGCATTTTCCTTCATTCGGCTTCTCCTCCTTTTATAAATGAAGATTCCTTGCTGCCATTACCATATGACACTCCTTTTCTTTAAGAGCCGTTTCTCACCATGAAGACTTTCCATCTGCACAGCAAAACTAGAAAGTCAACTAATGCTTTTGTGTTTCAGTAAGGCCAGATATCCAAATCTTTAATCTGTTCTCTATGGAAATGCTGTAAAGATTGTTGTGATGATGCAACTATATTTGGTCTTGCCAAAATGGGCTTCAGAAACATTCCCTGTCCTCTCTGACTCCCAGTCCATCTGTTCTAGTCAAGGATCTGCCACCAACACCCCTCCTTGAAAAGCCAGATTTTAGAAAGGGGGTTGTGCAAATTCACTTTGTTTGGCAACACTTTCCTCAGGGTAGAATTCCAGTTGTCCCAGGGCAGCGTTTGGAAGGCTACCAAAAACAACACAGATTATCGTATTTCATGATCCTAATCCCAGTTTTAAACACTGCCTCTCAGTTTTGTTCACTACAACTCTACAACATCTGCAGATGCGTTTGCATTAACAATGCATTTCCTGTCTAACCAGGAAGGCAAGCAGTGGAGGATTCTCCACTACAGGGGTCAGCAACCTAAGGCCTGTGGACCAGAAGCGGCCCACAGAGGTCGTTTGACCAGCCCCCGAGCCGTCCCCGAACTGAGTCGCCTGCTTGCACGCTGCGCTAAACTGGCACAGCGCGATGCAGGGACTCACTTCCACAGTGCTGAAAATCGCGGGCACACGTGCTCACACACACAATCCAGCCCATGGAGGGATCTCTGTGGGACCAATCCGGCCCAGGCAAGATAAACCTTGCTGCCCCCTGCTAAACTACATCTACAGCAGAAGGAGAGAGGGAGAGAGAGAAAGAAAGAAAGAGAAAGAGAGAGAGAAGGAGGTGTATATATATTATTCCCTTTTCACTGCACCAGTTCCTTGGTTAATCCAGTCTGGATTGGTCTCCTGCCCAGGAAATGGACACAACTTGTATGCAGTTGATCCATCACCTGACCTGCCCCATTTTGCAGCAGCTGTTGCCAGGGGTTGCATGCACTCTTCCACACTTTTGGCAGATTGGCACCTCTTTGAAGGTGCCCCCTCCCCTGCTGGCACAGCCCAGGGGATCCCAGTGAAGGGGAGGAGCAGCTGCACTGAATCCTAACCCCTGAAAGCATTGGGTTGGGTATTAGGATGGGGAGGGGAGGATTGCTCTGCCCTTCATATGCCACTATTTCTAACTGCTTCTTCATCCTGAAGCATGCAATCTGGATATTTTGAAAGACAAGGATATGGATTAATGGATAAATGTAATGAATTAAAATATGTTTGGTGTGACTCTTGATTACTCATGGAATAAACAGCATGGAAAATAGCTGCAGTGATGAAACTATCAAATGACAGTAACATTTTAAAGAAAAGATATCCATGGAGAGCAGTGTGAAGATTAGCTTTTATTCGTTCACTATAGAAATGAGAAACATAACAGCATCCAGACAGTCCCTTTATTTTCTTTGCTTCTTTTCCAATGTCCTACTGTATAGCTCCGCGAGGGGGGGAACTACAGTTCCCAGGATTCGGGGGGGGGGCAGCTGTGTGCATTGAATGTGCTTTAACTATAGGGTGGGGATTTGCTTTCATTCTCCTGCTACAGCTGAAACAACAGAGCAAGTTTGGCTTTTATCTGACTTCCCCTCCTCCATATTTATTGCTAACTACAACACAGATTGGAGGTTGCGAAGGCTGCCTTGAATTACAAATCAAGTTGTTTTGTTCCGGTAGCAAAGAAACAGGAGGGCATCGGGCGTGAGGGTAGGCCACAGAGGAATGTGCTCTTCTGCACAGAGAGCTGTGAAACCAAGTCCAACTCTCTTCACTTCCACCACAAGGAACAGAGGGGACTTACTTCAAAGTAAACATGCAAAGGAACTTGCTGTAGGTGTCCTAACATGTACCTGCCAGTTTTTCCTAGTCAGACTACTGTAGTTGAAAATGTTTCCAAGATGTTCTTCTGTGATAAAGTCTTTTTATCTTTTATATCTGGTAACCAATGTGTGTGGAGAAAATTTTTTGATAGTAGGAGTATATGCACCGAATGAGGGGAAATCTGAATTCTATAAGAAGTTGCATGAGACCTTGCTGGACTATATGGACAGCAACATTATTTTGATGGGAGATATGAATGGTGTGGTACCCACAAACATGGATAAGTCGCAGAGACAGGTAGTTACTAAAGATGGTAGACTACCAAAAACTTTTTTTGAATTGACTGACAATATGCATTTGATTGACATTTGGAGAATTAGGAACCCCTTGGGTAGAGAGGGAACCTTCTTTTCTGAAGCCCAAAAGACGTGGACAAGAATTGACCAAATCTGGATAACTAGAGGACTGGCACCTAAGACTCGAAAAGTAGAGATCTGCCCTAAGACGTGCTCCGACCATAATGCCGTGAAAATGGAGATGAAACTAACACCAACCAGTTCCTTCAGATGGAGGATGAATGACACCTTGTTTAGAGATGAAGAGGTTACCAAGAAGGCCCAAAAAACCCTGAGAGACTATTTTGAGATAAACTTGAACACTACCGTTGAAAAAAGAGTAATCTGGGACGCAAGCAAAGCAGTTATGAGGGGGTTCCTGATTCAACAGAATTCATTAAAGAAGAGAGCCCAAAATGAGAAAAAAGAAAAAAAAAATTGGAAAAAATAAAAGAGGGCAAGAAGAAACTGAGAGTGAAACCAAATTCACAAGAGATTCTGAGAGAAATAAAGTTACATCAAGTGCAATATATGAAGATGATGAATCAGGAAATTGAATGGAAAATTAAACAAATGAGACAAAAGACTTTTGAATTGGCTAATAAATGTGGGAAACTGTTAGCTTGGCAGATGAAAAAAAGACAAAAGCTAAACACTATTGCTAATTTGGAGGTGGATGGAAAGAACATTCAGAATCCAGTGGAAATTAGAAAATGTTTCCAGAGGTACTTTAAACAGTTATATACACAAGGGCCTCAGAAAGAGTTTGATATAGACCAGTTTCTGAAAACTAATGGATTGCAAAAAAATCTCTCAAGAAAATAAGACAATGTTGAATTACAAAATTACGGAACAGGAGGTAGAAGGTGCCATTCAGAATATGCAGTTGGGAAAATCTCCAGGGCCGGATGGTTTAACCTCAAAATACTATAGAACTTTGAAGGACTGGATAATTCAACCACTAAAGGAGGTTTGCAATGAAATTTTGGAGGGAAAAAAGCGCCAGAGTCGTGGAAAGAAGCATATATTACACTTGTACTGAAAACTGAGTCTGAAAAGACACAACTTAAAAACTACCGACCCATATCCCTGTTCAATGTGGATTACAAAATATTTGCTGACATTTTGGCTAAAAGGCTAAAAAAAGTATTAGGGGAAGAGATACATAAGGACCAAGCTGGCTTTCTCCCAGGCAGACACTTGTCTGACAATACGAGGAATATAATTAACATTTTGGAGAAGTTGCAAGAGGACATTAATACCAAAGCAGTTTTAATCTTTGTGGATGCCGAGAAAGCCTTTGACAATATTTCTTGGAGCTTTATGAAGAAAAATCTTCAGGGGTTGGGGGTCGGTCAAGGTTTTGAAAATGGTATAAGTGCAATTTATTCAGAACAAAAGGCTAAACTAATAGTTAACAATGTGGTGACAGAGGAATTCAAGATAGAGAAAGGGACATGACAAGGCTGCCCAATTTCCCCATTACTTTTTATTTCGGTCCTGGAGGTTCTGTTAAATATGATTAGAAGGGACCATCTGATTAAGGGTATAAAGGTCGGAGCTAAACAATATAAATTGAAAGCCTTTGCAGATGACTTAGTATTGACTTTACAGGAGCCAGAATCTAGTACTAAAAGAGTATTAGAACTGATCCAAGAATTTGGTCATGTGGCAGGATTTAAGTTGAATAAATTAAAAACTAAAGTCCTTGAGAAAAACTTAACAATGACTGAGAAAGAGAGGTTTCAGAATGAGACAGGTTTAACAGTGGTTAAGAAGGTGAAATACTTGGGGATTAATATGACAGCTAAAAATGGGAACTTATTCAAAGACAATTATGAAAAATGTTGGTCGGATGTGAAAAAGGATTTAGAAATATGGTCAAATCTGAAGCTTTCCTTGTTGGGTCGAATTGCTGCTATAAAGATGAATGTATTGCCGAGAATGCTGTTTTTGTTTCAATCATTACAAATTCTAGACAAAATGGATTTTTTCAAGAAGTGGCAGAGAGATATTTCTAGATTTGTCTGGCAGGGCAAGAAGCCCAGAATAAAATTTAAAATATTAACTGATGCAAAAGAAAGAGGGGGATTTGCCCTGCCAGATTTTAAACTTTATTATGAATCAGCAGCTTTCTGCTGGTTGAAAGATTGGCTGCTTCTTGAGAACACAGACATTTTGGATTTAGAAGGATTTAATAATGTTTTTGGATGGCATGCATACTTGTGGTACGACAAGGTCAAAGCACATAAAGCATTTAAAAACCATATTGTCAGGAAAGCATTGTTTAATGTCTGGACAAGATATAAAGACTTACTTGAAAACAAAACCTCAAGGTGGTTGTCACCGATGGAGGCAAAGGCCCTGAAAAAGCTCAATATGGAGGCCAAATGGCCGAAATATTGGGAAATTTTGAAGCAGGAAGGAGACAAATTGAAACTGCAGAGTTTTGAGAAACTAAAAGATAAAGTGCGAGATTGGCTTCACTATTATCAAATAAGAGAGGCTTATAATTTAGACAAAAAAATTGGCTTCCAGGTGGAAAAATCAAAGTTGGAAACAGAACTGTTAGATCCTAAAACAAAGATACTTTCAAGAATGTATAACTTGCTGTTAAAATGGAATACTCAGGACGAGACGGTTAAATCTGCCATGATTAAATGGGCACAGGACGTTGGACATAACATTATGTTTGCTGACTAGGAACAGTTGTGGACCACAGGTATAAAATTTACGGCATGTAATGCCCTAAAAGAGAATATTATGAAAATGATTTATAGGTGGTACATGACACCAGTCAAGCTTGCAAAAATCTATCATTTGCCCGATAATAAATGTTGGAAATGTAAAGAATCTGAAGGTACATTCTTTCACCTTTGGTGGACGTGCCCAAAGATCAAGGCGTTCTGGGAGATGATCTATAATGAAATGAAAAAGGTATTTAAATTTACCTTCCTGAAGAAACCAGAGGCCTTCCTCTTGGGTATAGTCGGCCAATTGGTGCCAAAGAAGGATAGAACTTTTTTATGTATGCTACAACAGCAGCAAGAATACTTATTGCAAAGTATTGGAAGACACAAGATTTACCCACTTTGGAAGAATGGCAGATGAAGGTGATGGACTATATGGAAATGGCGGAAATGACTGGCAGAATCCGAGACCAGGGAGAAGAGTTGGTGGAAGAAGATTGGAAGAAGTTTAAAGACTATGTGCAGAAATACTGTAAAATTAATGACTGTTAAAATGATGTTGGACTGAAAATAAGTGGTTTTGGTAATAAGGTTAATAAGAATATGTAAATATTGATAGTTATATGGATGAAAATATATAGTTATAATAGGTTAAGATACAGAGTAAAGATAAATGAAAGAGGGTAAGGATTTGCTGAAAGGATTTTGTAAACGGGAATACAAAAAGGGGAGGTGTGAGGAAGTCAGAGAAGTAAGGAAATGAAATGTAAGGTATGGAAAGATCGATGTGTTTTTTAAGTGTTTTTTTATCTTTTTTCTGTAATTTGTATTTTTTCTTTTTTCTTTTTTTTCTTTTTCCTTTCTTTTTATCTATGTAATCTTTTCTTTGAAACTTTAATAAATATCATTATATATATATATATATATATATATATATATATATATATATGGTAACCAATGGTGTCAGTGTTCCTTAGGTGGCAGTGGTGGGTCTGCAGGCCTGGGGGATCCAGGCAACCCTGGAGGCCTCGCTATCCATCCCATGTCAGGATCTCCCCGAATCCTGTCTCCTTCTCAGGCCACACCCTCTCTGGCCCTGCTCTGCCCCCTCCTCAAATGCTTTGATCTGCAAGAATGTGATTCTGAACTGTATTGTTTGGATGGAGAGATATGTGGAGAAGATGGGGGAGACACCCTAGATTTGTGGGACTGGAATGTAGCCTGTGGTACAAAGGTCAGGTTCACATCTATTGCTGCACCAACTTTGTCCCTCTGCCCCCCCCCCCACTGGCCCTGTGGGGAGGGGATGTGACTCTTGGGTTGAAAGCCATCCCCACAACTGAAGATCACTTATGTTCTCTACTGGGAGTGAGAATCTGCTGCTGTTGTTTTAGCATTTAGCAAGCATTAAGTTAATATGAAATTCAAGCCGGTCCCTTGTTTCGCTGTTCGGCAGGTGAGACACATGGAAGGTGAGGGTTAAAACAGTCCCCAAAGTGGGTCTGTCCAGAGGCCACCTCAAAAGAGAGTGAACTCCCAGGGAGGACACTGCCAGGACCCTCTGGAAATTAATAGGCACACAGCGTTGTGGGGTCATCAAGCTTATATAACTTATACTGGCACGTTTCTGGATCAATCACTGCTTTGCATCCTACAACATCTAGAATGCCACCATATCTGAAAAGAAAAAGAAAAATTCTATTTTTAAATCATTTATGGACCACCTTTTCATAAAGATACTTAATAAGGATTTACAACAGGGTGAAGAATCCTTTTCAAGTTGAGGGCTGCATTCCCCAATGGGCAACTTGGGGAGGGGCACAAGTTAGTGGTGGCTAAAGTGCGCAGAGCAAAGGATGGGGCTCTTTCTTTTGTATCACAGGCTATGTTCCAGCCAGGCAGAAGCCAGAACTTTTCTCTTTCCAGACAACAAAGTCCCATTTCAGAGAGGCAACATCACTTGAAAGGAGCACAGGACATGACCAGGATGAGCCATGGCCTTGCCAGGGTCCTGAGGGCCAGAAAGAGAGAACTGCAGGGTCACATCTGACCCCCAGTCTTAAAGTTCCCCATCCCTGTCTATCAAGAGAGTTTGGGGAGTGCTCCTGGACTTGGCAATGCTTTTGCATGCCTGGGTGGCTGGTGTGCCCAGGAGCATTTTGCCCACCTGCAGCTGATGTACCACCTGCATCCATTCCTGTATCACCTCATCATCTCCTGGCTCAATGACTACAACATGCTTTCCCTGGAGCTGCCCTGGGAGAATGTTCAGAAACTGCAGCTTTGGACAAAAGGCAACAGTTGCTTTGCTTTCTGGTGTATGTTTTTAAGACCATGTTATACTGGTCTTACATCAGTTGCATTGGCTTCCGGTTTGTTTCTGGTTCCAATTCATAGTGTTGGTGGTCAACAACACAGTCCCAACTAGCTTAGGGCCAGGGACTATCCTGCAATGGTGAGGCAAAGTGACTCTGCACTGTGCTCAGACCCCTCTTTGTACTTTCTGGAGCAGAGCTGAGCACTAAAAGAGGTTGTGAGGTTCTCCAGGGAGGGCCAGCCTACCTGGGCCCCCGCCTGAAACCCTGCAAAGCCAGTGCCAGTCACGGCAGACAGTGCTGAGCACTGTAAATGGACCAATGGTCTGACTCTGTATAAGGCAGCTTACTATGATGCTGAGGGTATCAGGGCTTGTTTCTTTTTTGAGGAATACTAAGGAAGGAACTATTTGGATCCATACGCAGAATTATCGTCAGAGCTGGGCATGTGCTACCCTCTCAAATGATGGTAGAAATCTCCACCCACCTACAGAGGCTACAAGCTCTCCTTCCAACTGCTCTTTGCCCTGCCTGGTGGAGGCTGGTCCATTAGGGCAAATGCCCTGACCCACCCACCTCAGTCTGACCAAACCTGCCTGCCTACTTGCAAATCAGTCCAGGGGTGGCACTGCCTTGGCAGCTTCCTCCTCCTTAGTCTCAGCAAAACTCAGCAGGAAGCAACATGGAGGCAAAGCTAAAACTAGCTGGTTCTGGAGCCACCTACTGTTGATCTCCCACTTCTAAAGGCCCTACCCTATGTGCAGCGGGAGAGAGGGGCTGCTGCTTCTACTCCTAATACCCTACTTTCAAAAGGGTGAATAAATCCAATCCCACTCAGGGTTTTTGCCTACCTGGCACAGCATTCCATTCCTCCTTCCTTGCATTCACATCGCATGCACTCAGCTGTATTCCAGGCAGTTCCCAATGGATGCTGGCTCCCATCATATATATCCGTACACTCACTTGGACGCAGGAGTTCACCTGGGGTGGGGGAGAAGAAATCCCACCAATCTCCTTGGCAATAGCATCAACCTCCAAGTATCAATGAAACCCAGGAAATGTAATTACCCAGGAAATGTACGGTAATTGCACACTTTGCACAAGGTCAAACCTTTTCCCCCTTTCAGATGCACCCCACTAAACACCTGATAGGCAAAAGGGAATCAGGTTGTGGGGTTCTAAACACAGCGTATACACTTCCTTGCTATGTGATGCAATCACTTACTAGCTATTTTTTATATATAACATGCTCTCAGTGTCGGGAATCCCCTGGACACCAGGGAATTTTAAGGCAAGGGAAATGGGTTTCATGAAAAAAGGCTTATGTCACCAGGAATCTACATAATAGCTCCCACATTCCCAGGCTTAACCTGTGAAACAGATACTGTCATGGAATGCATGAAGGACACTTGCTAGAGAAATAAGACAAGCTTCTTTGTTTGAAAAGGAAACAAGAAAGAAACTTTCCGCTGCTTCCTTTATGGAGCTGTTGTTGCTTTTTTATCATGTTAGCATCAAACAGGGAAACCAGACACAAGATAACTGTATTCAAAATGATGCCTGTTGCACAAATATCTCACATGCTCCTTTGTTTGCCCCATGTGAGGGAGCATGGAGCCTCATGAGGAGAATCCTCAGGCCTCCGTGGGGCTGAGACACGCAGGTGCATTCACAGAGCCGTGTTTCCAAGATGATGTGCGCATGTGCAAATGGCAGTGGCCTCAGACACAGGCAATCCTGCCAGGGCCACTGAGCATCTAAACCAGGCCATAGTCACAAAGAGACATGGGGATAATATCTGGCACCTTAAAGAATTGTGCAGGGGGGACCTCATCCATCTCCCACTCTTGCCTAACTGGTCAAGGTTCCACCAAGCCTCTCCACCTACCAGCAGGCAATGGAACGACCAAAATAAAGTGATCTATGGGGGAAAAGAGAGACTTGGAGATAGGAACTCCTACTGATGTCCATAGGATTTTTTTCAAGAGAAAGATGAGAGCAAAGCAAATACTCCAAATAAAATAAATAATTGAAAGGTGGGAGTAGGTAAGCTTTTCACTTTTTTAAAAATGATGAGAATAGCACCTGCATATCATTTTATTTTATTTTTTATTTTGTTTCTATCTCATCCTTTCTCCAAAAGGACCCCAGCAAGCAATAAAATGATTAATACATCTGCGAACATTTTGATCTCAGTTTCTACAAATGCTAAAAACTTGCACGCGCTCTCTCTCTAAATAAATAAATAAAATGAACTCTGCAGATTGAAGAGCCAGAGGGGCAATGGCCCTGGGCACAGGTTTCTGAAGGGGTGTGAAGCAGGTGCCCCAATGCAGGCCCCCCAGCATGCCATGGCTGTTGCGCCCTTCTTGTGCCGCCCTCCCTCGATCCGAGCTTTGCAAGGCTGCTCAGGGAGGGGGTGCGGGGACGCGGCAACCATGCGCCCTTCAATCCCAGCCTTGTGTGAGCCTCACAAGGTTCGGAGCTGGGGAGGGGGGTGCAACAGCCATGCCACTTGGGGCTGGTGTCACTCTGGTGGGGGCTGGGTGGGCTTCATTTGTCCTTCACCCCTCGCTCCCCCCCATGCCTGCACTGGGTGGCGTGGAGTGCTGTTCAGAGGGACACTGCCTCTGACCTTGGCACATTCAAGGGCATCTCTTTATCAACAGGAAACCATCTAACACAGGGGTAGGCAACCTAAGGTCCGGGGACTGGATGCGGCCCAATTGCCTTCTCACTCCGGCCCGTGGATGGTCCAGGAACCAGCGTCTTTTTACATGAGTAGAATGTGTCCTTTTATTTGAAATGAATCTCTGGGTTATTTGTGGGGCATAGGAATTCGTTCATATTTTTTTTCAAAATACAGTCCGGCCCACCACATGGTCTGAGGTATGGTGGACCGGCCCACGGCTGAAAAAGTTTGCTGACCCCTGATCTAACAGTTTGCTCCTCTAAAGAGATATCAATGAGTGGCCACTAATGGATCACAAAAAAGAGGAAAGACATTACTAACAGAGGGCACAGATTTGCACAAACTTTGCACCTGCTATTGTATATGTATAGGTGCAATGTATATGTATGGCTAACCGGTTGGCTTCCTAGGTGCTCATTGTTGGTGAGCAACTTCAGGGCCCCTGCTCTAATTTTTCTTTGAACTGATCTTGGACCAGCCATTCCTTCCAAAAGAGGGCTTCTTCATCTAGAGAACTGCCCCTGACCCCCTCCAGATAGAGGACTGTCTTTAGTAAACTGACCACCCCACATGGGCCCTTAAGGACCACTGGCCAGCAATCTCCCTAACAAACGGAACGGGTAGTCACCCACTGTAGCCTTACCATTTCTAACCCTTATTTTATGCACTTCTTGGAAGCAGAATCCACAGCAGGAAGCCAGGCTGAAACAGAGGACAGTCAGGCTGAGGAGATCTTTCTGAAAAACAAGCAGAAGGAGGAGGAACTTCAGCTCCATTGAGATGCACAAAAAGGCATTGCACTCAGTGGCAGGGGCAGACTTTAGGAATATGGCGCCCTGAGCGAGGACAAAATTTGGCGCCCCAAAGATTCATTTGGCACCCTTCTGCCTCCCGCCTTCCATTCAGCGCATGCTCTCAAGTGCATTATGTCATAGTTGTGGTGACTCAATAACCCAGGGTTTAACTTTGAGTAGGTACCCGTAGAAGTATAGGTTTTATGATTAATACCTGGATGGGGGAACCGCCTACACCACCCTCATTCTGGCACTCTCAATGAGCTACCCAAGAAACAAGAGTTGAGCTATACTGTGGTTGTGTCTTTTTTTCAGCGTCAAAGACAGTTTGGGATCATTGGCTAGAGCAGAGGTTTTCAACCTTTTTGAGTCCATGGCTCCCTTGACCAACTACATTCTTTCTGTAGACTACTGTGGGGCTCAGGAGCCCAGTTGTGTCACCTCTTGCCTGCAGAGCCGGCAGCCCCTCACCCCTCCCTTGTGGAGGGTTCCTCAGCCTCCTCTTCTCCCCTCTCCTTGGGAGTCCTCTGGGCAGTCACTGCTGCCACTCCAGGTCTCTGAACTGTCCCCACTCCGGCCCCAAAACTGGGCCTCTGCAAACTTGTGTTGAGGCTAATACTGAGAGACTGAGCATTTTTTTAAAATGGCACAGAATTACCACTCCAAAATACCCAGAATCTGTGTTGGATGTGTTTGTGACTCCCCTCCCAAGAAAAAATGAATTCTGCACTCAGAAATGTTATGCTAGTTAACTTGATTTGTAAAGGTTTTCAGAAGCCTACTTCTAAAATCTAGTTTTTATTAAAAAAAACCAAACCAATTCTCTGCAAAGTTCCAAAGAAACCATCAGGAAACCATGAAAGGTCTGCAGACACAGGATGAATGCAGGGCAGACAGTAGATGGTCCAAAGGTCAAAGAGGACAGAGAAACGTTCAAGCACCTTATCCTTTCGCTGCTGATCCGTGTAAATCTGCCTTTCCACTGCAACTTTTCCAGCATTTTACAAGATCCAGTTGTAAGAAACTGTTGGATACACTAACACATAAAACCATAATTTGTTGAAAGGCACTCAGAGTGGCTGGGACAATCCAGATGGGTGGCATATTATTATTATTATTATTATTATTATTATTATTATTATTATTACAATTCTGCTTACCATCCTGGCTTTTCGATGCACAAATCCTTCCGGCTAAGACACAGCTGCTTCTCCAAGGGCTGTTCCTTGCAAGTGACTGCAGGGAATCTGCCTCCCAAATGTATGCAGATATGGGGCCAGAGATTAAGCTGAGGAGATGCCCTCTTCATGTTGCAGTTCTGGTGTACTAATGTGTCAAAAAAAAAAAAAGTTAACGAGAAGAAAATATTTGCTTCAGACTTTAGTTTGTGTTCATTTTGAGGAATGGCAACAGAAGCGTCTTCAGGAATATTTGAAACAGAGCTTTGAGCAACAGTCTTTAAAACTCCTCCAGCTTATTTATGGGCAGAGAAAGTGGGATTTCATTGAATTTCCCCAGGGAGAGGAGAAAATGTCCGGCATGTCTTACCATTAGCAGAAGTAGGATCACAGCTTCTTTGTTTTTCCTTCCTACGGTTTGCAGCAGTGGCAACTCTCTTGGAAGCCTGGGCATCCTTCTGCGTCATCCCAAAGGGTGGGAGAAGTGTTGAGGCCATTTCACTTCCCCTGCTTGGGCTGCCTTTTGAAAAAGTGGGAGACCTGAAAGGTATCATTCCCATTTGCCTTCTCTTTGCTTTGCTGCTTAACAAAAGGGGCAGGAGACATTCTCTTGTAGGCAGGGGCTTTTGAAAAGCAGGGAGGGGTGCCAGGGCTGGTATGCCACATCCTGGCCAGGCAGCTGCCCTAGCCATACAGGAGTTTTTGGAAAGGGGTGTATATGTCATGCTCGCTGCTCTAATTGTTCAGTTTTGCTGCCTGCCAGCCACATGCGGGAGTGACAGGCGGCTACTTTCCTTTTTTAAAAAAAGTGTTTGTTTGGATGGAGAAAAGTGCAGGAATTGCCTGTTGCTTGTGTTGCTGTGTGCCAGCCTTAAAGGGCTCAGGATCACAATACCAAGGACTGACTCTCTCCTACCGGTCAGGGGCTGGACTAAGGAGGAATGGTGGGGACCCCCCCCCCTTCTCCTGAACCAACCTGAGAACAGGAGGGCAGTATAGATTTAGAACAGTGGTTTGCAGAAGGGCATAACCGAGAGGCTGCAGAGGGGAGAAGCTGGGAAATATTGGGAGAGGAAGAGCAGAAGAAGCAGCAGCACCAGGGGAGAGAAAGCTGACAGACTCCGTGTCCTTGGTAAGGATTCCTGATCAGCCCCCCTTCCAGGGCCAGGTGGGCATCGAGGGTAGCAGAACAGAGAGCTCAGAGGCAGACAGCTCAGATAAGCCGATGCAGGAGTGACGTAGAATAGGGGAGACCTAGAGGGGAGGGGACTTTACTCGGAGCAATGCCATTATTTAGGGAAGACTGCGTGCCTTTGTCACGCTTTGTGAATTATTGAATAAATTGCTTGGTAAGAACTTTCATCCTTTCTCTGCCTCTTGGCTGCCACCGTGGGAGGGGTCTGATCCTCCAAAGCCTGACACTACCCGGACCCTACAATCATCTTCTGAGGCCCTTCTTCATGTGCCTCCTTCCCAAGAGGTCCAGTGGGTGGGAGAGTCATAGAATCATAGAGTTGGAATCGACCACAAGGGCCATCGAGTCCAACCCCCTGCCAAGCAGGAAACACCATCAGAGCACTCCTGACATATGGCTGTCAAGCCTCTGCTTAAAGACCTCCAAAGAAAGAGACTCCACCACACTCCTTGGCAGCAAATTCCACTGTCGAACAGCTCTTAGTGTCAGGAAGTTCTTCCTAATGTTTAGGTAGAATCTTCTTTCTTGTAGTTTGGATCCATTGCTCCGTGTCCGCTTCTCTGGAGCAGCAGAAAACAACCTTTCTCCCTCCTCTATATGACATCCTTTTATATATTTGAACATGGCTATCATATCACCCCTTAACCTCCTCTTCTCCAGGCTAAACATGCCCAGCTCCCTTAGCCGTTCCTCATAAGGCATCGTTTCCAGACCTTTGACCATTTTGTTTTTGTTTTTTTAAATGATATTTATTGAAAATTTTTTAGAATTACAAAAGAGTATAAAGCAGGAAAAGAAAAAGAAAAACAAAGAAAAAACAAACCACATCAAACAATACAAATTCAAAAAACAAAAATACACAACAAACACACAAAAACAAATCCATCATTCTCGAATCCTCAACTTTCATTACCTTCTTTCTTTGACCTCCTCCTCCTCCCTTTTTTTGGATCCTAGTTGTTAATTGTTGCAGCAAATCCTTTCCATATTTCATAATATTCTGTCATTACATTACCTTAATCTATTTTCCTTTTATCTTATAAAGAACCTTAAAACTTAAAACTTAAATCTTATTTTTACCAACTTCTCATAACCATAATATTCTTACCTAATTCTTTAAACATTTTTGCTAAAGCCAAGTAATTTCGTTCCAACATTTTTCTAACATTCATCAATTTTATAAAACAATCCTAGTAATAAAAAAAAAGATATAAAAACAATCCAATCTTCATCCAGCGTCCCTTCCTCCTGGTCACGGGTTTTGTCAGTCCTTTTTATCCCATTAATCTAGCGCATTAACCTGGTAACCTTATATCCGAGGCCCTTAAGTCCCTTCCATGTCCCTTCCGCGGCTCTTCTTCATATTCTCCTTTCACTCGTGGGAACTCCAGCTTGGCAATGTTTTTGACCCTTTTCAACAAATCAGCCCCTTTTCCATAGTCCAGACTAAACTCCATGTGGTATTTAAAAACATGTTTCAGAATCCCTCCAAAATTAAGAGCCCCCACAGCCCCAAGCACCTCACGGCCCATTGCCAGACTTGAAAAGTCCAAACATCCCTGCATAGGGGGGTCTATCCAACCCCCCATTTCCAAACCAGTCCAAACTTTACCTTTCCAAATCTGGCTTTTTCCAAGTTCATTTGTCAAATCCAAAAGCTCATGTTCCTGCAGGGCCACAGCTCCCTCTATCTCTGGTGCCCAAGATTCAGCAACATCCTCTTCTCTCATCTGTTCTGTCAGGGCACACTCCTGATTTAATTCCTGGGTGGGCTCCATATAGTTTCCCACTGCCTGTTCAAAAATTCTGATCGCATCAGTCATCAAATCCGTCTTCTCATTTAATTGTTCCAGTAGGGCATTTGTTTTACAGAGAGCACACAACAGAGCTTCTGAATACATTGTCCTTCAAGGTCAAAAGTCTATTCCCGCGATTGTAATCTGTAACAGCTGCAAGCTCCCTGGAATTGGTTATAGTTTCACAGTCTCCCTCTAGGGGGGGAAATTCTATTAGTTCTTTCTTTTAAGGACAAATCTAGCAACAAAGTTTCCTTTTTTCAAATATTTTGTCGATATTTGTTCCTTTAAAATGCAAAGGGGAACAATGGAATCACTATATTTCACTTCTTTTAAGTAACTGTCAAAAACGTTTGCCTCTGGTCAATGAGCTTCAAAAAAAAAGTCAGTCCTGACACCCCGCTCCAGGATCAAGACGGTGGAAAGTTACTGTACTTTAAACTCACTTCTGCAGGTTTAAACAGTCCGAAAAAAATCCCCCTTCTTCTCCTGCTTCCGAAGGGGGGCTCAACAATTTTAAATGATGAAAGTTAATCTTTTAGAAGCGATTTTCTGAGCTTAGTTTACCTTGTCTTTGCTTTAATCTGTCTACAAAGAAACGGAAGGCTGACTTCCTGTTTAGACCTTCCCGTTTCAGTGCCAAATTGAAGTAAATTTTTAAGTCCAATTCCTTTCTGCTCGCAAGTCCTTATTTAAAATCCAATTGTCCGAAATTTAAGTACTCACGGGTGATTATTTTAGAAGCCAAATTGTCCCAGGAAAAAGGCAGCGCTCTCCGGCAACGGCTATGCGGCTTCGCTCCACGGAAGAAGCAGTTGACTCTCAGCAACACGCCACTTCCCCCTCTTCACTTCGGAGCCCGTTAGTGGGTTCCTTTGCGTCTTGGGGGGGCGCTAAGGGTGCCCGCCAAGTCCCATGGTCACAGGCTTCATCCGCCTGTGATTTTTGAATGGGTCCCCGCTTCGCCGTAGCGGAAAAGACCCGTTTCGTGTGGAGCTAGTCCCTCCAGATCAGAGGGAGTCCGCCATTGCCGATGGCGCCACCCCGGAAGTCCTCCCACACCTTTGACCATTTTGGTTGCCCTCCTCTGGACACGTTCCAGTTTGTCAGTGTCCTTCTTGAACTGTGGTGCCCAGAACTGGACACAGTACTCCAGGTGAGGTCTGACCAGAGCAGAATACAGTGGCACTATTACTTCCCTTAAGCTAGATGCTATACTCCTATTGATGCAGCCCAGAATTGCATTGGCTTTTTTAGCTGCCGCGTCACACTGTTGGCTCATGTCAGGTTTGTGGTCAACCAAGACTCCTAGATCCTTTTCACATGTACTGCTCTCAAGCCAGGTGTCACCCATCTTGTAATTGTGCCTCTCATTCCCCCCCCCCCAAGTGCAATGCTTTACATTTCTCCCTGTTAAAGTTCATCTTGTTTGTTTTGGCCCAGTGCTCTAATCTGTCAAGGTTGTTTTGGAGTGTGATCCTGTCCTCTGGGGTGTTAGCCACCCCTCCCAGTTTGGTGTCATCTGCAAATTTGATCAGGACGCCCTTGAGTCCATCATCCAAGTCGTTGATAAAGATGTTGAATAAGACCAGGCCCAAGACAGAACCCTGTGGCACCCCACTAGTCACTCTTCTCCAGGATGAAGAGGAACCATTGATGAGCACCCTTTGGGTTCGGTCAGTCAGCCAGTTACAAATCCACTGGGTGGTAGCATAGTCAAGACCGCATTTTACCAGCTTCTTTACAAGAATATCATGGGGCACCTTGTCAAATGCCTTGCTGAAATCAAGGTAGGCTACATCCACTGCGTTCCCTTCATCTACCAGGCTTGTAATTCTGTCAAAAAACGAGATCAGGTTAGTCTGACATGACTTATTTTTCAGAAATCCATGCTGACTATTGGTGATCACAGCATTCCTTTCTAGGTGCTCACAGACTGTTTGCTTAATGATCTGCTCCAGAATCTTCCCTGGTATTGATGTCAGACTGACTGGGTGGTAATTATTTGGGTCCTCTCTTTTCCCCTTTTTGAAAATAGGGACAACATTTGCCCTCCTCCAGCCTGCCGGGACTTCGCCTGTTCTCCAGGAATTCTCAAAGATGACTGCCAGTGGTTCTGAGATCACATCTGCCAGTTCTTTTAATACTCTTGGATGCAGTTCATCTGGCCCTGGAGACTTGAATACATCTAAACTAGCCAAGTATTCTTGTACTATCTCCTTAGTTATTCTGGGCTGTGTTTCCTCTGCTGAATCATTTGCTCCAAATTCTTCAGGTCGGGCATTGTTTTCTTTATCGGAGAAGACTGAGGCAAAGAAGGCATTGAGGAGTTCAGCCCTTTCTGTGTCCCCTGTTTGCATTTCACCATCTTCTCCTCTGAGCGACCCCACTGTTTCTTTGTTCTTCCTTTTGCTACGGTCATACCCATAAAAGCCTTTTTTGTTGCTTTTAACCTCTCTAGCAAGCCTGAGTTCATTCTGTGCTTTAGCTTTTCTGACTTTGTGTCTACACGTGCTGGTTATTTGTTTGAATTCCTCTTTGGTGGTTTCCTCCCTTTTCCATTTTTTGTACACATCCTTTTTTAATCTTAACTCAGTTAAAAGTTCTTTAGATAGCCACCCTGGCTTCTTTAGGCACCTTCCATGTTTCCGTCTCATTGGTATTACCTGAAGTTGTGCTTTTACTATCTCCCTCTTAACAAACTCCCAGCCATCATGAACTCCCTTTCCTTTTAGTATTACTGTCCATGGGATCTCACCCAGCACTTCCCTAAGTTTTATGAAGTCGGCTTTCTTAAAGTCAAGAAATTGAGTCCTAGTATGCTTGGCTGCTCCTTTCCGCTGTATAGTAAACTTCAGAAGAGCATGATCACTCGCGCCTAATGATCCTTCCACTTCTACCCCACTAACCAGGTCATCAACATTGGTTAGGACCAGATCTAAAATGGCTGTTCCTCTTGTTGCTTCTCCCACTTTCTGGACAATGAAGTTGTCTGCAAGGCCAGTGAGGAATCTGTTTGACCTTATGCTCTTGGCTGAGTTTGGCATCCAACAAATATCCAGGTAATTGAAGTCCCCCATTACTACTATCTCCCTTCCTTTTGCATGCTTGGCCATCTGTTCCAGGAAGGCATCATCTATGTCCTCCATTTGGCTTGGGGATCTATAGTAAACTCCCACAATGAGGTCTCTGTTATTCTTCTCGCCCTTAATTTTGACCCAAATGCTCTCACTTTGGCTTTGAGGTTCTAAATCTTGGATCTCTTCACAGGTATACACATCCGTGACATATAACGCCACTCCTCCTCCTTTCTTGAGAGGTAGTTTTCTTTTTTCTTTTCTTTTACTCTTGCTGTTTTTAGTATGTATTTTGTGTTTTTATTTCGTATTTTTATGCTGCCAACCACCCTGAGATCTTTGGGTGGAGGGCAGTATACAAATATAATAAAAATAAATGTTAAAAGGTGAGTCTCTAATCCTTCTAGGCAGAAGGTTATGAAGCACAATGTGCATGTTCTAAGCAACCTCTGTTAAATGAGCCAGCCTGGCCACTCCTGTCTGTCAGGGGGTTCAGCCAAGTCAGAATTGTGATTGGTGAGTGACTTGTATCGGATCCAATACAAAAAAAAAAGTCACAATAATTTTAAAATAAACAGTGTATATCAAATTGAGCAATATTTAATAATCCATTAGAATCTAAAATAATGGATTTAATAATCCATTAGAATCCTTTGGAGGGCAACCAAAATGGTCAAAGGCTTGGAAACGATGCCTTATGAGGAACGGCTAAGGTAGCTGGGCATGTTTAGCCTGGAGAAGAGGAGGTTAAGGGGTGATATGATAGCCATGTTCAAATATATAAAAGGATGTCACATAGAGGAGGGAGAAAAGTTGTTTTCTGCTGCTCCAGAGAAGCGGACACGGAACAATGGATCCAAACTACAAGAAAGAAGATTCCACCTAAACATTAGGAAGAACTTCCTGACAGTAAGAGCTGTTCGACAGTGGAATTTGCTGCCAAGGAGTGTGGTGGAGTCTCCTTCTTTGGAGGTCTTTAAGCAGAGGCTTGACAGCCATATGTCAGGAGTGCTCTGATGGTGTTTCCTGCTTGGCAGGGGGTTGGACTCGATGGCCCTTGTGGTCTCTTCCAACTCTATGATTCTATGATTCTAAAAAGATGCTGATAGCTGAGATAGGCATGTCCATCACTTTCATTATGATATGTACCAAATTCTGCAAGTAGTGATATCAAGCAAAGACAACAGATACACACTGAAATGCATATATGACTGATTTATTCAGATTCTTTTACATGAAAGGAATTTGGGTGGGATTTGTAAAGCTCAGGGACAGGGCTTGGAGGGATCATCCAGTTTATAGAACTCATATTCACATTTGTTTGGATTGAACAGTGTTTTACATCCCTGACGTTCGACATGACCAAAGTACCTAAAAAGAAGAAGAAGAAGAACAATGTGTAAACTAAGGTTTCCCTGAGCTTATGGAGATCTTGTAGAGGAGCGCTCCTTTCTCCTGCTCACTTAGGACATGCCAAGAATGATTGGAACTGCCTGGCAGAAAAGCAGTTTTGCAAGATGTTTGCTCCATCCAGGGAAAACCAAGCCCTTGGAAAACATTTGGCCTGAGGCCAAATTCACCTGGGGAACCCAAGCTGAATGCACAAAGGACATGTCTTGCACAATATGCCATTGCATGTTGCTGTACGATGATTCCCCCCCCCCCATATGTTTGCGGTTGTTGAGGGCAGCACCCATGCACAAAAAAGGGTGTAGCAAAATGTTGGTGCGAAACCAAGAGGCCAGCCAGGAGGGAGACAGAAGGAGACAGGAAGGTGCAGGAAAGAGGAGGGGTCCTGTTCCATTGGGTGCATCGGGGTCCCTCTCCCCAGCACCAGCTCCTAGGTGGTCTCCGGATGAGAGGATCTGGGACTCAGGGAGATTCCAAAGTCCAAGCTTCCACGCAGCGAATGCCTGGTCATCAGATGATTGGAAAGGCACTCTGGACATGCAACCTATCAGATGTAATGTTTATTGAGCAGAAGGTCTTCCAGAGAGAACGGGGCAAAATAATAGACCCAGTGCCATTCTGGGTATTTGGCCTACCTGGAACAGCACGCCATTCCCATTTCATTACATATGCATTCCATGCAATTCGGTGTATTCCACTTGGAGCCGAATGGATGCTTGCTCCCATCAATGGGATCAGTACACTCAGTGGGCAGCACCGGCTGACCTAGGGAGAGAAATCCTATACATTTAACATCAGCCCCCAAACAGCTCGTGAAATCAGAAGCTGCTGCTCAGCACAATGCAGAGACTGCTCAAGAGAAGCACAGTGGCTGCAACTTGTCCACTTGTCCAGCTCCTCCTGTGCTTCTGACCGCAGCCTGATAAGTGAAAATGTAGTAGGTAAAGTGTTTCCTGACATGGAGTGGAGTGGGAAGCTTTGCCACCTTTATTCTTGCATGTCCTGGTTGCTGACAAGAAAGGTAGTGACCCTGGACGTCTGTCTTGCTTATACTGCGGCCATGCAGTCTCCTGCTTGCGTCTGCAGACGGTGGTTCCAAGCTTAAAACAGGGTGGGAGTGAATGGGGTGCCCTGGGGATGGGGAATCTGGCCGTTTCAATTTCTATCAGTTATTATTATTACTATTTATATACCATCCTCAGGGCAGTTCACAACCTAAAAATACAATATAAAGAACACAAAATACATAATAAAAGTAAGAGCTTAAGCAGGGACTCATCAATGAGAAGATGAGACGGGAGCAGTGACAGGTCATTTTAGACTCTGAGCAGCATCACAACATCCAGAGAACTGTAGATTTTGAAGGTAGCTGCATTTTGGTCTGTGTTCTGGTTCTGCAAGAGCAGATTTGGTAGGTGTATGCTAAAAAATCTATAGTCAGGAACACATTTCCCAAACATTAAATACTGATTTGGCTAAATGAATAGGCTGCTTGACAACATCATTTGTTGTTGTTGCTGCTGTTGTTGTTGCTGCTGCTGTTATTAACTTACCATCTTTAATCTCTGCTTTGGGCTCGCGAAAAATGCAGGATCCCTGACACAAGGCAAGTGTCAAAGACAAGGCAGCCAGGCTCAAGAGGATTTTCTGCAAAAGAGGCACACACATGCACAAATCATTCAAGATGGTGTTATCATATTTATAGCCTCTCTTGCTGTTAAAAAATGCATTGTATGTGACTAAATTTTAGTCAGAGCAGAGCCAATGAAATTAATGTGCCTAAGTTAGTCTAAAGCACAGAGCCTAGGGCTTGCCGATGAAAAGGTTGGCGGTTCGAATCCCGGCGACGGGGTGAGCTCCCGTTGCTTGGTCCCTGCTCCTGCCAACCTAGCAGTTCGAAAGCACGTCAAAGTGCAAGTAGATAAATAGGTACCGCTCTGGTGGGAAGGTAAACGGCATTTCTGTGCGCTGCTCTGGTTCGCCAGAAGCGGCTTAGTCATGCTGGCCACATGACCCGGAAGCTGTACGCCAGCTCCCTCAGCCAATAAAGCGAGATGAGCACCGCAACCCCAGAGTCGGTCACGACTGGACCTAATGGTCAGGGGTCCCTTTACCCTTTTAGTTAGTCTTGTCCATCAATTTCAATGGATCTACTCTGGGTATGATTCGCACTGGATTCAACCCAAGGCCTTTGAAAAATTCCCTCTACATTAAGCTTATACACTTCAGTAGCTGAGTTGGGTCATTTTATACTTAGTGGGATTTTTTATAAAGTAAACTGCCCTCCCCCACAAATCCCATAGCATTCAATACCTCAGAAACATCGATTTTGTTTACAGTGGTACCTCGCAAGACGAATGCCTCGCAAGACAGAAAACTCGCAAGACGAAAGGGTTTTTGGTTTTTTGAGTTGCTTCGCAAGACGATTTTCCCTATGGGCTTGCTTCGCAAGACGGAAATGTCTTGCAAGTTTGTTTCCTTTTTCTTAAAACCCTTAATACAGTTGCGACTTGACTTCGAGGAGCAACTCATAGCACGTGGTGTGGTAGCCTTTTTTGAGGTTTTTGAAGACTTTGGTGATTTTTGAAGCTTTTCCCAACACCATGCTTCGCAAGACGAAAAAAATCGCAAGACGAAAAAAATCGCGGAACGAATTAATTTCGTCTTGCGAGGCACCACTGTATATATCTGTTCTCAAAGTCCATCAGTTTTGGATTCTGAGCCACAGCAAAGAGAGGAGCGTTCAGAGATAAATGACTATTTACATTAAAGCACAGGGTGATGCTCAGGTTGGCCAAGAAAATGCCTTTGGCCAATTCCCCCGGCCAATTTCCTGACAAATGCAGGAAAGAAAACAGTCAGAGGGAAGCTCAGGCTATGTGGTTTGTACCCTGGAGTTGTTGCTGTGAGAGTTCCAACTGTAGGTCATTGTAATGAGTCCTAAGTAATTAACCTGAGCAGCGGGGTTGCACTGGAATTTATATAAAAAAAGTTTCACTACCCCAGCTAAAGATAACTAAATAATGTTGTGAGCACTGGTCTGAATGGGGGTCTGGATAGAGAGAAGGCATAACCTCCAAATGCTCTGATTTTCCAGGGACAGTTCCAGAATTACAAAAGCAATCCCGGCTTTGGATTTGATCCCCAAATGTGAGCTCTAAAGCTATAAAGCAGGGTCAGCAATCTTTTTCAGCCATGGGTCAGCCCACCGTCCCTCAGAGCATGTGGTGGGCTGGACTATATTTTGGGGGGAAATATGAACGAATTCCTATGCCCCTCAAATAACCCAGAGTTGCATTTTAAATAAAAGGAAACATTCTACTCATGTAAATACACACTGATTCCCAGATCGTCCGCGGGTCGGATTGAGAAGGTGATTGGGCCGCATCCAGTCTTAGGTTGCCTACCCCTGCTAAAAAGCACAGACTGTGCCTGGAAAATGCAGAGGAAAAGTAAGGGTGGATAAGCCTCCAGATAAGCCTGGAGTCTGAGAAAGCCTCAGCAAGTGAGGTACTTAATCCTCATAATTCTGCATGCCTTTGCACACCCCTCTCCACACCTCAAATCCCCCTTTCCACCATTTAAACCTAATCTAGAATAAAGAAAAAAATTGTGTACCAACCGTCCCCAAAGCATTCCACTTACCATCTTGGTTTTTCAAAGAGTTGCTGGCAAACTGTTATTGGGGCGTGCAGGAAAGAGCTCTGGTGTCCCTCCTGTAAGTCTGTGGAGTATCCCATGCCCCCTTTTATACAAATGGGAAGGAGGAAGGGCAAAATGAGAGGGATGGAGGTCCTAACGGGGGAAGGAAATGCTTGCCAGGAAGGAAACATTTGCTTCTGATGACATAAATGTTTAAAAGAACAGCTGAGAGAGTTCTATGTCTTCCGGAGATATTCATTGATAAGTGCAGTTCAGAACCAGAACCGGGAACAGGAAAATCATGTTAAATGTTATTAGACCAGGATAGGGTTGAGTTCTGCAAGAGATATGGCTCTAGATATTTGTCTTTACAGCCTCACCTCAAGAAGGATACTGTCAAAAAAGGCCAGCAAAATGAACAAGGGGGTGGAGCAAAGTGGAGAAAGTAAAGTTTTTATCTCTCATAAGAGTAGAACTTGTGGACATCTCCTGCGTTGCCAGGAGAGAGTTGGCCAGGTAAGGGGAGGGACTGACCAGCCCACACAACAGTGGGCAGAACTTGCCTGGGAGTTCTCAGTCGGCTCCAGAGCTTCTCCCACCCTGCCCTCCCTCAGTTAAGCCTTCTTTTGCAGGTTAACCTCTTCTCCACAGGTACGCAGGCGCTGCTATGTTATGGTCGCTGTTGAAGGGCTGGAAAGGAATTTTTCTGCATTGGCAGATTTTGCCTTCCCCGTAGCAAAACGTCACAACTTTGGCGGTTTCAGGCCTTGGGCGGAATCCTTTAGTCTGTCTTCCCTAAATGGGGGGGGGGGGGGAGCAGTGACCCCTCCCCCACGGCGCCGATCCCAGGATTCCCCATTAAAGGGGTTGTTTTGAGGGGAGGCATTGGCCATACGCTGTTAGGTTGTCGTTGCTCTCCTCCTGCGACGGTGTCGAAATGGGGGGCAGAACAGACGTTCTCCAGAGCCAGCCCAATCCCCACATATTCTGGATAACCCTGATGTTCCCCAGATCCCTGGCCGGGGACTGGGAGGGATAAACACCCAATTCCTAAGCCAAGGTCTCCCTACAGCTGAAGTTTTAATAAACTTGCCTGGGAAGAGGGATTGATTGTTAAACTACTCTGGAAGTGTAGCTCGCTACTTGTAAAAAGGTAAAAGGACCCCTGACAGTTAAGTCCAGTCGCGAACGACTCTGGCTTTGCTGGCCGAAGGAGCTGACCTTTGTCCACAAACAGTTTTTCCGGGTCATGTGGCCAGCATGACTAAGCCACTTCCGGCGAAACCAGAGCAGTGCATGGAAGTGCCGTTTACCTTCCCGCTGGAATGATACCTATTTATCTCCTTGCACATTGACGTGCTTTCGAACTGCTAGGTGGGCAGGAGCTGGCACCAAGCAACAGGAGCTCACCCCGTTGCGGGGATTTGAACCTCTGACCTTCCGATTGGCAAGCCCAAGGCTCACTGGCTTACACCACAGCGCTACCCACGTACATCTCCCAAAATATTGCTGAGGAATTCACTTCCCTGGGGCTCCAGGGAAGTGGTGATTTCTGCCTCGGCACAGCCGTAGTCTGGTCCTGGGGGGTCATGTTTTCCTCCCTGCGTGGCCGTTGGTGCCTCTCCCTTCTTGCTAAAAAGCCCCTGACCGCAAGGTTGCTAAAGATGCCTTATGACTGAAGCATGAACAAAGACAAATTTCTTCAGAAACAGATTACCTGGGAAGGTGGGACTGGCCTTCCTTGGAAGTTTTAGAACCGAGACTAGATGGCCTGGTATTCATTAGCTGTGTCCTCCAGAGTGGGAGAGGCAGTTGCTTTCAGGACCAGTTACACACACCACACACACACACACACACACACACACAAAGACACACAGTTAAAGAGGCCTCTGTGCATAAAAGAATAAACATGCAGCCTAAATGGGTTCTATACAGAGATCTATTCAGCTTTCAGGAAAATGCATGTAAGCTTAAAAAGTTCAACAAAATTTGAAACTTAGTGAGCAACTAAGATGTGCAGATGGTTTCTATCTACAAAGAACTAGCTCAAATGTATAAGAATGTATCAAACAAGTGTTGCAAATGCAAGAACTGTGAGGGATCATTTTATCAAATGCGGTGGATCTGCAGGAAGACCAAGGCCTTTTGGGACATGATACATAAGGGGGGGGGGGGATGAAGTGACCTTTCCCAAGAGGCCAGAATTCTTCCTGCTGGGGATGTTAGAAAGCAAAATTCCAAAGAAAGCTTCAGCTGTATTTATGTATGTAACTACAGTGGCAAGGATTCTCTACGTATAGAAATGGAAGGATAAGAGGATACCCTCAAAGGAAGAATGGCTGGTGGAAATCCTGGAATATGCAGAGAGGGCAAAACTGAGGCAATGATTAGAGACACAAATTGAGAATCTTTTAAGGAGGACTGTTTAAGGCAGACATGGCCACACTTGGCCCTCCAGATGTTTTGGGACTACAATTCCCACCATCCCTGACGACTGGTCCTGTTAGCTAGGGATGACCTTTCACATGACTGATCTTGCGCCGCATGCCTGCCGCTCACCAAAGCTGGGAGGAGGGGGAGTGACAGGAAAGAGGGAGAGACAGAAAGAGAACGCGCCTATCTAGCGACGGGAGTGTGCGCAGGCTCCAGAACCTTCCCAAGAAGAACTCGTATATGTGTGCTCACAAGGGCCCTCCCAGCTCTTCTAGAAAGAAGGTTGCTCCCACAATGAAAGGCTGCCCGAGACGGCTCTCCCACGCATGCGCACAATGCCCGCCCGTCTCATCTTCCAGACACCTCCCTACGACTGTAAGCGCATGCCTGGAGTCTTTACACTTTACACGTGTTCTTTGTCTTCTTTAGAAAAGCTGGTTTTAAACAAAAAACACAAAAAAGCCCTCCTTTTGGAGCTGCGCAGGTGTGAGCACTATTTATCAAATGATAATAGTGACACAAGCATAATAAAAGTTAATTTGGGAGCTAAACTAAATTTGGGGGCGCTGGGCGGATCTTTGCACCCCCGTGGAGCTTATGCTAAAGACGGCCTTATAGCTCAGTCTGTAGTCAATTTAAGAGGTTCTTTCCCATACGAGAAGACCATAGCAGGGGTTGAAGTGTAAGAAAAGAGCAGAACATATTAAGAAACATGCTAAAGAGGATGAAATTGGATAATTGGGTGAATAAGCATCAATGTTGGGTGAGCAGGAATCACTAGTTTTGTTGAATTGGAAAATAACTGTTAACAAAATGTAGGAAAACAAATTTATATAGTGAGATAGTCGCCTTTGACTGGACTTAATTGTCCAGGGGTCCTTTACGTGTGTGTGTGTGTGTGTGTGTGTGTGTGTGTTCAAAGCATCAAATCATCCTTTGCTCATATTAATAGGCTGCTTGACAATGTTGCCATTTTTTATCTCTGCTTTGAAGGGGCCAAGGAAGCAAAACCCATGGGGCAAAACAATCAGTGGTAGGATGACTTTCTGAAAGAGGCAAAAGAGAAGGAAAATCAGCAGATGACTATAACAATTCTGGGTCTATCAAGATCTTGAGATCATTTGTTTGCTCATTTAGCTGTGTTTTTAAATTAAGCCATAAGATTAAGCTGATTGCCATTTTAATGAACTGTGTCAGAAACAAAACCGGCTTCTTTATCTGCTTTTGTAATCAGGGAAACTGATGGGAGTTGCAGTCCAGTGACATCTGGAGGAGGAACTTCAGCTCAGCTGAGATGCACAAAAAGGCATCTCACTCAATGGCAGGGGCAGACTTTAGGAATATGGCGCCCTGAGCGAGGACAAAATTTGGCGCCCCAAAGATTCATTTGGCACCCTTCCTCCTCCCACCTTCCATTCAGCGCATGCTCTCAAGTGCATTATGTCATAGTTGTGGTGACTCAATAACCCAGGGTTTAACTTTGAGTAGGTACCCGTAGAAGTATAGGTTTTATTATTAATACCTGGATGGGGGAACTGCCTACACCACCCTCATTCTGGCACTGTCAATGAGCTACCCAAGAAACAAGAGTTGAGCTATACTGTGGTTGTGTCTTTTTTTCAGCGTCAAAGACAGTTTGGGATCATTGGCTAGAGCAGAGGTTTTCAACCTTTTTGAGTCCATGGCTCCCTTGACCAACTACATTCTTTCTGTAGACTACTGTGGGGCTCAGGAGCCCAGTTGTGTCACCTCTTGCCTGCAGAGCCGGCAGCCCCTCACCCCTCCCTTGTGGAGGGTTCCTCAGCCTCCTCTTCTCCCCTCTCCTTGGGAGTCCTCTGGGCAGTCACTGCTGCCACTCCAGGTCTCTGAACTGTCCCCACTCCGGCCCCAAAACTGGGCCTCTGCAAACTTGTGTTGAGGCTAATACTGAGAGACTGAGCATTTTTTTAAAATGGCACAGAATTACCACTCCAAAATACCCAGAATCTGTGTTGGATGTGTTTGTGACTCCCCTCCCAAGAAAAAATGAATTCTGCACTCAAGAATGTTATGCTAGTTAACTTGATTTGTAAAGGTTTTCAGAAGCCTACTTCTAAAATCTAGTTTTTATTAAAAAAAACCAAACCAATTCTCTGCAAAGTTCCAAAGAAACCATCAGGAAACCATGAAAGGTCTGCAGGCACAGGATGAATGCAGGGCAGACAGTAGATGGTCCAAAGGTCAAAGAGGACAGAGAAACGTTCAAGCACCTTATCCTTTCGCTGCTGATCCGTGTAAATCTGCCTTTCCACTGCAACTTTTCCAGCATTTTACAAGATCCAGTTGTAAGAAACTGTTGGATACACTAACACATAAAACCATAATTTGTTGAAAGGCACTCAGAGTGGCTGGGACAATCCAGATGGGTGGCATATTATTATTATTATTATTATTATTATTATTATTATTATTACAATTCTGCTTACCATCCTGGCTTTTCGATGCACAAATCCTTCCGGCTAAGACACAGCTGCTTCTCCAAGGGCTGTTCCTTGCAAGTGACTGCAGGGAATCTGCCTCCCAAATGTATGCAGATATGGGGCCAGAGATTAAGCTGAGGAGATGCCCTCTTCATGTTGCAGTTCTGGTGTACTAATGTGTCAAAAAAAAAAAAAGTTAACGAGAAGAAAATATTTGCTTCAGACTTTAGTTTGTGTTCATTTTGAAGAATGGCAACAGAAGCATCTTCAGGAATATTTGAAACAGAGCTTTGAGCAACAGTCTTTAAAACTCCTCCAGCTTATTTATGGGCAGAGAAAGTGGGATTTCATTGAATTTCTCCAGGGAGAGGAGAAAATGTCCGGCATGTCTTACCATTAGCAGAAGTAGGATCACAGCTTCTTTGTTTTTCCTTCCTACGGTTTGCAGCAGTGGCAACTCTCTTGGAAGCCTGGGCATCCTTCTGCGTCATCCCAAAGGGTGGGAGAAGTGTTGAGGCCATTTCACTTCCCCTGCTTGGGCTGCCTTTTGAAAAAGTGGGAGACCTGAAAGGTATCATTCCCATTTGCCTTCTCTTTGCTTTGCTGCTTAACAAAAGGGGCAGGAGACATTCTCTTGTAGGCAGGGGCTTTTGAAAAGCAGGGAGGGGTGCCAGGGCTGGTTTGCCACACCCTGGCCAGGCAGCTGCTCTAGCCATACAGGAGTTTTTGGAAAGGGGTGTATATGTCATGCTCGCTGCTCTAATTGTTCAGTTTTGCTGCCTGCCAGCCACATGCGGGAGTGACAGGCGGCTACTTTCCTTTTTTTAAAAAAAGTGTTTGTTTGGATGGAGAAAAGTGCAGGAATTGCCTGTTGCTTGTGTTGCTGTGTGCCAGCCTTAAAGGGCTCAGGATCACAATACCAAGGACTGACTCTCTCCTACCGGTCAGGGGCTGGACTAAGGAGGAATGGTGGGGACCCCCCCCTTCTCCTGAACCAACCTGAGAACAGGAGGGCAGTATAGATTTAGAACAGTGGTTTGCAGAAGGGCATAACCGAGAGGCTACAGAGGGGAGAAGCTGGGAAATATTGGGAGAGGAAGAGCAGAAGAAGCAGCAGCACCAGGGGAGAGACAGCTGACAGACTCCGTGTCCTTGGTAAGGATTCCTGATCAGCCCCCCTTCCAGGGCCAGGTGGGCATCGAGGGTAGCAGAACAGAGAGCTCAGAGGCAGACAGCTCAGATAAGCCGATGCAGGAGTGACGTAGAATAGGGGAGACCTGGAGGGGAGGGGACTTTACTTGGAGCAATGCCATTATTTAGGGAAGACTGCATTCCTTTGTCACGCTTTGTGAATTACTGAATAAATTGCTTGGTAAGAACTTTCATCCTTTCTCTGCCTCTTGGCTGCCACCGTGGGAGGGGTCTGATCCTCCAAAGCCTGACACTACCCGGACCCTACAATCATCTTCTGTTTTTATTTATAAATGATATTTATTCCAAGTTTAAAATTACAAAAAAAGAAAAAAAAGTACAAAATACAAGGAAAAATTTAACCATAACAGAGCAAAGTAAAAAGAAAAAAGAGAGCAATAAAATAAAATATATAAAGAATAAGCAAGACAAAGATATAAAAATGCATTGAATTAAAATAAAACAAAAACAAATTAAACCTTTACATAACTTTTTCCCTTTATTTAATTCCTTGACCTCGGACTTCCGGGTTGGCGCCATCGCCGAATGGCGGACTCCCTCCGAGCTCCGGAGGGAGTCTGCTCGGCAGGGGCTGGGTCCTACCGCACCGGCGATGCGGGGACCCTTAAAAACCACGGCTACGAGGGTCGTGGACATGGAGACTCGGCTGGCACCGCTAGCGCCCTCCCGACTCGTGAAGGAGCCTTTTTAAAGGCTAAGGATCGGGTGCCGGGGAGAAGCGTGGTGCTTTGAGTCCTCTGCTATCCCTGCCGAGCGCAGCCGCATGCCATCCGGCGGAGAGCGCTGACTTCTTCTATTGAAAATTCGGACTTTTAGACAACAACCCGTGAGTAATTTGGAAACTGGGTTTAAAAGGAGGAAAAAAAGAATTTCTTTTTGAATTGGATACGAGCGGGGGGGGATCTAAAAAGGAAGTCAGTCCCCCCCCTATTGTAAACTTTTCAAGACAAGGACGGGGAAACCAAGGTCCAAAAAGATTTGTATTGCTGATAATCACTAAGAATTCCACGATGGGGAATCATAAGAACTGTGCTGGAGGATGAATTGAGGGAGAAGAAACGTAACCCCCCCCCTGGGAACCGGGGTGATTGAAGAGAGAGCCTGGTGAAAAGAGTCGGAGATTTTGACAGCTGTCAAAGTAGCTGTCAAAGTCGGAAAGCAGAGAGGATTTTATTATGAGGACTTTGCTGGCTAAATTTGTTACAATTTGCTACAACTCGTTAAAACTTGGATACAAAATGGCGAAAATATGGATAACAATCGGACTTTTGGACTAGAGAAGACAAAGTTATAACAATCCCCCTAGAGGAGTTTCGGGACATTACAAAGATGGTCGTAAGTGAAAAAAACACCATTGGAATTTTACAGGACGGGTTATCTTCTGGGAAAGCTGCAAAACGGAAATAATATTTTGTCTACAGGGTGTTCAGCTAAAGGAGACAATAGAATTTTCTATTGAAGAAAGGAAGGGACTGAACGCAAGTTTTTGTTCCTGAATAACAATAATCCCTGCAGACTTACTAAGCTTCTGAATTAGAACGTTTCAGCAGCGGAACAAGAGGAAACTGGACTATAACTTGGAAAGAACAATGGGGGGGGCTTTATCAAAGATCTGAAGTTAAGTGTTCTAAAAATAATTATGAAAGGGAAAGAAAAGGAAAAAAAACCAGCAAGGAGTTGGGGGAAATAGGTGATTCATGGATTGTAAGAATTCCAGGCGGATAATATGGTTTGGTGGTCAGGGGGAAATTAAACCGGGGACAGGGGGGGAGAACTAAAATCCAAAGGCTTGTCAACTTCTTTTTTTTGAACTGGCTTTGTCTCATCTTTTATATTCTTTACTTCTTATTTCTGATATTTTTATTATGTGGGGTGTTTCTATTACTAAAAAAAAGGGAAATTGTGGAATGAAAATGGGGTGGGCCCTGGGAAAGTAATTTTTTGTGTTTTATTAAGGGTATTGATGTGGAGTGTAGAAATTTTAAATTCGAATAATGGTTTAAACAAATTAAGTTTTTATTCAGAACTGAGAGCTTGTGGAGCCAACAATATGAAAAAGGAATATGGTAGGGGTGGGGGAAGGGGGGAGTCCCAGAAAGTGGTTTTATGAAAATAAGGCTATGAACGTATTTTAATTATTGCTTTCTGTATTTTCTTTTTTTTTTTTTTGAAAATCTTAATAAATATTATTTAAAAAAAAAAAAATATTTAATTCCTTGACCTCCTCTCACCTCCCAATTTTGTATTCCAGTTCAGATCATTTTTTTCAGCAAATCCTTCCAACCTTATTTTCATTTACGTATTTTAATTTAAAATATTATAATTAAACATCCTCTGTTTCATCAATTTCATCAACTCATTTTTGCTTAATCCTTTATATCATATCTACCAAAACTGCCTAATTTTCTTTTTCCAACATCTTTCTAACAGTCTTTAATATTACAATATTTTTGAAGATATATTTTAAATTTTTTCCAGTCTTCTTCCACCGACCCTTCTCCCTGGTCTCGGATTCTGCCAGTCATCTCAGCCAATTCCATATAGTCCATCACTTTCGTCTGCCATTCTTCTCGGGTGGGTAATTCTTGTGTCTTCCAGTACTTTCCGATGAGTATTCTTGCTGCTGTTGTAGCATACATAAAGAAGGTTCTATCCTCCCTTCGCACCAATTGGCCGACCATGCCCAGAAGGAAGGCCTCTGGTTTCTTCTGGAAGGTATATTTAAATACCTTTTTCATTTCATTATAGATCATCTCCCAGAAGGCCTTGATCCTTGGGCATGTCCACCAAAGGTGAAAAAATGTACCCTCAATCTCTTTACATTTCCAACATTTATTATCGGGCAAATGATAAATTTTTGCCAGCTTGACTGGGGTTAAGTACCACTTGTAGATCATTTTCATTATATTTTCTCTTAAGGCATTACAAGCCATAAACTTGATACCTGTGGTCCATAACTTTTCCCAGTCGGCCATCATAATGTTATATCCAAAGTCTTGTGCCCATTTAATCATAACAGATTTAACCATTTCATCTTGTGTATTCCATTTCAACAGCAAGTTATACATTCTTGATAAATTCTTAGTTTTAGGGTCTAACAATTCTGTTTCCAATTTTGATTTTTCCACCTGAAAACCAATTTTCTTATCTAAGTTATAAGCCTCCCTTATTTGATAATAATGAAGCCAGTCTCGTACTTTAGTTTTTAAATTGTCAAAGCTCTGCAGCTTTAATCTATCTCCATCTTGTTCTAAAATTTCACAATATTTTGGCCAATTTGTCTCCATATTAATTTTTTTCAGAGCCTTGGCCTCCATTGGTGACAGCCACCTTGGTGTTTTACTTTCCAGCAAGTCCTTATATCTCACCCAGACATTAAACAATGCTTTCCTAACAATATGGTTCTTAAAGGCTTTATGTGCTTTGACCTTGTCGTACCACAAGTATGCATGCCATCCAAAGACGTTGTTAAAACCTTCTAAATCCAAAATGTCTGTGTTTTCAAGAAGCAGCCAACCTTTCAGCCAACAAAATGCGGCTGATTCATAATAAAGGTAAGGATTCCTGACCAGCCCCCCTTCCAGGGCCAGGTGGGCATCGAGGGTAGCAGAACAGAGAGCTCAGAGGCAGACAGCTCAGATAAGCCGATGCAGGAGTGACGTAGAATAGGGGAGACCTGGAGGGGAGGGGACTTTACTTGGAGCAATGCCATTATTTAGGGAAGACTGCATTCCTTTGTCACGCTTTGTGAATTATTGAATAAACTGCTTGGTAAGAACTTTAATCCTTTCTCTGCCTCTTGGCTGCCACCGTGGGAGGGATCTGATCCTCCAAAGCCTGACACTACCCGGACCCTACAATCATCTTCTGAGGCCCTTCTTCATGTGCCTCCTTCCCAAGAGGTCCAGTGGGTGGGAGAGTCATAGAATCATAGAATCATAGAGTTGGAATAGACCACAAGGGCCATCGAGTCCAACCCCCTGCCAAGCAGGAAACACCATCAGAGCACTCCTGACATATGGCTGTCAAGCCTCTGCTTAAAGACCTCCAAAGAAGGAGACTCCACCACACTCCTTGGCAGCAAATTCCACTGTCGAACAGCTCTTACTGTCAGGAAGTTCTTCCTAATGTTTAGGTGGAATCTTCTTTCTTGTAGTTTGGATCCATTGCTCCGTGTCCGCTTCTCTGGAGCAGCAGAAAACAACCTTTCTCCCTCCTCTATATGACATCCTTTTATATATTTGAACATGGCTACCATAGCACCCCTTAACCTCCTCTTCTCCAGGCTAAACATGCCCAGCTCCCTTAGCCGTTCCTCATAAGGCATCGTTTCCAGACCTTTGACCATTTTGGTTGCCCTCCTCTTTTTTTTTTTTTTTTTTTTAATGATATTTATTCCAAATTTAAAATTACAAAAAAGAATAGAAAAGCCATACAAAATAAAATAAACATATAACAAAAAACAGATAGTAAAAAAAAAAACTTAACAAAAAATATGAAAATACATTACATTAAAATAAAGCAAAAAACAAATTAAACCTTTACCTAACCCTTTTCCCTTTTACTTATTTCCATGACCTCCTCTCACCTCCCAGCTTTGTATTCTAGTTTAAATCGTATTTCCAGCAGATCCTTCTAACCTTCTTTTCATTTACTTATTTTAACATTCAATAATATAATTAATCCTCCTCTTTCCCATCAATTTCTATACTTCATTTTTACTTAATCCATTATATCATATCTGCCAAAACGACCTAATATTCTTTTTCCAACCTCTTTCTAACATTCTTTTATGTTGCAATATTTTTGAAGATATGTTTTAAATTTTTTCCAGTCTTCTTCCATCGACCCTTCTCCCTGGTCTCGAATTCTGCCGGTCATCTCAGCCAATTCCATATAGTCCATGACTTTCATCTGCCATTCTTCTCGGGTAGGCAATTCTTGTGTCTTCCAGTATTTCCCAATGAGTATTCTTGCTGCTGCTGTCGCATACATGAAAAAAGTTCTATCTTCCCTTCGCACCAATTGACCAACCATGCCCAAGAGGAAGGCCTCTGGTTTCTTTAGAAAAGTATATTTCAATACCTTTTTTAATTCATTATATATCATTTCCCAGAAGGCCTTGATCTTTGGGCACGTCCACCAAAGGTGAAAGAAAGTACCTTCATTTTCTTTACATTTCCAACATTTATTATCGGGCAAATGGTAAATTTTTGCTAGCTTGACTGGGGTTAAGTACCACCTATAAATCATTTTCATTATATTTTCTCTTAAGGCATTACAAGCCGTAAATTTCATACCTGTAGTCCATAACCGTTCCCAGTCAGCAAACATAATGTTATGTCCAAAATCTTGTGCCCATTTAATCATAGCAGATTTAACCGTTTCATCCTGTGTATTCCATTTCAGCAGCAAATTATACATTCTTGACAGATTCTTAGTTTTAGGCTCTAACAATTCAGTTTCCAATTTAGATTTTTCCTCCTGGAAACCAATCTTTTTGTCTAAGTTAAAAGCCTCCCTTATTTGATAATAATGAAGCCAGTCTCGAACTTTAGTTTTTAGTTTGTCGAAACTCTGCAGCTTTAGTTTCTCTCCAACTTGTTCTAAAATTTCACAGTATTTTGGCCAGTTTGTCTCCATATTAGTTTTTTTCAAAGCCTTAGCCTCCATTGGTGACAGCCACCTTGGTGTTTTGCTTTCCAACAAATCCTTATATCTCACCCAAACATTAAACAGTGCTTTTCTGACAATATGGTTCTTGAAGGCCTTACGCTCTTTAACCTTGTCATACCATAAATATGCATGCCATCCAAACACATTATCAAAACCTTCTAAGTCCAAAATGTCCGTGTTTTCAAGAAGTAGCCAATCTTTCAGCCAGCAAAATGCGGCTGATTCATAATAAAGTTTAAAGTCTGGCAGGGCAAATCCACCTCTTTCCTTTGCATCTGTTAATATTTTAAGTTTTATTCTAGGCTTCTTGCCCTGCCAGACAAATTTAGAAATATCTCTTTGCCACCTCTTGAAACAGTCCATTTTGTCCACAATTTGCAATGTTTGAAACAAAAACAACATTCTAGGCAATACATTCATCTTTATTGCAGCAATTCGGCCCAACAGTGATAACTTCAATTTTGACCATATTTCCAAATCTTTCTTTACTTCTAACCAACATTTTTCATAGTTATCTTTAAACAAATTCACATTTTTAGCAGTCATATGAACCCCTAAATATTTCACTTTATTAACTAATGTTAATCCTGTCTCCTTCTGAAACCTCTCTTTCTCAATCTCTGTAAGGTTTTTCTCTAATACCTTAGTTTTCATCTTGTTCAATTTAAAACCTGCTACTTGACCAAATTCTTGAATTAATTGCAATACTCTTTTTGTACTGGATTCTGGTTCCTGTAGTGTCAAAACTAAATCATCAGCAAAAGCTTTCAATTTGTACTGTTTAGCTCCGAGTTGTATCCCTTTAACCAATTGGTCTTTCCTAATCATATTGAGCAAAACCTCCAGGACCGATATAAAAAGCAATGGGGAGATTGGGCAACCCTGTCTTGTTCCTTTCTCTATCTTAAATTCTTCTGTAACTACGTTATTTACAATCAGCTTAGCTTTTTGTTCTGAATAAATTGCACCTATACCGTTTTCAAAACTTTGGCCTACCCTCATCCCCTGCAGATTTTTCTTCATAAAATTCCAAGAAATATTGTCAAAGGCTTTCTCCACATCCACAAATATTAAAACCGCTTTGGTATTAATATTGACCTGCAATTTTTCTAAAATATTAATAATATTCCTCGTATTATCTGACAGATGTCTCCCCGGGAGAAAGCCCGCTTGATCTTTATGAATTTCTTTCACCAATACCTTTTTTAATCTTTTAGCCATAATTTCCGCAAAAATTTTGTAATCCACATTAAGTAGGGATATGGGACGGTAGTTCTTCAACTGTGTCTTTTCCACTTCTGTTTTCGGTATGAGTGTAATGTATGCTTCTTTCCACGACTCGGGTGCTTTTCCTCCCCTTAGTATTTCATTGCAAACTTCTTTCAAAGGTTGCATTAACCATTCTTTCAAAGATTTATAATACTTTGCAGTTAGACCATCTGGCCCTGGAGATTTGCCCAATTTCATATCCTGAATAGCTCCTTCCACCTCTTGGTCAGATATTATAGAGTTTAGTATTGATTTGCTCTCTTGAGATACTTTTTGTAAACCATTAATTTTCAAAAACCGATCAATGTCTAATTCTTTCTGGGTCTCCTGCGTATATAACTGTTTAAAGTAGTTCTGGAAACACTTTCGAATCTCTCCAGGATTCTGTATATTCTTCCCTTCTACTACCAAGTTTGTAATAGTATTAAGCTTTTGTCTTTTTTTCATTTGCCAGGCCAATAATTTCCCACACTTATTTGCCGATTCAAATGTCTTTTGTTTCATCTGTTTGATCTTCCATTCTATTTCCTGATTCATCAGTTTCATATATTGTACTTGGTATAACTTTATCTCTTTTAAAATCTCCTGTGAGTTCGGTTTCACCCTCAGTCTTTTTTCTCCATCTTTAATTTTCTCCAAAATTTTTTCTCTCTTCTCATTTTGGTGTCTTTTCCTAATTGCGTTTTGTTGTATCAAAAATCCTCTCATCACCGCTTTGCTAGCATCCCAGATCACTCTTTTCTCAGTCGTAGTGTTCATATTTATCTCAAAGTAGTCTCTCAGATTTTTCTGGGCCTTTTTAATTATTTCCTCGTTCCTAAGCAAGGAGTCATTCATCCTCCATCTGAAAGCTCCAACTGGCGTTAGTATCATTTCCATCTTTACTGGATTATGATCAGAGCAAATTTTCGGGCAAATTACCGCTTTTTTTATCTTAGGGGCCAGTCCCCTGGTTATCCAAATTTGGTCTATTCTTGTCCATGTCATTTTTGCTTCGGAGAAGAAGGTTCCTTCTCTTTCCAAAGGGTTCTTTATTCTCCAAATGTCCACAAGGTCCATATTGTCAGTCATTTCAAAAAATGTCTTTGGTAGTCTACCATCTTTCGTCACCGTTTGTCTTTGGGCTTTATCCATATTTGTAGACACTACTCCGTTCATGTCTCCCATCAAAATTATATTGAAATCCAAATAATCCAATAGGGTTTCATGCAGTTTTTTAAAGAATTCTGATTTTCCCTCATTTGGCGCGTAGACTCCTAATATCAAAAACTTCTGACCGTGAAGCTGGATTTCAATTGCTATATATCTTCCTTGATCATCTTTGAACAAAAATTTTGGTGACAGGCTTTTCTTTGCGTAGAGTACTACTCCTCTTTTTTTCACATTGTCCGATGAGATAAATTCTTCTCCCAATCTTTTATTAATCAAAATTTTCCGGTGTAGCCTTGTCACATGAGTCTCTTGTAGGCAAATCAAGTCCAAATGTTCTTTTTTTAATGTATGAAATACTCTCCCCCTTTTTCCCGAAGAATTTAGGCCATTAATGTTCCAACTTAATACTTGCAGTGTCATTTTGTACTTACTCTCCTTCTCCCCCAACAGCCCCCAGAAGTTTGTCTATATCTGTCGATGGCGTTGGTTTCACTTTTTTTTGCAGACTCTTATCCGGTACAGCAGGGTCTTTTCCCAGTCCTTTCTGTAGATCTTCTTCGTATGCACTCAAGAACTTGTTCTTTTCCTCCACTGATCTTATCTTAGTCTTTCTTCCTTTAAAGCTAAAGGATAGGCCTTGAGGAAATTCCCACCTGAAAAGGATCTTGTTTTTTTTCAGCAGGGCCACCAAGTCTCCAAAGTCTTGTCTTAAATCCAAAAGGTGTTTCGGTATGTCTTTGAAAATTTCCACTTTTGATTGCAGAATTGTCAAAGGTTTCTCATAATGCAGGCCCAGAATTTTGTCCCTCTCTTCTTTGGATCAGAGGGTAATCAAACAGTCCCTTATTTTAATCTTTTTTCCTCCTTTCCCCAGTCTGAAGGCCCTCACAATCTTAAAATCCTCTTGTTTCAAATCCGATTTCCAAAATTCCGCAAATTCTTGTGTCAGAAAGTCTATCAAGGTGCCCTTCTCCAGCTCAGGAACAGCTCTAATTCTTAGATTAGATTGTTTGTCTCTAAGGTCAATCATAGACAACGTCAGCTTGTGTTCTGCAATCTCTTTCTGTAGGTCTGGTACCTTCTCAGTTTCCAGTTGCCCCAGTTTAAATTCCACAGCAGCAGTTTTTTCCTGTATGGACTTTGAGTCTTGCAATAGTCTCTGAATAGATTCTGTGTTACTATTTACATTTTCCCCCAAATTGTCTAATGTTTCTGTATTTAAGTCAATTTTTTTATTTGCAATGTCCACTTTCTGGTTCGTCTCTTCAACCTTTTTATTCGTCTCCTCAACCTTTGTGCTAAGTTGTTGTAAAGTTTCATTAATCTTGGCCAGGGCACTGGCTAGAATTTCCTCAGACATTCCACTAGACTTAACTTGTGTTGTTGTCGTAGGCAAGCCGGCAGATGATTGCCTTCGATGCCCCCAAGGTTTCCCAGATCTCAAAACTGACGGGTCTAATTTCTCTCGGCCATCTGCCATAACAATGTGAAGGTCAAAGCCTTTTCCAAATATGCTGTTCCTGTTTACAAGTGGAAAATTCCTTTGCTGTAATTTCAGGGAGTCCCACTAGGTGGACACTGTTACCACCATCCAAACTAGTCACTTTCCTTATTGAGTAACAAGAAAGGAAAGAGAAACTAAGTGTAAGCAAAAAAAACAGGATACAGTTCCAAAATGTAACTTTTCAGTTATTTTTCCAACGAGGCTGGCCACAATATATCCACCTTACTGTCAGCAGTTACCTTTAACAGATTTTGACAGCTGAGGCGTCTCACTGACAGATCGCTCTTTAAGCCTTTATGCAGTCCGGAAGAAGCAAACCCTTTTCCTTTTTTTTCTCCCTCAGAAGGGTAGATTCACCAAAAGTTCTCAGGTCAGGAAACAGCTCTTTTCAAATCAATTTCCCACGTTTAGCTCAAAGTCTCTATGCTTTACACTATTTACAAGGCAGGGAAGCGGACTTCCTGTTTACACTTCCCACCGCGGTAGCCAATTTTAATCGTTGTTTTGTTAATAAAGCCTTTCAGATGTTAGTCCAGTTCCAAAACTTTAAATCCAATTTCTCCTACTCACGATCGATTTTTAGTCCGAATGTTCCAGGAATAAATCAGCGCTCTCCAGCAACGGCAACATGGCTTCGCTCCGCGAAAGCAGCGATCCACTCACAGCACCGCGCTTCTCCCCCGCTCCGTTCCGAAGCCTCAAAAAAAGGCTTCCTCGCGAGTTGGTCAATGGTGCCTGCCGAGTCTCCACGTTCGCAGGCTTCAGCGCCTGCGATTTCTAGGGGTCCCCGCTTCGCCGCAGCGCACAGGACCCGATTTTCGAGGAGCCGATCCCCTCCAACTGAAGGGAATTTTCTCCGTTTGCTAATGGCGCTGACCGGAAGTCTGGTTGCCCTCCTCTGGACACGTTCCAGTTTGTCAGTGTCCTTCTTGAACTGTGGTGCCCAGAACTGGACACAGTGCTCCAGGTGAGGTCTGACCAGAGCAGAATACAGTGGCACTATTACTTCCCTTAAGCTAGATGCTATACTCCTATTGATGCAGCCCAGAATTGCATTGGCTTTTTTAGCTGCCGCGTCACACTGTTGGCTCATGTCAAGTTTGTGGTCAACCAAGACTCCTAGATCCTTTTCACATGTACTGCTCTCAAGCCAGGTGTCACCCATCTTGTATTTGTGCCTCTCATTTTTTTTGCCCAAGTGCAATACTTTACATTTCTCCCTGTTAAAGTTCATCTTGTTTGTTTTGGCCCAGTGCTCTAATCTGTCAAGGTCGTTTTGAAGTGTGATCCTGTCCTCTGGGGTGTTAGCCACCCCTCCCAGTTTGGTGTCATCTGCAAATTTGATCAGGATGCCCTTGAGTCCATCATCCAAGTCGTTGATAAAGATGTTGAATAAGACCAGGCCCAAGACAGAACCCTGTGGCACCCCACTAGTCACTCTTCTCCAGGATGAAGAGGAACCATTGATGAGCACCCTTTGGGTTCGGTCAGTCAGCCAGTTACAAATCCACTGAGTGGTAGCATAGTCAAGACCACATTTTACCAGCTTCTTTACAAGAATATCATGGGGCACCTTGTCAAATGCCTTGCTGAAATCAAGGTAGGCTACATCCACTGCGTTCCCTTCATCTACCAGGCTTGTAATTCTGTCAAAAAACGAGATCAGGTTAGTCTGACATGACTTATTTTTCAGAAATCCATGCTGACTATTGGTGATCACAGCATTCCTTTCTAGGTGCTCACAGACTGTTTGCTTAATGATCTGCTCCAGAATCTTCCCTGGTATTGATGTCAGACTGACTGGGCGATAATTATTTGGGTCCTCTCTTTTCCCCTTTTTGTAAATAGGGACAACATTTGCCCTCCTCCAGTCTGCCGGGATTTCGCCTGTTCTCCAGGAATTCTCAAAGACGACTGCCAGTGGTTCTGAGATGACATCTGCCAGTTCTTTTAATACTCTTGGATGCAGTTCATCTGGCCCTGGAGACTTGAATACATCTAAACTAGCCAAGTATTCTTGTACTATCTCCTTAGTTATTCTGGGCTGTGTTTCCTTTGCTGAATCATTTGCTCGAAATTCTTCAGGTTGGGCATTGTTTTCTTTATTGGAGAAGACTGAGGCAAAGAAGGCATTGAGGAGTTCAGCCCTTTCTGTGTCCCCTGTTTGCATTTCACCATCTTCTCCTCTGAGCGACCCCACTGTCTCTTTGTTCTTCCTTTTGCTACGGACATACCCATAAAAGCCTTTTTTGTTGCTTTTAACCTCTCTAGCAAGCCTGAGTTCATTCTGTGCTTTAGCTTTTCTGACTTTGTGTCTACACGTGCTGGCTATTTGTTTGAATTCCTCTTTGGTGGTTTCCTCCCTTTTCCATTTTTTGTACACATCCTTTTTTAATCTTAACTCAGTTAAAAGTTCTTTAGATAGCCACCCTGGCTTCTTTAGGCACCTTCCATGTTTCCGTCTCATTGGTATTGCCTGACGTTGTGCTTTTAGTATCTCCCTCTTAACAAACTCCCAGCCATCATGAACTCCCTTTCCTTTTAGTATTACTGCCCATGGGATCTCACCCAGCACTTCCCTAAGTTTTATGAAGTCAGCTTTCTTAAAGTCAAGAAATTGAGTCCTAGTATGCTTGGCTGCTCCTTTCCGCTGTATAGTAAACTTCAGAAGAGCATGATCACTCGCGCCTAATGATCCTTCCACTTCTACCCCACTAACCAGGTCATCAACATTGGTTAGGACCAGATCTAAAATGGCTGTTCCTCTTGTTGCTTCTCCCACTTTCTGGACAATGAAGTTGTCTGCAAGGCCAGTGAGGAATCTGTTTGACCTTATGCTCTTGGCTGAGTTTGGCATCCAACAAATATCCAGGTAATTGAAGTCCCCCATTACTACTATCTCCCTTCCTTTTGCATGCTTGGCCATCTGTTTCAGGAAGGCATCATCTATGTCCTCCGTTTAGCTTGGGGATCTATAGTAAACTCCCACAATGAGGTCTCTGTTATTCTTCTCGCCCTTAATTTTGACCCAAATGCTCTCACTTTGGCTTTGAGGTTCTAAATCTTGGATCTCTTCACAGGTATACACATCCCTGACATATAACGCCACTCCTCCTCCTTTCTTGAGAGGTAGTTTTCCTTTTTCTTTTCTTTTTCTCTTCCTGTTTTTAGTATGTATTTTGTGTTTTTATTTCGTATTTTTATGCTGCCAACCACCCTGAGATCTTTGGGTGGAGGGCAGTATTCAAATATAATAAAAATAAATGTTAAAAGGTGAGTCTCTAACCCTTCTAGGCAGAAGGTTATGAAGCACAATGTGCATGTTCTAAGCAACCTCTGTTAAATGAGCCAGCCTGGCCACTCCTGTCTGTCAGGGGGTTCAGCCAAGTCAGAATTGTGATTGGTGAGTGACTTGTATTGGATCCAATACAAAAAAAAAAAGTCACAATAATTTTAAAATAAACAGTGTATATCAAATTGAGCAATATTTAATAATCCATTAGAATCTAAAAAGCTGCTGATAGCTGAGATAGGCATGTCCATCACTTTCATTATGATATGTACCAAATTCTGCAAGTAGTGATATCAAGCAAAGACAACAGATACACACTGAAATGCATATATGACTGATTTATTCAGATTCTTTTACATGAAAGGAATTTGGGTGGGATTTGTAAAGCTCAGGGACAGGGTTTGGAGAGATCATCCAGTTTATAGAACTCATATTCACATTTGTTTGGATTGAACAGTGCTTTACATCCCTGACGTTCGACATGACCAAAGTACCTAAAAAGAAGAAGAAGAAGAACAATGTGTAAACTAAGGTTTCCCTGAGCTTATGGAGATCTTGTAGAGGAGCGCTCCTTTCTCCTGCTCACTTAGGACATGCCAAGAATGATTGGAACTGCCTGGCAGAAAAGCAGTTTTGCAAGATGTTTGATCCATCCAGGGAAAACCAAGCCCTTGGAAAACATTTGGCCTGAGGCCAAATTCACCTGGGGAACCCAAGCTGAATGCACAAAGGACATGTCTTGCACAATATGCCATTGCATGTTGCTGTACGATGACCTCCTCCCCCCCTCCACTATGTTTGCGGTGGTTGAGGGCAGCACCCATGCACAAAAAAGGGTGTAGCAAAATGTTGGTGCGAAACCAAGAGGCCAGCCAGGAGGGAGACAGCAGGAGACAGGAAGGTGCAGGAAAGAGGAGGGGTCCTGTTCCATTGGGCGCATTGGGGTCCCTCTCCCCAGCACCAGCTCCTAGGTGGTCTCCGGATGAGAGGATCTGGGACTCAGGGAGATCCCAAAGTCCAAGCTTCCACACAGCGAATGCCTGGTCATCAGATGATTGGAAAGGCACTCTTGACATGCAACCTATCAGATGTAAGGATTAATTGGGACACCCGTCTTCAGCTCATTCCGTCCATTAATGTTTATTGAGCAGAAGGTCTTTCAGAGAGAACGGGGCAAAATAATTTGAAAGAGATTTATAGACCCAGTGCTATTCTGGGTATTTGGCCTACCTGGAACAGCACAGCATTCCCCTTTCACTACATACGCATTCCATGCAATTCGGTGTATTCCACTTGGAGCCGAATGGATGCTTGCTCCCTTTAATGGGATCAGTACACTCAGTGGGCAGCACCGGCTGACCTAGGGAGAGAAATCCTATACATTTAACATCAGCCCCCAAACAGCTCGTGAAATCAGAAGCTGCTGCTCAGCACAATGCAGAGACTGCGCAAGAGAAGCACAGTGGCTGCAACTTGTCCACTTGTCCAGCTCCTCCTGTGCTTCTGACAGCAGCCTGATACGTGAAAATGTAGTAGGTAAAGCATTTCCTGACATGGAGTGGAGTGGGAAGCTTTGCCACCTTTATTCTTGCATGTCCTGGTTGCTGACAAGAAAGGTAGTGACCCTGGACGTCTGTCTTGCTTATACTGCGGCCATGCAGTCTCCTGCTTGCGTCTGCAGACGGTGGTTCCAAGCTTAAAACAGGGTGGGAGTGAATGGGGTGCCCTGGGGATGGGGAATCTGGCCGTTTCAATTTCTATCAGTTATTATTATTACTATTTATATGCCATCCTCAGGGCAGTTCACAACCTAAAAATACAATATAAGAAACACAAAATACATAATTAAAGTAAGAGCTTAAGCAGGGACTCATCAATGAGAAGATGAGACGGGAGCAGCGTCAGGTCATTTTAGACTCTGAGCAGCATCACAACATCCAGAGAAGTGTAGATTTTAAAGGTAGCTGCATTTTGGTCTGTGTTCTGGTTCTGCAAGAGCAGATTTGGTAGGTTTATGCTAAAAAATCTCTAGTCAGGAACACATTTCCCAAACATTAAATACTGATTTGGCTAAATGAATAGGCTGCTTGACAACATCATTTGTTGTTGTTGCTGCTGTTGTTGTTGCTGCTGCTGTTATTAACTTACCATCTTTAATCTCTGCTTTGGGCTCGCGAAAAATGCAGGATCCCTGACACAAGGCAAGTGTCAAAGACAAGGCAGCCAGGCTCAAGAGGATTTTCTGCAAAAGAGGCACACACATGCACAAATCATTCAAGATGGTGTTATCATATTTATAGCCTCTCTTGCTGTTAAAAAATGCATTGTATGTGACTAAATTTTAGTCAGAGCATAGCCAATGAATTAATGTGCCTAAGTTAGTCTAAAGCACAGAGCCTAGGGCTTGCCAATCAAAAGGTTGGTGGTTCGAATCCCCGCGACGGGGTGAGCTCCTGTTGCTTGGTCCCTGCTCCTGCCAACCTAGCAGTTCGAAAGCATGTCAAAGTGCAAGTAGATAAATAGGTACCGCAATGGTGGGAAGGTATACGGCGTTTCCGTGCGCTGCTCTGGTTCACCTGAAGTGGCTTAGTCATGCTGGCCCGGAAGCTGTACGCCGGCTCCCTCGGCCAATAAAGCGAGATGAGCACCGCAACCCCAGAGTCGGTCATGTCTGGACCTAATGGTCAGGGGTCCCTTTACCCTTTTAGTTAGTCTTGTCCATCAATTTCAATGGATCTACTCTGGGTATGATTCGCACTGGATTCAACCCAAGGCCTTTGAAAAATTCCCTCTACATTAAGCTTATACACTTCAGTAGCTGAGTTGGGTCATTTTATACTTAGTGGGATTTTTTATAAAGTAAACTGCCCTCCCCCACAAATCCCATAGCATTCAATACCTCAGAAACATCGATTTTGTTTACAGTGGTACCTCGCAAGACGAATGCCTCGCAAGACAGAAAACTCGCAAGACGAAAGGGTTTTTGGTTTTTTGAGTTGCTTCGCAAGACGATTTTCCCTATGGGCTTGCTTCGCAAGACGGAAATGTCTTGCAAGTTTGTTTCCTTTTTCTTAAAACCCTTAATACAGTTGCGACTTGACTTCGAGGAGCAACTCATAGCACGTGGTGTGGTAGCCTTTTTTGAGGTTTTTGAAGACTTTGGTGATTTTTGAAGCTTTTCCCAACACCATGCTTCGCAAGACGAAAAAAATCGCAAGACGAAAAAAATCGCGGAACGAATTAATTTCGTCTTGCGAGGCACCACTGTATATATCTGTTCTCAAAGTCCATCAGTTTTGGATTCTGAGCCACAGCAAAGAGAGGAGCGTTCAGAGATAAATGACTATTTACATTAAAGCACAGGGTGATGCTCAGGTTGGCCAAGAAAATGCCTTTGGCCAATTCCCCCGGCCAATTTCCTGACAAATGCAGGAAAGAAAACAGTCAGAGGGAAGCTCAGGCTATGTGGTTTGTACCCTGGAGTTGTTGCTGTGAGAGTTCCAACTGTAGGTCATTGTAATGAGTCCTAAGTAATTAACCTGAGCAGCGGGGTTGCACTGGAATTTATATAAAAAAAGTTTCACTACCCCAGCTAAAGATAACTAAATAATGTTGTGAGCACTGGTCTGAATGGGGGCATAACCTCCAAATGCTCTGATTTTCCAGGGACAGTTCCAGAATTACAAAAGCAATCCCGGCTTTGGATTTGATCCCCAAATGTGAGCTCTAAAGCTATAAAGCAGGGTCAGCAATCTTTTTCAGCCATGGGTCAGCCCACCGTCCCTCAGAGCATGTGGTGGGCTGGACTATATTTTGGGGGGAAATATGAACGAATTCCTATGCCCCTCAAATAACCCAGAGTTGCATTTTAAATAAAAGGAAACATTCTACTCATGTAAATACACACTGATTCCCAGATCGTCCGCGGGTCGGATTGAGAAGGTGATTGGGCCGCATCCAGTCTTAGGTTGCCTACCCCTGCTAAAAAGCACAGACTGTGCCTGGAAAAAGCAGAGGAAAAGTAAGGGTGGATAAGCCTCCAGATAAGCCTGGAGTCTGAGAAAGCCTCAGCAGGTGAGGTACTTAATCCTCATAATTCTGCATGCCTTTGCACACCCCTCTCCACACCTCAAATCCCCCTTTCCACCATTTAAACCTAATCTAGAATAAAGAAAAAATTGTGTACCAACCGTCCCCAAAGCATTCCACTTACCATCTTGGTTTTTCAAAGAGTTGCTGGCAAACTGTTATTGGGGCGTGCAGGAAAGAGCTCTGGTGTCCCTCCTGTAAGTCTGTGGAGTATCCCATGCCCCCTTTTATACAAATGGGAAGGAGGAAGGGCAAAATGAGAGGGATGGAGGTCCTAACGGGGGAAGGAAATGCTTGCCAGGAAGGAAACATTTGCTTCTGATGACATAAATGTTTAAAAGAACAGCTGAGAGAGTTCTACGTCTTCCGGAGATATTCATTGATAAGTGCAGTTCAGAACCAGAACTGGGAACAGGAAAATCATGTTAAATGTTATTAGACCAGGATACTGTTGAGTTCCTTCCTTCATGGATCACTGCCTTGCCGTGGCGAAGGGGCTTGAATAACTCAGAGAACCTATGAACTATGCCAAGCAGGGCACCCAAGATGAACAGGTCATAGTGGAGAGTTTTGACCAAACGTGATCCACCTGGAGGAGGAACTGGCAAGCCACTCCAGTATCCCTGCCAATAAAACTCCATGGACAAAGACAAGAGGCATATAAAAGTTATGACGCTGGAAGATGAGCCCCTCAGGTCGGAAGGCATCCAACATGCTACTGGGGAAGAGCGGAGGACAAGTACAAGTAGATCCAGAGCTGATGAAGCGGCTGGGCCAATGCCGAAAGGACGCTCAGTTGCGGATATGCCTGGAAGCGAAAGGAAAGTCCAAAAATGTAAAGAAAAATATTGCATAGGAACCTGGAATGTAAGAACCATGAACCTGGGTAAGTTGGATGTGGTCAAAAATGAGATGGCAAGAATAAATACTGACATCCTGGGCATCAGTGAACTAAAATGGACAGGAATGGGCGAATTCAGTTCAGATGACTATCATATCTACTACTGTGGGCAAGAAACCCGTAAAAGAAATGGAGTGGCCCTCATAGTCAACAAAAGAGTGGCGAAAGCTGTACTGGGATGCAATCTCAAAAATGATAGAATGATCTTGATACAAATCCAAGGCAGACCTTTTAACATCACAGTAATCCAAGTTTATGCACCAACTACTGGTGCTGAAGAAACTGAAATTGACCAATTTTATGAAGACTTACAAGACCTTATAGAAGTGACACCAAAGAAGGATGTTCTTCTCATTATAGGGGACTGGAATGCTAAAGTAGGGAATCAAGAGATAAAAGGAACAACTGGCAAGTTTGGCCTTGGTGATCAAAATGAAGCAGGGCAAAGGCTAATAGAGTTCTGCCAAGAGAACAAGCTGGTCATCACAAACACTCTTCCAATAACACAGGAGACGACTCTACACATGGACATCACCAGCATTCCAGATTGATTATATTCTCTGCAGCCAAAGATGGAGAAGCTCTATACAGTCAGCAAAAACAAGACCTGGAGCTGACTGTGGCTCAGATCGTCAGCTTCTTATAGCAAAATTCAAGCTCAAACTGAAGAAAGTAGGAAAAACCACTGGACCGGTAAGATACTGTGAGGAGAACCTGAGCTTACAGGGTTAAACAGCTCAGAGTGTACGCTCTGCGTACTGTTGAGAGGAGGGGGGAAATGCTACGTCATTTCCGAGAGACTCAAGCCTTTGTTCTTTCTCTCTCTACTTTCGCTTTTGAGGAGAGAGGACGTGTTTTCGCGATGCTGTTCGCTGTGATAGATAATGGATAGTCTGCTGTAAATAAAACTGCATTTAGCTGCTAAGATCCTGTGTGGACGTTATTTAAGCACACTGAAGAATGCACTGGAGTTTTTTTGCAGTTTCCTCTTGCCGCTGACGAACGCTGCTATGCTCAGATGTGGACATTGGAATGCAGAGCTGCGATGGGAAGTGTGCCGGACCTCAGGCTTATCTGAGCAATAAATCAATATTATCTGACAGGTTATGGGGGCAGTAATTGCAATTAGAGGAAGCCTGCTTTGATGTGCTGTGTGCTTAAAAGGCTGAAAACTGAGAAGCTGCTGTTTTTGCTGCCGGAGGCAAAAGTCCTGTTTTGAGGCTTCGCCTGGGAGAAAAGCAGGGAAGCTGGCTGCAAGCTGTGTGCTGCAAAGCTGGCTGCAATGCTGTGTGCTGCAAAGAGCCACTGGAGGCCTCTCCTTTGAAGCTGGCTGGTACGCGTGAGTACTTCAAAGCCCCAATGGGAGCACTGGGGGAGGAGATGGCTGAGCTCCAGGACTTTTATGATGTCCCGTTTGAGAAGCTCACAACCCAGTCCTGGGATATCTGGGTTAGAAGAGTCAGGGGGTGGTTTTTGGCCACAGGGTTCTGGAGTATAGCCCAGAAGGAGCCGGCCCCACCCATGCCAGTTGCTGCTGAAGAAGGAGGAGCAGAACTGGAGGCTGCACTCCTGGAAGATAGAGAGCTGAGAATGCAAAGGGAGCTCTGCATGTTGAGAGCAAGCGTGGACGCTATCCTGTTGCCCCACCTGGAGGGCGTTGAGTTAGCTCAGGCCGCCTGGCAGGTGCTGAGGAGTCTGTGTGAGAACTCAGCAGGAGCCCAGGGCCGCGAGAAAGCCGAGAGCAGGGAGGAAGCTGAGAGCCCAGAGGGGGCTGCTGGCCATGTTCCTGAAGTTACAGCTGGGAGTAGCTGCTTTGTCTCCGAGGGGCCGTGTGATGTTGAGGCCTACAACCAGAGTGCTGGGGAGCGTGCAGGCCCAGGCTGTGCACCCAAAGGTGGGGGTGCAGGGAACAAAGGAATGGCTGAAGAGGGAGCTGTGAGAGCTGTTGCTACGCGTCGCCACTGTTATCGCTGTGGCTCCCCCTCCCATCTGGTGAGAGAATGTCCAGTGGAGGCACAGGAACAGCCGAAGGCCGTCTACCGTAGCAACCAGATAAAGAGCTCTTCTTCAAAGCGTGGGAAAGGCAAGCCGAAGGCAGCTGGCAGAGACACTGAACGTAAACATTTGGCTGCCTCTATGGCTGTAGTCAAGAGTTGTCAACAGGATGCTGTGCTGGCTTTTGTTATCGACTCAGGAGCGTCTCATAATCTCGTGCCATCGAGTGAATTCCTGGAGAACTGGGAAGACTGTCTGTTTAGCAGATGGGACTCGACACCCACTCACGCAGACTGGCTCACTGTTTTGTTCTTTCTTGCAGGATTCAATCCAGGCTTTTGTTGTTCCAGGACTGTCCTGCACGTTGCTGTCTGTCAGTGCACTTCTTGCTGAGAACTACAGAGTGTGTTTTGAGAACAATAAGTGTTCTATTTCCAAGAATGGACAGCACCTAGTCAGTGTTGAATGTAAAGACAGGTTGTTTGTGATAAATGCTTCTTTTGCAGGTCCAGATGACACGGATGACACGGAGGAGGCTCAAGCGCAGTGTGCCAATGTTCCAGTTCATGATGCGTGTGCACATCTCTGGCACAGACGCATGGCACACGTGTCGTGGGGGTCAGTGAAAAGGATCCCAGAGTATACGCAAGGGTGCAAAATGAAATCATGTGCTAAGTTCCTAGATTGCAGAGCGTGCAAGTCCGCAAAGGTGAAAACGTGCACATACCCTAGGTCTGAGAGGGTGACCACTAGGGCTTTTCAATTAATTCATGCAGATTTGTCAGGACCGTTTTCTGTGAGCAGTTTGGGCGGAGCCAAATTTGCGCTGGTTCTGATTGATGACCATACGCAGAATTCTTGGACGTTCTTGCTTCAACGCAAAGATGAAGCTGCGCCGCTAATCAAAGACTGGAATGCGGCTGTGGAACTGCAGTTTTCCACACGGGTGCAAAACTTTCAGAGCGATCGCGGTGGGGAGTTCACCGGGTCTGCACTGCAAAGTTTCTTCCGCAAAAAGGGGATTCAACACAGGTTGACTTCTCCACACAGTCCCCAACAGAATGGGATCGCAGAACGCAGGAATAGGACTCTAGGGGAGATGTCCGCAGCTCTTTTGTTTGATGCCGGGCTCCCACAGCGCTTTTGGGGGGAGGCTTGGCGAACGGCCAACTTTATTCTGAACAGGTCGTTCATTTCAGTGGTAGGTGACACACCGTACTTCTTGCTTCATGGCAAGAAACCGAAGGTGCACTACTTCCGCGTTTTTGGCTGTGAGGCTTGGGTCCCCATACCAAAGGCCAAACGCAAGAAAGGTGAACCCAGGTCCCAAAAGATGATTTTTTGTGGGTATGAGCCAGGGACCAAGGGGTGGAGGTTTGCGTATCCGTCAGGGAATCAGTCCGGGATTCTGCTCAGCAACAGTGGAATGCAGAGCTGCGATGGGAAGTGTGCCGGACCTCAGGCTTATCTGAGCGATAAATCAATATTATCTAACAGATACAATCTAAACCAAATCCCTTATGAATACGCAGTGGAAGTGAGAAACAGGTTTAAGGATTTAGATTTGGTGGACAGAGTGCCTGAAGAACTATGGATGGAGGCTCGCAACATTATACAGGAGGCAGCAACGAAAACCATCCCAATGAAAAAGAAATGCAAGAAAGCAAAGTGGCTGTCCAATGAGGCCTTACAAATAGCGGGAGAGAGAAGGCAAGCAAAATGTGAGGGAGATAGTGAAAGATACAGGAAATTGAATGCAGATTTCCAAAAAATAGCAAGGAGAGACAAGAAGGCCTTCTTAAACGAGCAATGCAAAGAAATAGAGGAAAACAACAGAATGGGAAGAACCAGAGATCTGTTCAAGAAAATTGGAGATATGAAAGGAACATTTCGTACAAAGATTACCATAATAAAGGACAGAAGTGGTAAGGACCGAACAGAAGCAGAAGACATCAAGAAGAGGTGGCAAGAATACACAGAGGAATTATACCAGAAAGATATGGATGGCTCGTACACCCCAGGTAGTGTGGTTGCTGACCTTGAGCCAGACATTCTGGAGAGTGAAGTGAAACGGGCCATAGAAAGCACTGCAAATAACAAGGCCAGTGGAAGTGATGATACTCCAGCTGAACTATTTAAAATGTTAAAAGATGATGCTGTTAAGGTGCTACACTCAATATGCCAGCAAATTTGGAAAACTCAGCAGTGGCCAGAGGATTGGAGAAGATCAGTCTACATCCCAATCCCAAAGAAGGGCAGTGCCAAAGAATGCTCCAACTACCCCACAATTGCACTCATTTCACACGCTAGCAAGGCTATGCTTAAAATTCTACAAGACAGGCTTAAGCAGTATGTGGATTGAGAACTCCCAGAAGTGCAAGCTTGATTTCGAAAGGGCAGAGGAACCAGAGACCAAATTGCAAACATGCGCTGGATTATGGAGAAAGCTAGAGAGTTCCACAAAGACATCTACTTCTGCTTCATTGACTATGCAAAAGCCTTTGACTGTGTCGACCACAGCAAACTATGGCAAGTTCTTAAAGAAATGGGAGTGCCTGATCACCTCATCTGTCTCCTGAGAAATCTCTATGTGGGACAAGAAGCTACAGTTAGAACTGGATATGGAACAACTGATTGGTTCAACATAGGGAAAGGAGTACGACAAGGCTGTATATTGTCTCCCTGCTTATTTAACTTATATGCAGAATTCATCATGCGAAAGGCTGGGCTGGATGAATCCCTAGCCGGAATTAAGATTGCCGGAAGAAATATCAACAACCTCAGATATGCAGATGACACAACCTTGATGGCAGAAAGATGGCAAATAGAAGGGGAAGAAATGGAGGCAGTGAGAGATTTTACTTTCTTGGGCTCCATGATCACTGCAGATGGTGGCAGCAGCCACGAAATTAAAAGACGCCTGCTTCTTGGGAGGAAGGCGATGGCAAACCTAGACAGCGTCTTAAAAAGCAGAGACATCACCTTGCCAACAAAGGTCCGTATAGTAAAAGCTATGGTTTTCCCAGTAGTGATGTATGGAAGTGAAAGCTGGACCATAAAGAAGGCTGATCGCCGAAGAATTTATGCTTTTGAATTATGGTGCTGGAGGAGACTCTTGAGAGTCCCATGGACTGCAAGAAGATCCAACCTCTGCATTCTGAAGGAAATCAGCCCTGAATGCTCACTGGAAGGACAGATCCTGAAGCTGAGACTCCAATACTTTGGCCACCTCATGAGAAGAGAAGACTCCCTGGAAAAGACCCTGATGTTGGGAAAGATGGAGGACACAAGGAGAAGGGGACGACTGAGGATGAGATGGTTGGATAGTGTTCTCGAAGCTACCAGCATCAGTTTGACTAAACTGCGGGAGGCAGTGAAAGACAGAAGTGCCTGGCGTGCTCTGGTCCAGGGGGTCACGAACAGTCGGACACGACTAAACGACTAAACAACAACAACAACAGTGTTGAGTTCTGCAAGAGATATGGCTCTAGATATTTGTCTTTACAGCCTCACCTCAAGAAGGATACTGTCAAAAAAGGCCAGCAAAATGAACAAGGGGGTGGAGCAAAGTGGAGAAAGTAAAGTTTTTATCTCTCATAAGAGTACGGAAACATGGAAGGTGCCTAAAGAAGCCAGGGTGGCTATCTAAAGAACTTTTAACTGAGTTAAGATTAAAAAAGGATGTGTACAAAAAATGGAAAAGGGGGGAAACCACCAAAGAGGAATTCAAACAAATAGCCAGCACGTGTAGACACAAAGTCAGAAAAGCTAAAGCACAGAATGAACTCAGGCTTGCTAGAGAGGTTAAAAGCAACAAAAAAGGTTTTTATGGGTATGTTCGTAGCAAAAGGAAGAACAAAGAAACAGTGGGGTCACTCAGAGGAGAAGATGGTGAAATGCAAACAGGGGACACAGAAAGGGCTGAACTCCTCAATGCCTTCTTTGCCTCAGTCTTCTCCGATAAAGAAAACAATGCCCGACCTGAAGAATTTGGAGCAAATGATTCAGCAAAGGAAACACAGCCCAGAATAACTAAGGAGATAGTACAAGAATACTTGGCTAGTTTAGATGTATTCAAGTCTCCAGGGCCAGATGAACTGCATCCAAGAGTATTAAAAGAACTGGCAGATGTCATCTCAGAACCACTGGCAGTCATCTTTGAGAATTCCTGGAGAACAGGCGAAGTCCCGGCAGACTGGAGGAGGGCAAATGTTGTCCCTATTTTCAAAAAGGGGAAAAGAGAGGACCAAATAATTATCGCCCAGTCAGTCTGACATCAATACCAGAGAAGATTCTGGAGCAGATCATTAAGCAAACAGTCTGTGAGCACCTAGAAAGGAATGCTGTGATCACCAATAGTCAGCATGGATTTCTGAAAAATAAGTCATGTCAGACTAACCTGATCTCGTTTTTTGACAGAATTACAAGCCTGGTAGATGAAGGGAACGCAGTGGATGTAGCCTACCTTGATTTCAGCAAGGCATTTGACAAGGTGACCCATGATATTCTTGTAAAGAAGCTGGTAAAATGTGGTCTTGACTATGCTACTACTCAGTGGATTTGTAACTGGCTGACTGACCGAACCCAAAGGGTGCTCATCAATGGTTCCTCTTCATCCTGGAGAAGAGTGACTAGTGGGGTGCCACAGGGTTCTGTCTTGGGCCCGGTCTTATTCAACATCTTTATCAACGACTTGGATGATGGACTCAAGGGCGTCCTGATCAAATTTGCAGATGACACCAAATTGGGAGGGGTGGCCAACACCCCAGAGGACAGGATCACACTTCAAAACGACCTTGACAGATTAGAGAACTGGGCCAAAACAAACAAGATGAATTTTAACAGGGAGAAATGTAAAGTATTGCACTTGGGCAAAAAAAATGAGAGGCACAAATACAAGATGGGTGACACCTGGCTTGAGAGCAGTACATGTGAAAAGGATCTAGGAGTCTTGGTTGACCACAAACTTGACATGAGCCAACAGTGTGACGCGGCAGCTAAAAAAGCCAATGGAATTCTGGGCTGCATCAATAGGAGTACAGCATCTAGATCAAGGGAAGTAATAGTGCCACTGTATTCTGCTCTGGTCAGACCTCACCTGGAGTACTGTGTCCAGTTCTGGGCACCACAGTTCAAGAAGGACACTGACCAACTGGAACGTGTCCAGAGGAGGGCAACCAAAATGGTCAAAGGCCTGGAAACGATGCCTTATGAGGAACGGCTAAGGGAGCTGGGCATGTTTAGCCTGGAGAAGAGGAGGTTAAGGGGTGATATGATAGCCATGTTCAAATATATAAAAGGATGTCACATAGAGGAGGGAGAAAGGTTGTTTTCTGCTGCTCCAGAGAAGTGGACACGGAGCAATGGATCCAAACTACAAGAAAGAAGATTCCACCTAAACATTAGGAAGAACTTCCTGACAGTAAGAGCTGTTCAACAGTGGAATTTGCTGCCAAGGAGTGTGGTGGAGTCTCCTTCTTTGGAGGTCTTTAAGCAGAGGCTTGACAACCATATGTCAGGAGTGCTCTGATGGTGTTTCCTGCTTGGCAGGGGGTTGGACTCGATGGCCCTTGTGGTCTCTTCCAACTCTATGATTCTATGATTCTATGATTCTATTCTATGAAGAGTAGAACTTGTGGACATCTCCTGCGTTACCAGGAGAGAGTTGGCCAGGTAAGGGGAGGGACTGACCAGCCCACACAACAGTGGGCAGAACTTGCCTGGGAGTTCTCAGTCGGCTCCAGAGCTTCTCCCACCCTGCCCTCCCTCAGTTAAGACTTCTTTTGCAGGTTAACCTCTTCTCCACAGGTACGCAGGCGCTGCTACATTATGGTCGCTGTTGAAGGGCTGGAAAGGAATTTTTCTGCATTGGCAGATTTTGCCTTCCCCGTAGCAAAACGTCACAACTTTGGCGGTTTCAGGCCTTGGGCGGAATCCTTTAGTCTGTCTTCCCTAAATGGGGGGGGGGGAGCAGTGACCCCTCCCCCACGGCGCCGATCCCAGGGTTCCCCATTAAAGGGGTTGTTTTGAGGGGAGGCATTGGCCATAGGCTGTTAGGTTGTCATTGCTCTCCTCCTGCGACGGTGTCGAAATGGGGGGCAGAACAGACGTTCTCCAGAGCCAGCCCAATCCCCACATATTCTGTTTTTTGTTTTTTTTAAATCATATTTATTAGTTTCCAATAATATAGAAATATAACAGAAAAGAAAAGATAGAATATATTTAGAGCCTTACTTTCGTTATCTTCTTTCTAGGACTCCCTCCTCCCCCTCCCGACTATATTCCCCTTTCATTAATTTGATTCCACAAGCTCTCACTCCCAATTTAAAGCTTAATATGTTTAACCCATCAACCAATTTAAATTATACAATCTTACCATCATCCCTCATCATTAACAGAAAAAGAAAAAAGATTTTTCCCCAAGATCTACCCCAATTTCCTTCCACGAATTCCCTTTTTTTAAACATGTCAAATCAAAATACCATGATATACAAAAATTATATAAAAAAATAGAAGGTAAAAAATATAAGAAGATTCAAAAAGATGGTTACATAGCCTTTGGATTCCAAAACTCCCCCCTCCCTTCCCCGGTTTGAATTCCCCATGTCCATCAGTCTATATGTTGTCAGCCTGGAGGTCTCAAGTCCATGGCCAGATTTTTTCCCATTCCACCTTGCCGGTTTTCTTTTAATTTATTTATTTAATGATGTTTAACTTCAAAAATCCAGTCTAATAGAGGCCTTTAATTTCCTTGGTCTTTGCTGCTCCTCCCATTGTTCTTTCCGTGTCGTAGTTAGTCCTTTATTCTTTTTATTCCTTACTTTCTCAGGTTTCTTGTCTTGTTCACCTGCTAAAACGTTCTTATTCCGAAATCTGGTATCTCTACAGAGGTTTGTTGTTCAGGAACAAAAACTTACGTCCAGTCCCTTCCTTTCTTCAATAGAAAATTCTATTGTCTCCTTTTAATGTAAACACCTCTGTAGACAAAATACTATTTCAGTTTTGCTGCTTTCCCAGAAGATAAGTCCTGTGCGAATCTCAGAGTAATTTTCCACATACGACCACTTGTAATGTCCCGAAACCCCTCTAGGGGGATTGTAGTAACTTTATATCCTCTACTCCAAAAGTCAAATTGTTGTTCCTTATTTTCCGACAGTTTATATCCATATTGTGTCAAATTGTAACAGAATTAGCCAGCAAAGTCCTTGTAACAAAGTCCTCTTTATATTCTCCAGCTTTGACAGCTACTTTGACAGCTGTCAAAGTCTCCGTCTCTCTTCGCCAGGCTCTACGAATCGCCCCGGTTCCCAGGGGGGGTTGCATTTTCCCTCTCACCCTCCACTCTTCTCCTCCAGCACAGTTCTTGTAATTTCCCATCGGGGAATTAATGATTTTTATCAGCAATAAACTTCTCTTTCGATCTTGGTTACCCAGTCCTTGTTTTAGAATGTTTACAATTGGGGGGGGGACTGACTTCCTTTTTAGATCACCCCCGCTCGTGCCGAATCCGAAAAAAAATTCTTTTTTTCTCCTTTTGTACCCGGTTTCCCAATTACTCACGGGTTGTTGTTGATAGTCCGAATTTCCAATGGAAGAAGTCAGCGCTCTCCGTCGAATGGCATGCGGCTGCGCTCGGCAGGGGAAGCAGTGGACTCAAAGCACCACGCCACTCCCCGGCACCCGATCCGAAGCCTTTAAAAAGGCTCCTTCACGAGTCGGGAGGGCGCTAGCGGTGCCAGCCGAGTCCCCATGTCCACGGGCTCTGTGCCCGTGGTTTTTAAGGGTCCCCGCGTCGCCGGCGCGGTAGGACCCAGCCCCTGCCGAGCAGACTCCCTCCGGAGCTCGGAGGGAGTCCGCCATTCGGCGATGGCGCCAACCCGGAAGTCAAAACTAATCCCCACATATTCTGGATAACCCTGATGTTCCCCAGATCCCTGGCCAGGGACTGGGAGGGATAAACACCCAATGCCTAAGCCAAGGTCTCCCTACAGCTGAAGTTTTAATAAACTTGCCTGGGAAGAGGGATTGATTGTTAAACTACTCTCGCTGAGAGGAATTCACACTACTTGTAAAAAGGTAAAGGACCCCTGACAGTTAAGTCCAGTCGCGAACGACTCTGGCTTTGCTGGCCGAAGGAGCTGACGTTTGTCCGCAAACAGTTTTTCCTGGTCATATGGCCAGCATAACTAAGCCACTTCTGGCGAAACCAGAGCAGCGCATGGAAACGCCGTTTAGATTCCCGCTGGAATGATACCTATTTATTTACTTGCACGTTGACGTGCTTTCGAACTGCTAGGTAGGCAGGAGCTGGCACCAAGCAACAGGAGCTCACCCAGTTGCGGGGATTCGAACCACTGACCTTCTGATCGGCAAGCCCAAGGCTCACTGGCTTACACCACAGCGCTACCCACGTACATCTCCCAAAATATTGCTTAGGAATTCACTTCCCTGGGGCTCCAGGGAAGTGGCGTTTTCTGCCTCAGTGCAGCCGTAGTCTGGTCCTGGGGGGCCATGTTTTCCTCCCTGCGTGGCCGTTGGTGCCTCTCCCTTCTTGCTAAAAAGCCCCCGACCGCAAGGTTGCTAAAGATGCCTTATGACTGAAGCATGGCAAGATCTTCTTTTCTTGCTAGAAGTCCCTGGCCATAAGGTTGCTAAAGATGCCTTATGACTGAAGCATGAACAAACACAAATTTCTTCAGAAACAGATTACCAGGGAAGGTGGGACTGGCCTTCCTTGGAAGTTTTAGAACCGAGACTAGATGGCCTGGTATTCTTTAGCTGTGCCCTCCAGAGTGGGAGAGGCAGTTGCTTTCAGGACCAGTTACACACCACACACACACACACACACACACACAGTTAAAGAGGCCTCTGTGCAGATGGTTTCTATCTACAAAGAACTAGCTCAAATGTATAAGAATGTATCAAAGAAATGTTGCAAATGCAAGAACTGTGAGGGGTCATTTTATCACATGCGGTGGATCTGCAGGAAGACCAAGGCCTTTTGGGACATGATACAAAATTGGGGGGGGGGGGGAGATGAAGTGACCTTTCCCAAGAGGCCAGAATTCTTCCTGCTGGGGATGTTAGAAAGCAAAATTCCAAAGAAAGCTTCAGCTGTATTTATGTATACAGTGGCAAGGATTCTCTACGTATAGAAATAGAAGGATAAGAGGATACCCTCAAAGGAAGAATGGCTGGTGGAAATCCTGGAATATGCAGAGAGGGCAAACCCGAGGCAATGATTAGAGACACAAATTGAGAATCTTTTAAGGAGGACTGCTTAAAGCAGGCATGGCAGCACTTGGCCCTCCAGATGTTTTGGGACTACAATTCCCACCATCCCTGACGACTGGTCCTGTTAGCTAAGGATGGTGGGCGTTGTAGTCCCAAGACATCTGGAGGGCCAAGTTTGGCCATGCCTGGCTTAAAGGGAATGTCCATACCCAGGGCCGTCTTTACCCGGGGGTGCAAGGGTGCAGAGCACCGGGTGCCGAATTCTGGGGGGCACCAGGCGCCCACCGATGAAGCCACCTAAGCATATTGTATTGAGCTGCACTGCGGCAGCGGGGTCAGCAGCACCTTCGACACGACTGATCTTGCGCCGCATGCCTGCCGCTCACCAAAGCCAGGAGGAGGGGGAGTGACAGGAAAGAGAACGCGCCTATCCAGCGACGGGAGTGTGCGCAGGCTCCGGAACCTTCCCAAGAAGAACTTGTATATGTGTGCTCACAAGGGCCCTCCCAGCTCTTCTAGAAAGAAGGTTGCTCCCACAATGAAAGGCTGCCCGAGACGGCTCTCCCACGCATGCGCACAATGCCCGCCCGTCTCATCTTCCAGACACCTCCCTACGACTGTAAGCGCATGCCTGGAGTCTTTACACTTTACAAGTGTTCTTTGTCTTCTTTAGAAAAGCTGGTTTTAAACAAAAAACACAAAAAAGCCCTCCTTTTGGAGCTGCGCAGGTGTGAGCGCTATTTATCAAATGATAAAAGTGACACAGGCATAATAAAAGTTAATTTGGGGGCTAAAGTAAATTTGGGGGCGCTGGGCGGATCTTTGCACCCCAGTGGCGCATATGCTAAAGACGGCCTTAAATAGACTGTAGTCTATTTAAGAAGTTATTTCCCATACGAGAAGACCATAGTGGGGATTGAAGTGTAAGAAAATAGCAGAACATATTAAGAAACATGCTAAAGAGGATGAAATTGGATAATTGGGTGATAAGCATCAATGTTGGGTGAGCGGGAAGTCACTACTTTTGTTGAATTGGAAAATAACAAAATGGAAAATAACAAAATGTAGGAAAACAAATTTATATAGTGAGATAGTCGCCTTTGGCTGGACTTAATTGTCCAGGGGTCCTTTACGTGTGTGTGTGTGTGTGTGTGTGTGTGTGTGTGTGTGTTCAAAGCATCAAATCATCCTTTGCTCATATTAATAGGCTGCTTGACAATGTTGCCATTTTTTATCTCTGCTTTGAAGGGGCCAAGGAAGCAAAACCCATGGGGCAAAACAATCAGTGGTAGGATGACTTTCTGAAAGAGGCAAAAGAGAAGGAAAATCAGCAGATGACTATAACAATTCTGGGTCTATCAAGATCTTGAGATCATTTGCTTGCTCATTTAGCTGTGTTTTTAAATTAAGCCATAAGATTAAGCTGATTGCCATTTTAATGAACTGTGTCAGAAACAAAACCGGCTTGTTTATCTGCTTTTGTAATCAGGGAAACTGATGGGAGTTGCAGTCCAGTGACATCTGGAGGAGGAACTTCAGCTCAGCTGAGATGCACAAAAAGGCATCTCACTCAATGGCAGGGGCAGACTTTAGGAATATGGCGCCCTGAGCGAGGACAAAATTTGGCGCCCCAAAGATTCATTTGGCACCCTTCTGCCTCCCGCCTTCCATTCAGCGCATGCTCTCAAGTGCATTATGTCATAGTTGTGGTGACTCAATAACTCAGGGTTTAACTTTGAGTAGGTACCCGTAGAAGTATAGGTTTTATTATTAATACCTGGATGGGGGAACCGCCTACACCACCCTCATTCTGGCACTCTCAATGAGCTACCCAAGAAACAAGAGTTGAGCTATACTGTGGTTGTGTCTTTTTTTCAGCATCAAAGACAGTTTGGGATCATTGGCTAGAGCAGAGGTTTTCAGCCTTTTTGAGTCCACAGCTCCCTTGACCAACTACATTCTTTCTGTAGACTACTGTGGGGCTCAGGAGCCCAGTTGTGTCACCTCTTGCCTGCAGAGCCGGCAGCCCCTCACCCCTCCCTTGTGGAGGGTTCCTCAGCCTCCTCTTCTCCCCTCTCCTTGGGAGTCCTCTGGGCAGTCACTGCTGCCACTCCAGGTCTCTGAACTGCCCCCCCCTGCCCCAGAGAGAGGTGCCTTTTAAAAGGTGAGTCTCTAACCCTCCTAGGAAGAAAGTTATGAAGCACAATGTGCATTTTCTAAGCAGCTTCGGTTAAATGAGCCAGCCTGGCCACTCCTGTCTGTCAGAGGTTTCAGCCAAGTCAGAATTGTGATTGGTGAGTTGTTTGGACACCAAGCAATAGGAGTCCCTACTTCCTAGCAGGGCCCAATTTCCAATGGTGCAGTTAGAGTAATTGCACCTGAACCTATGCTAGCCTGGGCTGTATGATGAGCTTTCTTTTTAACAAAAGGAAGTCTCTAGCCCTTCTAGAAACAAAATATTTTAACAAATAATGTGCAGGCAACCATCTAAGCTGAGGGCTGATAACCCAACGCAGAGAGAGGGGAGAGTCTAGTGATTCTTCTGGTTCTGCACTTCCAGCTACAATTGGCTCTGCTGTTCCTTCGTCCACTCCTTTCTGGAGGGAAGCCCTTGCCTTGGCAGATGTGGTGGGACTAAACCAGAGAGGGACTTGGGGTTGGGGGTGCTGTTAGGGGTACGGGAAGTGCTGTTCACCACCTCTGCTTTGGCTGCCCATGAAAGGGCCTTTGAAAAAGCATGAGAGCTCAAAAGTGTCACACCCGCCAGCCTTCCCTTTACTTTGCCACCCATGGAAGGGCTTATGGAAAATGTGGAGGGAAACATTTTATTGTCTGTGGGGGGGGGGGGTCCTTTTGAAAAGGAGGGAGCAGACATGTCAGGGTCTGCTTCCCTCCTCCTTGCTTTGCCAGGCAGCTGCTCCGGGCACGGAGGAGTGTTTTTTGTTTTTTGTTTCAAAGTGTGTATAGGGTGAGGCAGGGCACATTGATGCAAGGGGCACATTGATACACCAACAATATTTCAATTTTGAGAAACATTATTCGTGTCGTGACATCACTAAAATGTTTGTATACATGTGTGAGTACAACAGCTGAGACCGCGCCGCCCACCAGTTAGCTGTTATCATTTGATGAGAGTAGGTGTGTTTTTAGCGCGGCCAACTAAAAAATTACATGAAATGTAAAAGTGTTCCAATGCTGTTTTACATCGTATATAATAATATAATATGACCGAATTTCAAGTGTCATGTCTCAGGGGAAAAACAGGATCTTGTATGTTTGTCTTCCCCATTCTAGATGATAAGGCAAGTATTGATTTCAAGGATGTTGTTTTGCAGTTGCCAAAACCAAATTTCTCAAAGGGCACATCTCGATCATCTCTTTATACTTTTTCTATTGACTTCAGTGGACATAATGTGCAATAGAAGCTAAACATTAAGTAATTATCTTATTTCTTATAAGTATTTTGTTTAAATTGCTATTTTTTAACCATCTAATGTGAGTTCTTATACTTTTACAAGTTTTTTCAAAGTTTTTTTTAATGGATAGGTGTTTGATGAAAGATTAATATAAGTTTTGATGTTTTGTTAAGAAAACCTGCCATAAAGTCTATGATATGTGTGAAACACTGTTAGTTTTGATATGTTATTTAGATTTTAAGTAATAAATTGTATGGCTGATTATGATCTCTCACAATAAAAAAAATTTTTTTCATTAATTTTTTGCAAATAGTTACCATTCCCATAAAATTTACACTTTGTATCAAAGTGCCCCATCCAATGTAACAAAGTGCCCTGTAGGTGGAGCAGAATGATACAAAATTCATATTTTTTTTACTAAAGTCATTATATTCTTGTTCTTCTAACTATAATAGTTCTTTTATAATAGTTCTATTATAATATTGATTAGTTATGCTATGCATAAAGCAAAAAAATTATTTGACTCATTTTTGTTACATAAAATATGATATTGAATTTTTCTGCATCAATCTGCCCCACCTCACCCTATGTAGTGCTGGAGGAAGAATGGCAGAATCCACCCACTTGCCAGTTTTGCTTTGCTGCCTGCCAGCCACATGGAGCAGTAGGCAGGCAGCTACTCTTTTATTTAAAAAGTGTGTGTTGGGATGCGGAGCAGTGCAGGAATTGCCTGTTCCTTGTGTTGCTCCTTGAGGGAATTTTTGAAAATGCCGGGGTGGGTTGGAGGCAGAAATAGGGGGGTCAACCCATGGCTGCCGTGTTTCTTTTCTTGCCTGCAGACATATGAAGCAGGCAGCTACTTGAGAGGTGCCTCAGTGCAATATGAGAGAGAGGGGAGGAGATGGGAATGCTTTTTTGTTTCTGCTGCCTGCTGCACAGCAGAGGTTGTTGCAAAGCGGTTGCAGGAGGCCACCTAGTTCAGAGGCCTCATCAGCCCCATGCAGTGCGGGATTTATGTATAGGCTAAGTAGACTGAAGCCTAGGGCCTCTAAATCTAGGGCGCTTCGCCAGTGTGCCCGCTCCCCAGCATGCAACCTCCCCTCTCCCAAAATGCAAACCCAAGACTTCATGTGAGGGCAGGGCAACTTGGGCCTCATAATCTAGAGGGCCTCGCCAGCCTGCCATCTCCCTAGTGCCGCAGTCTCCCCTCTCCCAAAATTGCAAACCCAAGACTTCATGCGAGAGCAGGGCAACTCCGGCCCAGCAACTATGAGACTCAGGGCTAGCCAGTGGGGCCCAGTTAGAAGCAGTGGGGTGGGCACAACTTGAGGTTTTTTTGTTTTGGTAGGGCCACAGGTCACAGCCAAAGTCTGCAAAATCTTATACATATAAATAAAATCCATCTAGATTGCCCTGGTGCAGGAGCACCCTTAGGAGCAGCCCATGGGGCCCAATTTAGCCAAATTGCTCCAATTGCCTTAAGGTCAGCCCCGATGAGACTGTGCATGGGTTGGATTGACAAGCCCTGCACCTTCTAGGTCCCTGGTGTCACTATTCAGAGTACAGACTCAAGGACTTGTTATGGAAATAAAGGGGGGGCACTTACTTGAAATCAGTTTTGTCACCCCCCCAAAAAAAAACCTGGGATGATGAGCCTGTTAGAATTCCTGATCTATGATTGCAGTCATACGATTGTTGTCTCCCACATGACGGTATATGTTCTGACTCCACAGAGTGGGAACTGATGGAGACAGGATGTTTGTGTTACTGTGTTCCGTGAAGTGGGACTATTGTCCTTTGTTCTTTTTCTCTTTGCTGTCTGATGCTAGAGAGAGAGGGAGCCATGTTGTAGTGCTCTCTGTGTGTTTATATGTAAATAAAGTAGATTAGCCAACATGCTGAGTTGCTGAGGTCTGTCACGCAATGCTGTGCAAACTCTGCGGATCCCTAAGTGTGCCGTGTCGGTTGGCATCGGTCGCTGTGATGTTCGGGCTGAAGAAAGCTTATGAAGCTCCTGAACGATCGACTAGGAGGGAGAAAACATGCCAGTCGGGCATGTGTCTCTGCCAGGGTCCTACTCGAGTGTAGGCTGAACTCCTGACAGAGCTCAGCCACCTTTTATTCACAGTCACATAAGCACTACACTACAGCATGGCCATAAGTGTGTACGTTCAACCGCTGAAATACACACCCAATATGTAGCAATGGAGATTTATGTTACTGCTTTATGAATGAACACTGTGTTTTATTAATGGACTCTGTATTTTTGGAATTACCTAAGAGCCACCAATAGGGAGCTCTAGAATCTGACAGCTACCAATCAGGTACTACCAAACAACGACCCCTATTGCTGAAAGCAGGTAACCAGCAGGAAACACTTCAGCTCAGCCTTTGCACTGTTGACTGAACACCCCCTGCTGTGCAGATAATGGAGAAAGCTCGCAAATTGTATCCCTTCTGCCATCCTGGCCAACTCTATTACGCTGGTGTAAACCCTGGTGCACCAGAAGCCCAGAATAGCAGCAAATAAAATCCACTCATACGTCAGCGACTGATAAGACTTGTCAACCAGTTCCTCCAAAGTCTTCCTAAATTATAAAGCTCCAAAATACAGGCCAAAAGAGAGCAGGTCTGGGAAGAGCAAGCCATACAATGGGCACCACCAGTGAAAAGGCCCGGCTCCGTGTAGCTCCTGCCCTGCCATTTGAGAGGGTGCCCACTTGCCCTACTTCTTGACATGGAATGCTCTCTATTGGAGTCTCCAGGTCCAGTATAAAGACCATAAGAAGGGAGAGCAGGAACCTTGAAGTTCCCAACGGCTGTTAATCAAGCAAGCAAGCACACAGGTCACCTTTGTCACAGTCAGGATGCCTATGTCCTGGCCAGGCCTGCTCACAATCTTGTTTTTGTACAACCTTGTTTGTTCTCAGCAACCTAAATTATATTATCAACATATACAAGCAGAAAAGTTGTTTTCCTTCATTTGCAAGGAAACGTACAAAACAAAGTGGCACTAATAAAGAAAAGTTCCAGGGTGGCAACAGAAAGCAAACTAAAAATGCTTTTGCAGTTCATCCGAACTGTCCAGCAATAACAAATTATAGGAAAACTGGTGCTATTAACAGTAACCCTTCTAGTTGGTTAATTGATTTGGCAACTTCCATGCACATGACGTCTGATGCTAATCCCCCCCGCCGAGAGTTAAATGATAACTCATCAGAGGCAGTTACAGTTACAAATGGAAACAAAATATCTGTGAAAGGAAGAGGAGCATGTTTGCTCAAGTGTGTTGCAGGTAGAAATACTGTTTGTAATGAAGTGAGAGCAGTAGTTTACTTGCTCGAATTCACAATAAGAAAGTTTTGAGATTTTACATGCTAGATTAAAATTGATTAATTCATTGAGAAGGGGATTGTAAGAAAAACACTGGGGCCTAATTTGAATAGTAGAGTGCCTGGTATCTTGTGGGCAATCTCCTCCTTTATTTCCATACTGTGACTGCAGACCAAATCACCTGTCAGGAGAGCTATGAGATTCAGATGAGGGCCAGATGCCTTATCAATCTCAGCAGGTATATAACAGGAAGACCATACTTTGAAAGTGACAAACTTAGACAAACAAATTTTGATGAAGTTTTGGATGATTTTGCTATGAGGAAGTTAGGAAAAAAACATTTTAGCCTTACTGTATTTGATGGTTGTAGTTTACTTCTTAATATCTATTTTAAAAATGACTTTCTAATGACAACATAAAGTGGATTCTAAAAGTGCCACACTGTCAGGTAATCATATAATATTATTTATGCTTCCACGGCAATATAATTTGTAAACTCAAGGTGTTTTTTTGAGGAATAACATTGCAACTTCATTTTCCTAAAAAAATAATGCCTATTCCACAAAAGGTTTACAAAGTTCACTTATTGCAAAAGTTTTTCAGGGTTAATATTATGCATTTCTAAAATCACCATGGTATTTAACAATAACATCTTATGTCCTTTAGAAGGAGAAATTGTGAATTGCAGAATTTTAAGTACCCGGCATCATCCATGGCTTCACTCAGTTTTGTTTACAACACTCTTCCATTTTATTCTCGTCATGAGGGGGGAGGTAGGGGAGGGGCCTCACAAGTGGAATAGCATAGGGCCTCTCTAAATCCGGCCCTGGCCCCATGATCTAATTTTACCTAATTTTTCTCAAGCTATTGTTGTTGGGGGCAGTGCAGATGCCTTATTATAATCATTATCAGAATTTAAATCATATTGATCTTTTCCCTAAATCTTCCAAGCCCCCCCCCCTTTTGTGGGGAAGGGGGTTCCCAGTGTGGAGGCATCAGCATTGTTATAAACTTGCTCCAGATGATTCACAAGTTGTCTTGGGAGGCAGTACAAAAGTATCATCAAGATCAGCAGCAGCAGCTTTGTCATCATATTTCCCCCAAATTTTTTTTGGGGGGGAGGGCATGTATTTCAGAAACGTAGCACCACCTTTTCCTCCAGCAGGAATTGTTCCCAAGTTGTTTGGGGAGGGGAATCACAGTGCAAACCCAGAAATATTATTGTTGTCGACTCACCCCCCCCCATGTCGACATAATCATATTTGTTTATGTGAAGGAAGAGGGCCACAAATAACTATAAATCCACACCTGCACTTACCTAGGAGTTAAAAAGTAAAGGTAAAGGTACCCCTGACCGTTATGTCCAGTTGTGGACGACTCTGGGGTTGCGGTGCTCATCTCGCTCTATAGGCCAAGGGAGCCGGCTTTTGTCCACAGACAGCTTCCGGGTCATGTGGCCAGCATGACTAAGCCGTTTCTGGCGAAACCAGAGCAGCGCACAGAAACGCCGTTTACCTTCCCGCCGGAGTGGTACCTATTTATCTACTTGCACTTGACGTGCTTTCAAACTGCTAGGTGGGCAGGAGCAGGGACTGACCAATGGGAGCTCACCCCGTCGTGGGGATTCAAACCGCCGACCTTCTGATCGGCAAGCCCTAGGCTCTGTTTTTTAGACCACAGCGCCACCCATTAGAATCTAAAAAGCTGCTGATAGCTGAGATAGGCATGTCCATCACTATCATTATGATATGTACCAAATTCTGCAAGTAGTGATATCAAGTAAAGACAACAGATACACACCAAAATGCATATATGACTGATTTATTCAGATTCTCTTACATGGAAGGAATTTGGGTGGGATTTGTAAAGCTCAGAAACAGGGTTTGGAGGGATCATCCAGTTTATAGAACTCATATTCACATGTGTTTGGATTTACCACTGCTTTACATCCTGGAACACCAACAATACCACCGTACCTAAAAAGAAGAAGAACAATGTGTAAACTAAGGTTTCCCTGAGCTTATGGAGATCTTGTAGAGGAGCGCTCCTTCCTCCTGCTCACTTAGGACATGCCAAGAATGATTGGAACTGCCTGGCAGAAAAACAGTTTTGCAAGATGTTTGCTCCATCCAGGGAAAACCAAGCCCTTGGAAAACATTTCCTCTGAGGCCAAATTCTCCTGGGGAATCCAAGCTGAATGTCTTGCACAATATGCCATTGCATGTTGCTGTACGATGATTCTTTCCCCCCCCCCCCATATGTTTGCGTTGGTTGAGGGCAGCACCCATGCACAAAAAAGGGTGAAGCAAAATATTGGTGCGAAACCAAGAGGCCAGCCAGGAGGGAGACAGAAGGAGACAGGAAGGTGCAGGAAAGAGGAGGGGTCCTGTTCCATTGGGCGCATCGGGGTCCCTCTCCCCAGCACCAGCTCCTAGGTGGTCTCTGGATGAGAGGATCTGGGACTCAGGGAGATCCCAAAGTCCAAGCTTCCACACAGCGAATGCCTGGTCATCAGATGATTGGAAAGGCACTCTGGACATGCTCAGTGCTTGTTACCAGATCAAATTTCATGACTCTGCTTTCTATAAAGTCTATAAATATCTTAATTAATCAATCAATTCACTGTTTGGTTCAAGGAAATGTAGGCAAAAATTTTATGCAACCTATCTTCAGGTGTATAGATTAATTGGATCACCCGTCTTCAGCTAATTCCGTCCATGAATGTTTATTGAGCAGAAGGTCTTTCAGAGAGAACGGAGCAAAATAATTTGAAAGAGATTAATAGACCCAGTGCTATTCTGGTTATTTGGCCTACCTGGAACAGCATCCCAGTCCCCTTTCACTACATGTGCATTCCATGCACTGCGCTGTATTCCACTTAGAGCCGAATGGATGCTTGCTGCCATCATGGAGATCGGTACACTCAGTGGGCAGCACCGGCTGACCTAGGGAGAGAAATCCTATACATTTAACATCAATGCAATCAGAAGCTGCTGCTCAGCACAATGCAGAGACTGCTCAAGAGAAGCACAGTGGCTGCAACTTGTCCACTTGTCCAGATCCTCCTGTGCTTCTGACAGCAGCCTGATACGTGAAAATGTAGTAGGTAAAGTGTTTCCTGACATGGAGTGGAGTGGGAAGCTTTGCCACCTTTATTCTTGCATGTCCTGGTTGCTGACAAGAAAGGTAGTGACCCTGGACGTCTGTCTTGCTTATACTGCGGCCATGCAGTCTCCTGCTTGCATCTGCAGACGGTGGTTCCAAGCTTAAAACAGGGTGGGAGTGAATGGGGTGCCCTGGGGATGGGGAATCTGGCCGTTTCAATTTCTACCAGTTATTATTATTACTATTTATATACCATACTCAGGGCAGTTCACAACCTAAAAATACAATATAAGAAACACAAAATACATAATAAAAGTAAGAGCTTAAGCAGGAACTCATCAATGAGAAGATGAGACGGGAGCAGCGTTAGGTCATTTTAGACTGAGCAGCATCACAATATCCGGAGAAGTGTAGATTTTGAAGGTAGCTGCATTTTGGTCTGTGTTCTGGTTCTGCAAGAGCAGATTTGGTAGGTGTATGCTAAAAAATCTCTAGTCAGGAACACATTTCCCAAACATTAAATAATAATTTGGCCATAAATAGATTGCCTATCAACAGTAAAGTTAAAGGTAAAGGTACCCCTTCCCCCAACGGGCCAGTCGTGACCGACTCTAGGGTTGCTCGCTCCTCTTGCTCAAGCGGCAGGGAGCCGGCGCCATCCGAAAACACTTCCGGGTCACATGGCCAGCGTGACGAAGCTGCAGCTGGCGAGTCAGCACCAGTGCCGCACACGGAAACACCATTTACCTTCCCGCTATAAAGCGGTACCTATTTATCTACTTGCACTTAAGAGTACTTTCGAACTGCTAGGTGGGCAGGAGCTGGGACCGAACGATGGGAGCTCACCCCGCCACGGGGATTCGAACCGCCGACCTTACGATCAGCAAGTCCTAGGCACTGAGGTTTTACCCACAGCGCCACCCGCGTCCCACTTATCAACATTGCGTTGCTGTTTACTTACCATCTTTAATCTCTACTTTGTGCTGGCTAAGCATGCAGTATCCCTGACACAAGGCAAGTGTCAAAGACAAGGCAGTCAGGCTCAAGAGGATTTTCTGCAAAACAGACACACAAATAGTTCAAGAGGGTGTTATCAAATATTTATATTTAGAGCTTCCTTTTCTGTTTAAAATGGATTGTATCTGACTAAATCTGAGTCAGAGCAGAGCTACTGAAATTAATGTGTCCTTTACCTTTAAGATACCTGAAGAAGTGTGCATGCAGACAAAAGCTTATACCTAAAACTACTCAGTTGGTCTCTAAGGTGCTACATTTTAATTTTTAAATTCTTTTGGAAGGATTCTTTTAAAGACTTTCTTAGATCATATAACTTTTTTGAAGACTTGATTCTTTTAAGGGCGTTTTTAGGTTTTTAAGAAGAGTCTTTTTAACTATCTTTTTAAAGAATTGTTTTAATTTGTTTTGAATATACCGTATTTTTCGCCGTATAGGACGCACTTTTTCCCCTCCAAAAATGAAGGGGAAATCTGTGTGCGTCCTATAGGGCGAATGCAGGCTTTCGCTGAAGCTTGGAGAGCGAGAGGGGTGGGTGCGCACAGACCCCTCTCGCTCTCCAGGCTTCAGGAAGCTATCAGCAAGCCTGGGGAGCCCGCTGAAGCCGCGGCTGGGGGGGGATAAATTTTTTTTCTTTATTCCCCCCCCAAAAAAACCTAGGTGCGTCCTATGGGCCGGTGCGTCCTATAGGGCGAAAAATATGGTAGTTTACTTTGCTCTGTCCCTTTTTGTGGTTTCCAGAGGAAGCTGCAGTGACTGCTAATGGGTCAAGAAGGAGAAAGAGGTGCATTCTAGATGGATCAGGTGTCAGAGAAGGCAAGGAACTTTTCAAAAACTCATCCTTGTAATTCTGACTGCTCTTTGCATAAATCTGCCTCTCTAGTAAATCCTTTCACACCTTATCATCCAATCCACATCAGAGCAACAGTGGGACAAAAAAATAGAGTGTGACTTACCATCCTGGCTTCTCTGTCCTCAGCTGGTGGGAAACTCTTCTTGGTGGGAAATGACACCTACAGCTGTGTTCCCTTCCAATGCCTGGAGTGGACTCACATCCCCAAATTTATGCAGACATGGGAGAAGGGAAACATGGAAACGCCTCCCTTGCATGGCTGTTTGGGTAAACTAATGTGCCAAAGCAAACACACCTTTTTTTAAAGAGCACTGACTGGAAGAAAATGTTGGCACCTGACTCACTTGAAGTTTGTTTTCTGGATGGAGAAATATCTGCATAAATGGGAGGCTTTGAGTTCCTTCACAAATACTTGAGAAAAACATACCCAGGCAAGGTGTGGATTGTAAATAATCCAGGGAATGTGGTGGTGGTGAGCTGGTCAGGCATGATAAAGCCAGATGGGACAAGGGAGGCAGGCTTAGAGATTGGACTGGCCTCACTGATGAGTGACTCAGAATATAATTTATCCCATCTGTGAAATTCAGTAATTTCTGGATTGAGTTGTGAATGTGTCCAAATGTGTCACATTGTAATGGCAATGGGAGGAACAGGAAGCATATTATCCCTCTATGTTCTTGACAGGGTGCCGCTCAGCTGATTGCAACTGCCAAGTGGTTGTGTCCAGATTGGAATATTGCTCATTGACTTTATTGAAAAGTGACAAACCAAAAATATGACTTTGAGTCATGTGATCACAGCAGGGGCGAACCTTGGTATTTTGCCAGCTTGTGCAGGACCATTTGTCACCCTCCCCCCACCAGCCCTTGCAGCTTTGAGAAGGAGGTGGGAGGACTCTAGGACCCTGTCAGAGGCCTCACGCTGAAGCCGGGCAAGCGTTTGCCATCTTACTGGGCTTTGAGAAGGCACGCTCCTCGCCTGTGCGCCTGGTGCAACCCCACCACTCGCACTGCCCTAAATCCACCTTTGCTCACAGAGTTTTAGATTGATTAACAATAAAGGTGCTAACAAAACATCTGTGGACATGTGACCTATGATTTGAGGGTGGTTTTGAGGAGATCCTGTGGGAAATTTAGCCTCATATAACCCACATGCTTAGCTCTAGTTAATGCATGAAAGGGTTAAAAGCACAGAGTAAACTGTTTTGCCAGAGCTAGGTCATACCCCCTCTCACTGAGTGGCGAAGGGTCAACAAATTCTTGCTGTCCACTTTCTTCCATCATGTGACTCCAACCAGAGAAGACAGTGGGCTAATTGCTCCAAAGCCCAGACCACGTGCTTAGAAACCCTTTTCCAAGTTCTGTAATTATGTTTTTCTACGAGTGTTTTTCTTGCTGCTGTATGGAAAAGCACATAAATCTGACTTTTAACAAGTTTGAGATTAAATGTACTGTATACTTATCATTAAATTGTGGGAGGGCAGTTATGGGCTTGTTTTGTTCTTGTTCTTCTTTTTATTATGTCTTTTTATTTTGTATTTCTATGCTGTGAACTGCCCTGAGATCTAAATAAATAGAAATAAAATCAACTTTGTGGTCTTTTCTATGCTAAAGGGGAAGCTTTGAAAGTGAATTAGAAATGGGATATTCTAAAGGTCTAACAGCCTCTATTTCCATGCTTTACTAAGTTGCATGTTTTGTGATTTAAACCACTGCTGGGGCTCTCTTATCAGAGAATGTTTGCCGCGCATCTGGATCTAGGGATCCAGGGGGTTCTTCTTTAAGCCAATCATAACCAACATATCACTTGTAAAAAAAAATGTGGATCCATAGAAATCCATGACTTTTGTCTATGTTTTTCTACCATTGCAACACTGGAAACTTACCCAATCCTTGATTTTTACAGTTCAGCCATTGGAAACAGATGGTGATGTTTGATTTGACTGGGGGTGGGGGATGGGGTGGAGAGGAATGAACAAAACACGCAGTTTCAGGAGGATCAAGTCAAATCTTTTCAAATCAGATTGATTCAAGAGGATCCATTTTACTGAATGCAATTGTATGGCTTCTCACTCCCCCTCTTTCTCTTTCCTCATTCCCTCTCTCGCCTGAACCTCATGGCTCCCCACCCCTCTGCCCCAAGGCCCTGCAGCTTCCTGCCCAGAGTTTCATGGTCGCTTGCTGTCTGTTGAAAGCAGTGTCTGATTGGATCGTTTGTACCCACAGGAATCAGAAGGAAGGGGTTTTGGTCAGAGGGCTTGTTAAGACTTGGCAATTTCTCTGTCGCATCTTGAATCTTGGCACCTGGAAGACAGCACAGCCCCTGGGACAACCTGTTACCTCCACACACAGCTGCCTCTGTTTCCCTCAGTAGGGAGTCACCTATCACCACCACTCGTCTCCTCCTCCTCTGAGGAGTGGCAGGATTCATTCAGGGCCCCGTACCTTCCACAGCCACCTCAGTGTGTTCGGAGATCTGCAGCTTCTCTTCCAGAAGCAGTGTCTGAGGTGAGGTCATGGAATCGATTTTGCAACTCCAGGGACACGGCATGGTTCCAGCTAGTCCTGATTCTCTGTGGCATGTTTCCTGCATTGGGCAATCTTCCTCCCCCCACCCCCCGGGGTACCCCACCTCCTTGTTTCACTGTTCCAGGACAGCCTGCTCTGCCCTCTCAATAAATTCTTCATCTTGCCTGATAACTCAAAGTGTGCATAGTGGGCCTCAAGTTGTTGTACATTCGCTTCCAGCAAGACAACCAGTTTGCATTTGCTGCAGGTAAAAAGGTAAAGGACCACTGGATGGTTAAGTCCAGTCAAAGGCGACTATGGGGTGTGGTGCTCATCTCGCTTTTCAGGCCAAGGGAGCTGGCATTTGTCCACAGACAGCTTTCTGGGTCATGTGGCCAGCATGACTAAACTGCTACCGGCGCACTGAGGACTGTGACAAGGGCTTGAATGCATAGAAATGCTGTTTTCCTTCCAACCGCAGCAGTACCTATTTATCTACTTGCACTGGTATGCTTTCAAACTGCTAGGTTGGCAGGAGCTGAGACAGAGCAACAGGTGCTCACTGTCGTGCAAATTTGAACCGCCAACGTTCCAATCAGCAAGCCCAAGAGGCTGAGTGGTTTAGACCACAGTGCCACCCGCGTCCCTCTGAGCCTCTTGGGCTTGCCGATTGGAAGGTCAGCAGTTTGAATCTGCACAATGGGGTGAACTCCCATTGCTGTGTTCCAGCTTCTGCCAACCTAGCAGCCCAAAACCGTACCAATGCGAGTAGATAAACAGGTACTGCTCTGGCAGGAAGGTAAACGGCATTTCCATGTGCTCTAGCACTTGTCATGGTCCTCTGTGTGTCAGAAAGCTGTCTGTGGACAAACACCGGCTCCTCAGCCTGAAAAGCAAGATGTTCGCTACAACCCATAGTCACCTTTGACTGGACTTAACCATCCAGGGGTCCTTTACCTTTACCATTTGCTACAGATGTAGTTTTGCACATTCCCAGAAAGGAAGGCAAACATGGCACAGGTGTTGCAAGTCACGGCAGCAACTCCCTCGCCATTCATGTCTCTTGGACCTATGCACACCATGAGATGGCACACCTGAGCTCCCCCTCAAACTGCCCCCAAAACCCTTGCCAGCACAAATGTCATCAGTCTCCAGTGACCCTAAGGACCCTAACCTTGGGTATGAGTTGGGATCCTCGAAACCTGCCACCACTCAAAGATGGGAGTGCCCATGACAATATCTTTTTCCTTCCCCTCTTCCTCACTTTGTCACAAAAAAGCAGGCTCTAAGACTGACAGCCAGACCCAAACAGCATTTTAGCAGAATATACCACAGGGGAAATTGTAAATGAGTAGGAAAGGGTGGCAGGGTGCAGGGGTCTCCTCCTGAAAACCTCCTGTTGCCCAATCAATGATACAACCAGCTGTTGCAAGCTGGCTGTCCCCCCAAACAGAAGTCATGCTCTCAGAGGCTGGGGATACACTGCAACATTTTGTTGTAGGTGCCTACTTTGATTACTTATTTCTAAAGTACTTTCAACACACAGTACTGTGCTGTAGTGCATAGAGACACTTCTGCAGCAGGTCTTGGCCACCCAGCTCAGAAGCTGGTGAGATAAACTGAACAACCATTTGGTTCTACTGTTGTGGATAATGCAAACAAAACCTGTTCATGCTAATTATATACTTCTTTCTGACTAATCTGGTGTTTATTTTGTGCAAAGATACTTGTGGTCCCTGGCAGAGTCATACTACCTTCATTTGCTGATAAGGATAGGCCAAAGTCCAAGCAGGATATTCTCATAAACTAGCAGGATAGGGCTGAGTCCAAAACAGATGTGTCAGCTGTGGGCCGCAGTACCAGGAACACTGACAGTTCAATGACTGATGAGTTGGCATTTCTGCTGCTCCATCTGGAATCCCAGATTCATCATCAGTGACATGAAATGCTATTTCATCCATCAGTGAAATATGATCATTTCTGGGTTGAGCTATGGTTAAAGTGTTGATGGGGTAGACTCCTTCGGAAGAGCCAGTTGCATAGTCTGCTCCTGCATTGGCCCTCTCAGTGGAGGCACAAGTCACATCAGTGGCCAGGAGTGACTTACTGGTTTTGACTGTTTCACCAGCTGTGACCCTATCTAAAGAGTAATGACCTTGCCACCATGAGGCATACATCTGGGCAGGGTGCCACTGGGACTGTTCAGAAACTTCAGTGGGTGCAAAATATGGCATCAAGAAGGCTGGTGCTAATCAAGAATCTTCAGAACAGATTATACCAGTTCTGCCACTTATGCTAACTGCTTGATCACTCCCAGGCCCGATTTAAAGTTTTATGTCTGGTCATTAATGCAGTTGTGGGGAAGCCATGGAAGCAGAAGTTGTTGGAGTGCAGTCCCCATCATCTATGACCATTGGTCATGCTGGCTGGAACTGATGGGAATTGGAGTCCAATGGCATCTGGAGGGCCACAGGTTCCCCATCCTTGCCTTAGCAGTTTGGGACCAGGATCTCAGAAGGAGCACCTACACTGGGAGTTGTGGAACCAGTAGCCCCATGTGCCAGATATCTGTGGGTCAATGCGGCTACCCAAACCCTTGCATGGTGCCTCCCAAGCTTTGCCACCTCATCAGGCACTTGAGAAATGCTGCGCAAAGCATTTTGCAAGCCCTGCGCTTGCTCCTTCATAAACGCCAATCATCAGGCTGGTAAAGCTGCTTTCTGCAGGAACTGGCTGTGCAGCTAAGATTCAGCTGATCCAGCTGCCTTGACACCTGCTGCCACAGATAAAGGGCAGCTGGGCATGGTTTGGGGAATGCAGCCTCGGGGGCCAAAGTGGGACCCATGCTGTACCAATTTGGCCTGTGGGCCAGAAGTTCCCCACTGCAGCTTACACCAGTACTAACTATGCAGGCTGTACTGCTGCCCGTTCAGGTCTCTGGCCCATCTATGAGAGATATGAAACAAACCAATATCAGGGAATGGGTTTTTTCAGCAGTGGCCCCATATATGTGGAAGTCACTGGTTCAGTGACAGAGCATTTGCTTCACATGCAAAAAGCCCCAAGCCAGGGCCGGCTCACCCAACAGACGAGGTGTGGTGACTGCCTCAAGCAGCAGGATCTACTGGGCCAGCAAATTCTGATGTCAATCTTTCTTCCTCCCTTTTTCCTAATGTAGATCTTCCCTCACACATTCTTCCCTGGTGGGAAGGGGGCGCCATTTTGGAGCTTGCCTCAAGTGCCTAAATGTCTTGGGCCAGCCCTCCCCCAAGTTCAATTTCCCCAACATGTCCACTTAGGGCTGGGAAAGGTTCTGTGTTTGAAACCCTGAAGAGCAGCTGCCAGTCAGTGCAGACCAGCACTGGCTAGCCTGTAGGCCAAGGACCACATACAGCCCTCATGCAGCTCTCAGCCCCAAAAAGATTCCCTACGCCTGGTGAAGACAACACTGAATTTTAGTGGGCCATAGTCTGACTCAGGATATGGCGGTCTCAGTTGTTCCTGTGGCCCCACCACTGGAAGCATTTGAGAAACAATCTAAATGTGTTGTTGTTGTTTTTTGGGGGGGAAACCAGCTTGCTTTTTATTAATTGCTGGTGGTGTTTTAACTACCGTTGTTCAGTTTTAAGACATATGTATATTCATATGGGGATAGACAATGAAAAATATGACTTGAAAAAATGGTCCTAGAAGGAATTCAGCTTCCGTGGACGTATGTACTCAGGAAAGAGGTTCTGAGGATTTCAAAAAGCTGCCAAACACACTTGCAAATCACCTCTGCTCTGTTCTGTTGCTCACCCCTTGGGGAAGGTCACGCAGTCACATCCATGAATGAATGGGAGCTAAATATTATTTTCTTCTCTCTCTCTCTCTCTTTTTAAACCTAATCCATGAAATCCCTGGAGATGAAAATCAGGGCAATTTCCTGGAACATCTCGAGCTCTGGTTTCAAGACAAGCAGGCTTTTGTTTCAGTTGAAACTGAGTCATTTTGAGGCATAGACTAGCAACAACTAAGGCAATTAAAAGTAACTCCTCCAGGAACATAATGTAATGAGATCAGCAGGGGGCTTCTGCTGTTGCAGCAACACTCTGCCCCTCCGTTCTGTCTCAGCAGTGGAACAAGGCCTCTCCTCTTCCCGGAGGGGATGGGTCGTGAGTGGGAGCAGCTTCCCGCAGCAGCAGGGAGGCGTATTCGGCTCCCTGTTTCTGATTTGCCCCGCTGCCGCGACCAAGCCCTTCAGCCAGCCAATAGGGCTGGCTGGTGGGCGGGGTTAGCTGCATTTAAGCAGCCACGGCAGCGCTCTGTCCCCAGTCTGTTCCTGCTTTCTTTGGATCTCCCGCCTTCCCTCCCTCTTAGGTCAGCTTCTTTTGCGTATTGACCTTGCTATGGACTTCGGTTGGTTGCCTTGGTTGCCCAAGGGGCCTGGTAGGACTTTTTTATCCATTTGGCAAATTGGCACCAGCCTCTTGGTTTTTCCGCCTACCTCGTAGCTATTCGTCACAACTTTCTGGTATTGGCAGTAAGGCATTGGAATATGTATGCTGTGTTGGAGGATTGGGTATGCGCCATCATCTACCCCTTCTCTTTTGGGTATTCCGTTAAAGGAATCCGGCGGTCGTGGATCCTGTCTGATGCCCTGCTGGTGGCAAGGGCCATGGCACGACCCCTGGTGACGTCATGGGGAAGCTTCCAGTTGTATCTGCATCAACAAGCTCCTCCCACTGGTTGTTAACCCTGAAATGACTCCCTGCTGAGCGGGGTGGAGTCATGTATTGCTGTTTTATCCAGTGCCTAAGCCAATACTACTCACATGCTGTAACCAATAAAGTTGTGGCCTAATTTTGCCCATTAACCAAAAATAATGTGTCTTTGTGTCTTATTATAATCCTATGCGGGTGGCGGGTCCTTGACTCACAATTGGAATTGACAGAGCCACAGTGTGAGTGTAGTTGGAATCCATCTGTCTCAAGAGACAATGGAGTGTGCCTCTGGGGGTGAAGTCAGACTGCTGTATTAGCAGCCTGGGCCGTGTGTCTGGAGGGCCTGGGCTGCCCAGACAAGAAAACCCCTCTCTCAGCCTCTCTGATGTGGTCCAAAGGAAAACAGAGCAAGATGTTTGGCACCAGCTTGGCTGCAGGAGGTGCTGGAAGGAGGTGTACAAAGCGCCATCCAACCCTCCACTCCAGATTTGTGCAGGGTTTAGTCCAGCAAGGCAGTGGAGGTTTAGAATCAGAGATTCCTGCATCACAGGGGGTTGGACTAGATGACCCCCAAGTCCCTTCCAACTCTACAATTCCATGATTCTCCTATATGAGCTTCCTTCCTAGGTTGATGAGCCCCACCACCCACTCACTCCCCTTTTTTGTATATAGATTGTATTGTCTCCTCTCTTGAAATGGCATCTTTTAGGGATGTGTTTCCTCCTTTCTCCCTCATCTCCACTTGGCAGTTGCACCAGCCACATCTCTTCCATCATATCCATCAGGCGGCAGACCAGCAACGAGAGAAGGGAAGCAGGGCTTCTCCATCGGCTCTGCTGAGAGACCTACGGTCTTTGGCCCTCCCTCAGCTGTCAGATAGCAGCAGCCATTCCACCAGGCGAAAGGCTTCCCTCCCAGCTGGCCATTGTAAGAACTGTAATTTAAAGAGCTGGTCTCTGAGCTTGCTTTTATTCCCTCCTCATCTCTTCTTCCTTGGGCAACTTTTGTCCTTTGGTTTGCCTGCCTTCTAAGCACGGTAAAGCTTCAATGGAAGTTTTCTCTCCCTCCCCACTAAGGAGCAGGAGTCAAATGCCTGGCTTTGATGGCCATAAAGTACCACCTACCTTTTCTTCCCATTTATCTTTCCCAAGGCTGGGGGGGTGGGGCACAGCTTGTTCCATATCAGAAAGCTGCACCATCTTCCTCCAGCTGTTATGGGTTTATATGACTTCTTTACTCCCAAAGCCTCCCTTTAGTGGATTAAAGAAAAAGATGTGGTTCACAGGCGGTCATTTGCATGTCCTGATGCACTGGTGGGTGAGATGAAGTGAAACTGCGGTTCTAAATGGGGGGGGGGAGAGATGAGGCTGAACATGCTGTACTTTGGTCTGCATATTCACACCCACAGCCTGGACACTGAGCTGGATTAAAAGGCATTTTAGCCGCCCCAAATAGAAGACAAACTTCTCAAAGAAAGCTCTGGACAAGACCAGCAGCTTCATTCTTCTTCTCAGGATCGCCAAAGGAAAGACTAAAAGTAACTTCTGAGCAAGGAAATGGGTCGTTTCCATCCTTCCTTTTACCTTGACAGAGCATGGGGTCCGGTCCACCTGCAGCTCCAGGTGTATCTCCAGGTCTGCCGGCCTTCTGGGTGTGAGGATACCAAGACTGGACTTGCATCCCTGATTCTCAAAAGGAGATGTGGTGCAACCACACTTGGAATACTTTGGACAGTGTACAGGGGCTGGAGAAATGATCTTATGAGGGACAAGTACAACATTTGGGGTTTCTAAGTTTAGAAAACAGGCAAAGGGACATATGATGGAGGTGTATGAGATTCTGCATGCTGTGGCAAGAGAGGTTTTTCTCCTTCATAATACTAGGGGGCATCTAGTGCAGCTGAATATTGAAAGATTCTGGATGGGCAAAAGGAGGTGCTGCTTTAAACAGTACATAATTAAACTACAGAATTCACTCCCACAAGATCAATTGTCTCACTCAGTGTAAGGCAGCTTTCTATGGAAAGAGTTAAGTTCCTGTGTGAAGGTGCCTATTGGTTAATACCTGTGACAATATGAGGCCACATAGAATCATAGAATCATAGAGTTGGAAGAGACCACAAGGGCCATCGAGTCCAACCCCCTGCCAAGCAGGAAACACCATCAGAGCACTCCTGACATATGGTTGTCAAGCCTCTGCTTAAAGACCTCCAAAGAAGGAGACTCCACCACACTCCTTGGCAGCAAATTCCACTGTCGAACAGCTCTCACTGTCAGGAAGTTCTTCCTAATGTTTAGGTGGAATCTTCTTTCTTGTAGTTTGGATCCATTGCTCCGTGTCCGCTTCCTTTTATATATTTGAACATGGCTATCATATCACCCCTTAACCTCCTCTTCTCCAGGCTAAACATGCCCAGCTCCCTTAGCCGTTCCTCATAAGGCATCGTTTCCAGGCCTTAGACCATTTTGGTTGCCCACCTCTGGACACTTTCCAGTTTGTCAGTGTCCTTCTTGAACTGTGGTGCCCAGAACTGGACACAGTACATGATATCACGATAGCCACTGGCTTAGGGGCTTTTGGGGGGAAATGGACACATTCATGGGAGAGGTCAACCAATGGATATTGGGCATGAAAATGTAAATCAAACTTCCATGCACAAAGGCACCCTATCTCTGGGTACCAGTTGCTAAGAACGCTGAGGACAATCAACAGCTGGGCCAGGTCATCCCCATCACACGCTGCCTGTGAGTTTTCTTGAAGGAACTTCATGGCTACTTTTGAGAACAGAACATGGGACCAGATGAGGCTTTGGAGTGATTTGGCACAGCAAGTACTTATGCGCTGTCCTGTAATTCAGGATGGTAAAAAGAAACTGGAAAACAGCTTGAACACAAGATCATTCATGGTTTGTGCAATTTGATTGTCCTCAGTTGGCCACTTTCACATTGCCTGAAGCGAAGGGATACATTTGTCCCCAAAAGAGGACAAAAGTGGATGGAGATTTGCATTTTAAAAACAATATATTTGACCCATTAAATATATTCCCCATCCTTCCTCTCAAAAGAGCCCAGAGCAGCAAAATATGTGTATGCTTACATGTATGTATACGTGCAGATTTAGAGATTGTGGCAGCTACAATTTAACTTGGAACGCAGTGTGGCTCACCATGGTGGGGAAGACTGACTGAGTGAGCTGCGAACTGTAGGGGGATAACTTCCACTCCCTACCCATCTCTCTTCTTGTGGTTTTTATATTTATTTATTTATTTATACATACATACATACATACATACATACAACAAGAAAAAAAAACACATACAAAAAAACACAAATACCAAATTACACACAAATTACAAAAATAACCATAGACACATAATTTTCTTGGCAAACAATAAAACATCTATTGGTCTTAACACTAAAGACCCAACTTCCCGTCTATTCCATATTTCAAATTCATATTATGTATTGCCAATACACACATTTTTTTTCATAATTAAACTTATTCTCAATAAATCTAATTTCTTACATCTACCTTGCAACTATCACTGAAGTTCCTCGAATGCTGCAACAGAATTTAAACTACTATATTTATTTTTCAGATATTCTTTGAAAACCTCCCATTTAGAAACAAATTCCTGTTTTGATTTATTCTTTATTTTTTCTGATAAACCATCTAATTTGGCATATTCTGTCAGCTTTTGGATCCAATCTTGTATAGAGGGGATTTCATTACTCTTCCATTTTGCTGCGATCAAAACTCTTGCTGCCGCTGTCGCATATAAAAAGATACCCTTCCTCTTTTGTGGAATATCCAGATCTGTTATTCCCAGGAGGTAGGCCTCTGGTTTTTTATTGAAAGAGATCTTTAGCATTTTTTGCAGTTCTGTATGTATACTCTCCCAGAATACCTGTATTTTCCTACATATCCACCACATATGGTAGAATGTTCCTGAGTCTCCGGAACTCCAACAATTACTTGACACATTTTTATACATTTTTGAAAGTTTCCATGGTGTTAGATACCATCGATGTTGCATTTTTTGAAAGTTCTCTCTAATTGTGTAACAGTTTGTGAATTTCCAATTGATCTTCCATAAATATTCCCATTGGGCCATGGTTATTGGATGGCCAAAATCCTGGGACCACCTCACCATTGCCACTGTTACCTCCTCCTCCTTGACTGTCCACTCAAGTAGGAGTCGGTAAGTTTTGGAAAGAGTTTTTCTTTTAGAGTTTACAAGATCAGATTCGAATCGGGAAATTTCTGCTGAGAACCCCTTTTGTTTGTCAGATTTAAATTTTTCAAATAACTGATGGTATTGGAACCCGTCTGAAATGTGTTCTCTTATCTCCTCAAAGTTTTTTAATTTTATTTGGTTATCCTCATTTTTTAGAAGTATTTTATATGTTGGCCAGCTTTCCTGAGTATTTTTCCGTTTTACTGCTATGGCTTCTACTGGAGAAGTCCACCACGGGACTTTAGGCTCCATCAGGTCTTTATATTTTTCCCATACAGCAAAGAGTGACTTTCTTATTATATGGTTGGTAAAATTTTTATGAATTTTCGCTTTTCCATATATTAGGTAGGCGTGCCATCCCCAACGGTTGTCAAAACCTTCCAGGTCCAGGAGGTCCGGATCCTGCAACGTGCACCAATCTTTTAGCCAGGTGAAACAGGCAGCCTCGTAGTAAAGTTTTAGATCGGGTAGGGAAAAGCCTCCTCTCTCTTTTATGTCTATTAAGATCAGGTGTTTAATCCTAGGTTTCTTCCCTTCCCACAAGAATTTGGAAATTTCTCTTTGCCATATCTTGAGACAACCTGCTTCACCCAGTATCGGAATCATTTGAAATAAAAAAATTAATTTTGGAAGCACATTCAACTTTATAATGGAAATCCTACCCAGAAATGTTAATTTTAGTTTACTCCAGATTACCAAGTTTTTTCTAATCTCTAACCAAGTTTTGGTGTAATTATCCTGAAATAAGTTTATGTTCTTGGGGGTGATCCAAATACCCAAGTATTTCGCTTTTGAAGAGATTTTCAGGCCCAATATTTTTTCTAAGTCGTCCTTTTCTTCTGTGGTTACATTTTTAACAAGCATTTTTGTTTTTGTTATATTCAGTTTAAAGCCTGCCACATCTCCAAATTCTTTAATCAATTCCAGCACTCTTTTCAGACTTTCTTTAGGGTTTTCAGTCATAACAAATAAATCGTCCGCAAAAGCTTTGATTTTATATGTTTTGTTTCCCAGAGTGATGCCTTTAACAAGCTCATCCTTTCTTATCTGATTGTTCAAGACTTCCATCACCAAGATAAATATCAGTGGTGACAGTGGGCAGCCCTGTCTTGTTCCCTTGTTTATTTTGCACTCCTCAGTAATTCTTCCGTTGATGATCAATTTTGCATATTGTTCCGAATAGATGGCATTTATTCCTTTACAAATATTTTCTCCCAGTCCGATTTCTTCCATTAATTTTTTCATAAACTTCCAGGACACGTTATCAAAAGCTTTTTCAGCGTCTACCAACATAATAGCTGCTGGTTTATCAATTTTAATATCCAAATATTCTAATACATTAATCACACATCTAATATTGGATTGCATAAATCGTCCGGGAAGAAATCCTGTTTGATCTTTATGAATTATCTCTTTCAGCACCATTTTTAATCTATTTGCAAGAATGTCTGCGAATATCTTGTAATCGTTATTTAGCAGTGCAATGGGTCTGTAATTGGCCATGTTTGAGGCATCTGTTCCCTGTTTATGGATAAGAGTAATAAAGCTGTCCTTCCAGGTTTTCGGAAGCATTCCATTTGCAAGAATATTATTCATTAGGTCTTTCATGGGAAGAAATAATGCTTGTTCTAACTTTTTATAGTAATTAGCTGGAAGACCATCTGGGCCCGGTGTCTTTCCTAATTTTGATCTCTGTATAGCTTGTTGCACCTCCATAGCTGTTATTGGTGAGTTCAAGATTTCAGTTTTTTCCTTAGGTATTATTGGTAGTTTATTTTTGCCCAAATAATCAATTATTTTTTCTAGAGTCTCTGGGCCTTCTTTATATAGTTTTCCGAAAAAACTAGCAAAGTTTTTACTAATTTCCTTCGGTTCTTGAATCCATTTGTCTTCAATTTTAATTTTATTGATAATTTTATTGATTTTTGTGGTTTTTATATTTAAACACAACTTGGATAGGTCAGCCCTTCAAAACAGGACACACAGATTGGCAATTTCTCCTGGAATTTCACAGCATTCCAAAATGCAGACCCCTTACCAAGTGAAGTGTCCAGATTTTGCATCTCCTGGATTCACTCCCCTGAAGAGTGTTTTTTGACAGGGATCAGGTGGTTCCTTCTCTGACCCAGGGGAATCAACAACCACCTCTAGGAATGAGCCAAGAATGATGATCCCATGCAGTGCGCAGGGAGAGGAGTTACAGCAGGAACAGGGAACATTTTTCGTTTATTTTCTTTCCACCCCCTAGAGCATAGGCCAACTTTGTCAGGTCAGCAAGACAACCCAGCTGTCAATCACAAAACAGCATTATGACACATGATTGACAGGGTTTCCGATAAGCAGCCTTCTTTCTCCCTGACATAGCACTTGATGTTGGCTGATTGACAGGTGGATGTCGTTTGGGGGAAATGGTCTCACTGACCAGATTGGACTGCCCCCTGCTGGACAAAGGGTGGCACACCAGCCACAGACTCCCCACCCCTGAGGAACTGACAGAGGCTGGCAAGACAGAGGGTATTTTCCATGGTCCTGGAACTCATTATTGTAATTATTTAATTCTATTGTTTAAATTTTGTTTAGATGGTGTATATTTCTGCCCTGGAATCCTTGGGTGAAGGGTGGGCTTATATATATATATATATATATATATATATATATATATATATATCTCAAACAAACAAATAAATAAATAAATAAAAGTAATCAAATCATAGAATTGTACAGTTGGAAGGGGCCACAATGGTCATCTAGTCCAAGCCCTTGCAATGCAGGAATCTTTCCCCCAATGTGGGCCTTCAACTCACAACCCTGAGATTAAAAGTCTCATGCTCTACCTATTGAGCTACGCATGCCCATCCTAGACCCTTGGTAAAGTCAGTCTTCAAATGAGATGACTCACTTGATGTGGGGCACTTCCTGGCCCCATCCTGATATCCTGCCAGTGTCAGAAGTTCTGCTTTGTTGCTGGGAATGGGGCACATGTTTCCCAAGGAATACAAGCGTCACAGTCCACCTTCCCTGGCTGCCTCTGGAAGGACTCCTTCTCACAGGCTTGACAGAGTTTCCTGTATCACTTTCCCCTGAGCTTGCCAAACAGCTGCAAAAGAAGAGCAAAAGCTGTCACTGCAGTGAAGCATCAACAGTGGGCTTTCACACCAAACTAATGCTTCGATGCGCCCCGCTGCGCCCTGCGGGAGCACATTAATCTCTCTTCCATGCCATTAACCTCAGGGGAAATGTCGATCTGCCTGCCTATTTGCCTGGATCAGTGGAGAAGTGTCTCTAGTATGGGGTGGGTGGATACTGAAAAGCGCGCAGTTAGATAAAAGACTTTCAGATTTGCATTCTCTATAGACGGCCTCTATGGGGCTGGTAGTGCAGTTATTTTAGGCTCTGAACTTAACGGTCTTACTGGGGGAGTGGGGGGGGAGGCTCTTTAGGTGGTGGTGTGTATTATTGCACTCTCTTCAAACGCGGTAAGCTGGCCCAGCTGTGTTTGGGGTGGGACCCTGATGCCCCTTACGGTGCCACTGGATGGCACACTTATTTCCCCCCTCCTATGTGTCCTCCACCCAGTTTCTCATTAGTGTTCAGGTTGCCCACCTGCCCACCCGCCTCACTCCATATGGATTTCCCCCCTCTGGGTCTTCATGTATTTATGTTTTTACCAGGGGGCTCTGTCCTCCTGCTGACTCCACTCGCCAACCCCCCTTCCTCTCCCATGCAACACTAAGCTCCCTTTCCCCCTTCCCAGCCCTCTTTCTGAAACTGCTTTTGTCCTTACCCTGCACCTCCTGAAACCCCAGGCAATATGGCCAATGATCAGGTTTTATGGGAGAGGCAAGATGCGCAGGAGCACAGGCTAGCCAACTCTTTCGGAAAGTTCCATGGGCTTCACTTCCAGAGGAGTTAAGTCTCTGACCCGTAATTCCTTTCTTTCCTACTCTTGCATCTTTGTAGTACAGCAAGTCCACAACTTAAGCACATTTAACCTTTGCACATTCAGTGCATGGCAAAATAAAAGGGCTGGGAAGGGAGCAGGGTTCAAGGAAAAATGGCTGGGGTGTTTCAGCGTGGGGGCTTCATTATGGGGCAGGTTTCAGTATGGGACAAGCTGTTTATATTTTTCACTGTGGCGCAGTGGGATGGGGGTGGGGGTTCCATCAGGGGCCTGGTCTGTGTCTAGGGTTTCAGTGTGGGGTGGAACAGACATTCCAAGTGTCCCTAATTTCCAGGGATGCCCCTGATTTAGCCATCCTGGTTTCTGATTTGATCCTGATTTGATATTCTGCTTTCCCTTAAAGGTAAAGGTATCCATGACTGTTAGGTCCAGTTGCAGACGATTCTGGGGTTGCAGCGCTCATCTCACTCTACAGGCCGAAGGAGCCAGCATTTGTCCACAGACAGTTTTTCCTGGTCATGTAGCCAGCATGACTAAACCGCTTCTGGTGAACCAGAGCAGTGCATGGAAATGCTATTTACCTTCCCGCCTGAGCGGTACCTATTTATCTACTTGCACTTTTGACATGCTTTCAAACTGCTAGGTGGGCAGGAGCTGGAACCAAACAACAGGAGCTCACCCCGTCACGGGGATTCGAACCGCCGACCTTCTGATCGGCAAGCCCAAGAGGCTCAGTGGTTTAGACCACCTTAGGATGTTCCTATTTTCACTGGAGAAATGTTGGAGGGTATGGAGTTATGCAACCCCCGAGCCAAGGAGATAAGTTACAATACAGCCATTAGAAGACACCTGAAGGCAGCCCTGCATAGGGAAGTTTTTTATGTTTAATGTTTTCTTATGCTTTTATGTATGTAGGAAGCTGCCCAGAGTGGCTGGTGCAACCCAGTAAGATGTGTAGCATATAAATAGTAAAATTATCATTATGGAATGAGACGTCCCTATTTTCATCAGAGAAATGTGGGGTATGTGGGGGTTGTTTGGGGCGGTGTGTGTAGAAGGGGTTTCAGTGTGCAGCAGTGGGGGTGGGTTTCGGTGTGCAGAGGATCAGTAGGGGATTCAGTGTGGGGCAGAGTGTTTAGGGGCTTGCAGCATGAGGTGGGATTAGGGGTTTGCTGTACAAGGTAAATGCATGGTTGTGGGGTAGGATTGCCTGTGGTGTTTTGATCACTGAACTGATTAAAAACACACAGCATGAATATCAGACAGGGGTGCATTGCCATTGTGGAGCGGTCGGTGGGTCTGTGGGCTTCCCAGGGGCATCTTGTTGGCCATCCCAGAACAGGACACAGGGCTAGATGGGTCCATGGCCTCACCTATGTGTTGGGTACTTCTTGTGTACTTCTGTGTGCTTCAGTGTAGGGTGAGGTTCTTGTGAGAGGGGTTTCTTCGTTGGTGTGTGTGTGTGTGTGTGTGTGTGTGTGTGTGTGGTGTGTGTTTATTAAAAGGTAAAGGTAAAGGACACCTGGATGGTTAAGTGCAGTGAAACACGATTATGGGGTTGCGGCGCTCATCTTGCTTTCAGACCGAGGGAGCCGGCGTTTGTCTGCAGACAGCTTTCCTGGTTATGTGGCCAGCAGGACTAAACCACTTCTGGCACAACAGGACACCATGACAGAAACCAGAGTGCACTGAAACGCCATTTACCAGAGTGCACTGAAACGCTGTTTACCTTCCTGCCACAGCGGTCCCTATTTATCTACTTGCACTGGCATGCTTTCGAACTTCTAGGTTGGCAGACACTGGCACAGAGGAACGGGAGCTCACCCCCTCACACGGATTCAAACTTTAAAAACTGTATTCATTGTAAAAGTTTGGCTTCACTTTGGATTTCAGTCATGTGTAATACTATTTTGCAATTACTTGTTTTCCATAGACTTTCCAAACATTGATCAGAACTTCACTACCAAACCAGTTAAAAGATCTGTTCTGTAACAAGCCTGAGTAGTGTACACCAGTACTTTTCACTTAAATTAGAAAGAAATATATGATACGCTGGCTTAATAACTAAAAAATAAGGGGCCAAAGTGTTGAATGTCACCACTTTATAACTTGCTATATCTCTCTCAGCTTTTATTGGATCAGTCTGAAGTTTAGCATATGCATAGAGTGTTCAAGTACATAATGCAAGTACATAATGCAAATTTCAAGTTATTTGCCTGAAAGAGGCCATCTTTATAAGCTATCGGATGTTGAGACTTGTAATGATGGGGTCTTGCTTTTTCTGCTCTCCTTAACTATGGGAATGATCCTTGTGCGCCTCTAATCCTCCATCAACCCATTGCTTCTCTCCAGGAGATGGAGTCACAAAGGCAGACACCAATGTGGGCACTACCATCTGGACATTGTGTCACCTTCAGGTGGTTTCAGATTTGTCCTTTCTCATCCAGGCAGCATGACAAGAGATTAGGAAGGGGAATAACTTGCTTTTCTCTGGCAAGGGGATTAGTGACCACAGTCTCACCATCTGCAAATTGACATGTCACTCAGCACCTTATAGAATCTTAGATTTATGTTTTGTTTTCACGGCTCCTTCTGGGTTGTTTATTTAATACAGGCCTTGGTACAAGCTTTGTCGATCCAGATGATTCATGACTATGTTTTGTTACCCATTTAGTAAGTTTGTTCAGTGAGTAACAAAGTTTGTTGGCTTCTTGGGGATTATTTCTATTTTATGGAAAAGAATTGTTTGCTGTTAGAAACCTCTAGCAGCTGAAACAACTTTTGTTTAGCAAATTAAAACTGGAGGCACAAAAGATGATCTCATGCCTTGTATACCAAGCCAGCCATTGCACACCTGCACTCTGCCTCCTGCAGACGTCATCTCATCAGGAAGTGTTTTCTGCACAATACAGGCGTCAGACCTTCAGTGTGGTCTTTGGAACACAGGTGCTATCTTTATGGTCTTTTCATCACCTAATGAACACCCTCCTTTCCTTTCAAGCCTATTAAGTGAAGCTTGTAATCCCAATCGGTATTTGTATTGGGTTTTAAATTGTACCTATTTACAGTATATTATGCATCCCTGCTCACTCTGCTTGCCAACCCACTGCCATTCCCCCCACATAAATCCCCTTGAGCTTCCCATACGCAAATATCCCACTGTACTAATGTACATTACTCAACTCTCTCAATTATTTCCCTCTCAGTTTCCTTCACCCCTGCTTTGTTCAGACTTCTGTCACTGTTTTAAATCACCTCTTTCACCCTGCCAGTGTCCCTCCCTTCTCACTCCAATGCCATGGCCACTGTAGCTGTGCAACTTGCCTTCTCTTTTGCTCCACTAATGCACCAGGACTTCAGGAAAAGCCAGGGTTGTGATGCGGCCCTACAGATCCTCCAGTGGAAGCTGCAGGATGGCAGCCTTATATTCTTATGTATATAGGGAGATATATTTTGTCTTTTTATCACTTTGGAATGTTTTATGGGAAGCTATTAACAAAATAAAACAAATTCTTCTCCCCACCCCAAAGGAGGCAAATTCTGAACAGTAATGAATGAACATTAGTGTGCTGCTAGATGGGGCCAAAGGTCCGCCTAACCTGCATTGTGTTCCCAACAGCTGCTAGTCTGATCAGCACCAGAAACAAGTGTGGAGTGAAGATCAGCATGGGGAAAAAGAGGGGCGTGAAGGTCTCCACTCCCTCCCTTGTTTCTGATGCTGATCTTCACTCCCCACTTGTTTCTGGTGCTGATTTCCACTCCCTGCTATTTCTAATATTCCTCAAGTTAAGATCAGAATCAGAAATAAAGGGAGAGGGGGGAGTGAAGCTCAGGATGAAGGGGAGAACAAAGATTCGTGTTGGGATGGAGGGGCGTGCGGAGCCTTGACTGAATATAAAAAGCACCCTTAACAAACTACAGCGGGGAGCACCAAGTTCTGATTCTCTTCAGGCGCCAAAATGTCTGGGTCTGGCCCTGTGATCAAGGGATCCCTGAACTTGAGCCTGGCAGGTGAGAGTGCACTAGGTCAGATCCCACAGCACCAGGGATCTAACTAGCAGCAGCTCTTTGGGACCTTTTCTAAACCTGCAAGTTAATATCTCTTTTAGGGTTTTTCCCCTGCATGCCCACCCCCTTTCCACCCCCCTTTTAATTTTTTTTTTAAATTGCCAAGTGCATAAAACTGAATGTGCACAAGTTAAATGCCTGCAAGTTGCGAGTTACTCTCTGTCCCCTCAAATTAATCACACAATAGTCCACGATAAGTTTTGTTCTCTTATTTTGCCTTATTTCCACACACACACACCCCTCAATGTTTTAGCAGTTTTCTGTCTTCTCCCAAGCCTGATTAATTCCACGATAAGTCATTATCTTATCAATGTCCTCTAAGCTGAGGCCGGGGCACTTGGGCTGAATGCTCCTGGAGACGAGAGGGCCAGTGTTCTGAGAGTGCCGTGAGGACACCGAGTTATAAGAAGTTGCCTCTGCAAAGACTTTGTTGCACATCCTAAAACTGGTGGGCCCCTGTGACTGCTCCGAGTAAGTTTCCTGGTGTACCTTCTCTTGGGAGCAAAGGTGGAACTTAAAAGCTGTCTGGAAGCCCCGCCTGAAATTCTCATTGTAGTAGCCATAGATGATTGGGTTGATGCTGCTGTTAGAGAAGGCCAGCCAGTGGGCAAAAGGGAAGAAATAGCCAGTCAGTAAGTCTAGGTGGTCATCGTCCAAATTGTTATAATCCACCAGCAGCATCAGAGTCCAGAGGGGCAGCCAGGAGATCATGAAGAGGAGGGCCACCAAGACCAGCATCTTGATGACCTTGATTCTCTTCTTAGGCGTGCCATTGGCTTTGACAGGGCAAGTCAGGTTTTGGGTGATGGGCGCTGTGGAACGGCAGAGTTTCAGGCAGATGCTTCCATACATGAACAAGATGAGCATGAAGGGCACCAGGTAGATGTGGACAAATAGGATGGTGGTATAGACTTTTCTCATGCTGCTGTCAGACCAGGCTTCGTAGCACGCATAGAGGGGGTAGGTGGTATTCTTGCCATCACTCCGCACCATGTAGTGGTCCTCCATGCGACCAACAGTGAGCATGATGGCAGAAGGGCACATGATGGCGATGGCCAGGAGCCACACCACAACAATAATCACCACAGCATTCACAAGGCTGAGCCTCTCCCGGAAAGGCAGGACAATGCAGTGGAATCTGGAAGAGTAAGAAGCAGGAAGCATTAGCAAGAGCAAACCACAGACACGTCATCCTCCCATGAACTGGGGAAGGAAGAGCTGTGTAAATAACTCTTGGGTCTGGTGGAGAAATGCAAGGCACCAATGTGTTAAATAAATAAATGTGTTTTAAAGCAGGACTTCCATTCAAATAGGCCCATTTCACACATTAATCTCATGTGTAGCAGGAAGGAGTGCACACCTTCATTGCCACTAGCTGGAGGATGGCAGCAGCCTGCTAACTACATGACCTGAGTCTATGCACAGAAGAGACCACAGTTCAGCGGGAGAATGCATGTGTTGCATGCAGGTAGCCCTCCATTCAATCGCTGCCATGTCTGATTAAAGAGCATATCAGGTTGCAGAGTTGAGGAGACCCAGAGAGATGCTGTACAGGTGCCAACTCCTAGGAGCCCAATATTTTTGGAGAGGTGCCCCCATGTTTTAAAAAAATCAGGGCATGGAGGAGGCAGAGCATGGAGCTTAGCATAGTGTGGCTCCTCCTCCTCCTCTTCCTCCTCCTCCTGCCTTGGAGGGGAAAGAGGGGGGAAGCAGACACAGCCAATGGTGATGGCAGCAGGAGGAAGAGGAGGCTGATTGTGGAGCCAAGCGGGGCACAACTTCAGTGTCTGGCAGCTCCTCCTCCTCCTGCCGTGTAATGATCTCAGAGCCTGGGCAGGTTTGTATAAGGGGAGATGGTCTTTCAGGTAGCCTGAACCTAAGCTGTGTAGGGCTTTACAGGTCATAACCAGCACTTTGAAATGTCAGTTCCAACTTTGCTAGTGTCTAGTGTAAATTCAAGAGTAGTTCTGAGATGCTGATTTCACTCCAGGGAATGCACTTCTGAATAATCAACATGCGATGAGGGTGGGTAGGGCTGCCATTGCAACCATCATCCTTCCTAGCATGGAGACTCCATTAAGTTTTGATGGTGGCAGCAACAAAGAGCTGGATTTCCATCTATAGCTTAGAGATTCCAACTTTGAATTTGTGGCTTGATTTAAAGGATACCACATGTCAAAACTTTAGAGCCAGGGAGCTGTTCCAAGAGTGCTCTCATTGCTCACCTATTCATCTCTGAGCACAAGCAAGCTTGAACCAGAAGCTGGCTGCATCAGCTGTCTGACTACTCACAAGGTCAGCATGAAAACTCTCTCCTGAAAAGGGGAAGGTTTGCACTTCTTAAACATTGATCTTTTTATTTATAATGTCAATGCAAAGCATCTTCAACAACCATTAAAAGTTTAGACAGCCCTCCCAAAGCATGGCGGGCAGGGCAAAATTGGGGGCTGAGCCAACAGTTGATTGGCTAACATGCTGCAAAGTCAAGAGGCAGGTCAACCTTCAGCTAAGGAACATGTCCACCAGTGACCCATGGATATACAGTGTGTGCAAAGCAAAAGCAAATTCATTCTCGTTTGTTGTAATACCCACAATGAAACCAAAAGCCTTACCTGTCCATGGCTATAGCCACGAGGGTGAAGACAGAAGCAGAGATGGACATTCCTTGGACCAGGCCGCTCATGGTACAGATAACCTGGTTGAAAGGCCAGCCTGTCATGTAGGAGATACACAGAATAAGTCAACTTCCTGTGATTCATAAATAAGGCATTTTAATTTGCAAAGAGGTTTCCATTACCATAGGAACCCAGTGCTGCATTCTTGATAAGCCTGAATATCTACCTACCTACCTACCTACCTACCTACCTACCTATCCATCTATCCATCTATCTATCATCTGTCACTGAATTTGTTACTCATTTTACCTTGCCCAGGGCAACCCAAAGCAAATTACAACCAGACAATAAACTCCACATAGATACATTAAAAACACGAGGAAATGGGCATGTCTAGAAGGCAAGGATCAGCTCTAGCACCTCTGGACATTTACTGTATTTACTTGAATCTAATGCTCACCATTTTTGGCCAAATTATGTTGCGGAAATTAAGGTGCACATTAGATTTGATGGCACATTCACATTCACCAGCAAATACTTTTTTGGGGTTTCAAGGTTCAGAAAACTGAGGTGTGCATTAGAGTCGATGGCGCATTAGACTCGAGTAAGTACGGTATTTCTAGGGCAGATTTACCACACCAAAGAACAATGGGAAGAAATCACAGAGCTGAGCATTCTGCCTTCCTGAGCATAAGAAACAAGCAAGGCAGTCCTGCTTCTCTGCAGTGGTATTTCAACACTTTAGAGATGTGTTTTATTCTATTTTTTCTTTGTTCAATTTGTTAATCACCCTTGTCAGTGAGAATCCCAGATAAGTGTACAAAAGCATAATTAAAAAAATACATTCAACCAAGCCATTTTAAACCTTGCTCAATACTTTGCAACAATCACCTTAATGCAACCAAAAACATTCCCAATACATCTGATCTAGAAGTGCATCAAACTATCCCAAAGGCTAGTGTAAAAAAATGGGTCCTAAGACTCCACCAGAAACCCCATTTTTCACTGTGAACTTATGAAACTGCCCCCCTCCAAGTCCACCCAGTCCAACATTGATTGCACCTGACTGGCAACAGCTCTCCAAGGTCCCAGTCAGAAGAGAGCCTTTCACATGGAAATGTGTGCAATGGAGCCCTTCCATGCAAAGTTTGTATTCTGCCACTTGATTCTAGACCACAATAGGGAGAGGGCTTACTGAAGTGGCAGAGGAGAGGAGTCTTAGACCAGCTTTCCTAAACTGGTTTCCTGGCAGGCAACAGCATGCCACTTCTGAAAGCCCAGTTTCCCCACTTCTCTCATAGAATGGCCCTCACCTGTGATCAGGTTGTCCATCAGAGTGGGTGGAACACAGAAGATGCCCACCAGCAGGTCACTGATGGCCAAGTTGAGGATGAAGAAGTTGGTGACAGTGCGCATACGCTCATTATTCACCACCACCATGCAAACCAAGGCGTTCCCAGCCATGCATGAGAGAAAGACAATTAGGTACGCCATGATTAAAATGGCAGCAACAGCAGGAGAATGTTGGTAGTAAGGGAGGAAAGTGCTATTGATGTGGCTTCCTGCAATCCATATTTCAGTCTCATTGGCCAAGGTTTCCTTTTGGATAATGTTCTTCATCTCCATACTGTTAGCAGCTTCACCTACAAAGCAACCAAAACACTTTAAAAAATGTATATCCAAAGAGGTTGCCCTGCTCCCATAGAGATAAGTGGGTGGGCTTTTTCCCACCTCACCTGGCTAGATACCACTTCATCCTAGGATGAATAATAGGCCAAGGCTGTGTGTGTGTGTGTGTGTGTGTGTGTGAGAGAGAGAGAGAGAGAGGGGGGGGGGGAGGGGGAGGGGGGAGGGAGAGATTGGGCAGATGCTGGAACCTGGAGAGGAAAGGACATCTTGATCTGTGCTAGACCTAAAGTTGTGAGCTTCCTTGGAAACCAAATGGGGAAGCAAGATCTGCTGGAGTGTTAATGTTGTGAACCCCTCCATCCTATGCTCAGGTTGTATAGATGTGAAAATAAAACCACATATTCTAAAGATGCCACAGTTTCCATGGCCCTTCATTCCAAGGAAACTGGACTCTGGGTAAGCACAGGAACCTCTGGAGTGTCTCACTGGTTGGAGATTACGGTGCATGCAGCAATAGAGGCACACACAGACATACATATAAAAATATCACCAAAACTAAATTTGGACAGAGGAAAAAAACTCATTTCAAAATTGCGTGTGGAAATTCTTACATAGAAGATATAAGAGAATTATTAATGGATTGGTTACAGTATCACCAATTAAATGATTTTTTTAAGGTAGACCAAATAAAAAAAGGTTTTGATACAGTGAGATCGAGGTTTGAAATAGATCTGTTGGAAAATAATGTGAAAGTGTTGTCAAAAATGTACAAATTACTATTAGAATGGTATACAAAAGATGATGAAGTTAAGGCAGTCATGATACATTGGGCTAGAGATTTTGGGTACAATATTCAACTTGCATCTTGGGAAAAGTTATGGAAAGAGGAAATAAAATTTACTGCATGCTCTTCGTTGAAAGAAAACTATATGGAAATGATGTATAGGTGGTATTTAACACTGAGTAAAATTGCAAAGATGTACAAAACAAGTTAAAATTTATGTTGGAAATGTAAAGGGAAGGAAGGTACGGTACTTTTTATCATATGTGATAGACATGTACACTGGTAAAGGCTTTCTGGGAAATGATATATAATGAATTAAAGAAAATGTTTAAAAATACATTTGTTAAAATACCATAAGCCTTTTAGTTAGGTATAATAGGTGAAGAGATACCAAGAGAGGACAAAAGACTTTTTATGTATGCTATGACGGTAGCGAGAATGCTACTAGCCCAGAGATGGAAAGAAGGAGAAGTACCAACAAAAGAAGAATGGCAGACGAAACTGATGGAGAAAGAAAGTTTTATATTAATGTTTGAAATGGTTAAAGTTAAAATGTATAAAATTGTGATAAACCAATACAAATTATATAAAAAAGGAAATTTTTACATAACTTTCCAAATTTCAAATTGTAGGGAGATATCAGGAAATCTGAACTGACACTGTTACTGGCGCCACACGACACTCCTTCTGCACTGGTAAGAAATCAATATTTGAGTGCGGCAGCACCTGCACTTTGGAACTCCTTGCCTCTTGACATCAGGCAGGGACCTTCACTGTCTTGTTTTTAGTACCTGCTTAAAACATGTAAACATGTAGAAGTTACATGTGTTTTATCTCTTTTTAGCTACTGTTGATTTTAAGCACATTGTGAACATTTTAATTGCCAAGTTTTACTGGTTTTTAGTCAATAATTTTAATGTTTGAGTTTACATTTTTGTAAACCACTTAGGTTCACATACAAGCAATATATGTATTTTGTTCAATAAATAAATAACTTTATTGTCTCCAATAGCCCTTTTGTTTTGAGGGTCTTGGAGGAAAGTTACAATCACAGCCTGATCCCACATTCTGTATTCAGATAAGCTTTTGGTTTAGGGTTCTTAAATGAATACATTGCTTCTCATTTTAAAAAAAGTCTCAAAGTGTTTTACAACCAAAGTTAAAAATTCACAGAAACATTATTTAAAAACAACTTAACAGGATAATAACAAATCACTGAAGCTGCCAAAATGCCAGTGAAAACAAATATGTCTTTGTCTGACCCTAAAATTATAAAAATAAACATTTAGACTACAATCCTATATTCACTTATTTGGGAAGGAGTCCTTTTGAACTTAATATGACTTGCTTCTGAGTAGAAATATAAAGGGTTGCACTGCAATCATTCTTTTGCATAAGCCTTAGTCCAAAAAGTATCATAGGAAAGAATTTGTGAGCTCTCTCTCTCTATAAACTGGGTTGGGGAGAGAAGGGGGACACAGGAACAAAAGTACAGCAGCTGGGATTTTAAGAACATCTTTCTCACAAATAAATCACATTTATTTCAAAGCTGAATCTTCAACATGCAGCTTGTTTTAAAGCGTCTTGTAGAGGCAGCAATTGAATTCAAAGCAGCCTTTTGTACCTGATCAATATTTCCAGTTCCTGGAGATAATTAAATATTAGCTTTTCCTAATCTGTAATACTCATGACCCAGAGGGTCCCTTTTCCCACCCCCCCCCCCACCAGCCAAACTCTTTCAATATGTTTCATTATTGGCACAGTCAGATTCAAGGCTTGTTTAACACATAATATTAGAGGCCAGAAGCATCAGTTCAGGAAAACGCAGCTTACTAAGAAAATTGCAAAAATTGCCCCAGTTTGTCCAGAAAGCATACACTTTGCACCTCTTACCTGTTAAACCGAGGTCATTCCATTCGTAATATCTGTCCCCTACTCTGGTCTATCTGGAGGTTCTTAAGCAGATTTTACAGTTCCATTTGCCCAGCAAAAAAAGCAATCACATTGTTTCCACGGATACAGGAAGATTTGCTCCTTGCTGAAATCTGATGTTTTCTCCTGAATGGCATTTGATCTTCTTGTGGATTCTCTCAGCCTTGTATTCCTCACTTCATAAACCTGGGAGCAGGTAACATATGATACCATTGCCACCCACAATCTATCAACATTTGCTTCCACAAAAGATACCTTAATATACTTCTAGGTCATTAACACACTTGCCACCCAGCTTTGCATCATATGCTGATCAGATCCTGACGCACTTGCACATAGAACATTAGCTTGCATGCAGAGAAGAATCTGCTTTAATTCATTCATTTGCTGGCCCTCTTCTTGGAAAGAGTTAGGAGCTTAAAAAACAACAACTAAACACAGATCCCTGCAAAACAAATGATGAAGCTGCTTTGGAAATGTATGTTGGATAAAGTACACTGTTATTTTCCCATTGTAGAAAGATATGAGTGCAAATTGCATCAAAAGCAGTGTGATGTGCCTTTACTTATGCCTACATACAGATTGAGCAGAAGATGTAAGGTTCACAGCATTAACACTCCAACCGACCTTCCTTCCTCAATAGTTTTCTTCAGATTCACCATAGCATATCATAGAATCACAGAAGTATACAATTTTAAAGTTGGAAGGGACTCTCAGGGTCATCTATTCTAACCCCCTGCAATGCAGAAATTTCAACTAAAGCATCCATGATAGATGGCCGTCCAATCTCTGATTAAAAGCCTCCCATGAACCAGAGTCCACAACTTTGGAAGGGAAGAGATGCTGAAGCCTTTTTACCGTTACCTTTAGAACTGAAGCTGAATTCTGGAAGATTCGGGACACATAAAAGAAAGCATTTCTTCATGCAGTTAGAGTATGGGGCAGGAGAGACTGCAAGAATACATGCTCGGAGGATGATGGAAGAGCAACAGCATCAGACCAGAGCAATGCAGGATGGGGTGGTGAGGCTCCCCCTTGAGTGGAGTGACTGGTGCATCATCTGAATCACAGTCTTCCTCAAGCCAGCACTGGGACCCCCAAGGGAGGGGATAGGACAGAGACGGGCTGCAGGAGTAGACGAATCCTAGACAGGAACTCAGAGTTCATTAGACCTCAGTTAGTTAGATGGTGGGTTTTGCACTCTCACCTCCGCCTTTGAAATTAAACCAAATATATAAGAATACGGAAAGCCATCATAAAAGTTCTGTGGGAGATTCATTCACAATAGGCTAGAACAAAAACAAACTGTTGTCTTTGCAGTGGAAGGTTTGGTTTTCCTTTGATCATGGTTTCTATTGTGACAGCACTTTGAAAATTTTCTCTTTTTTTACAGTATACAATTTCCACTACCCTGCTGCCTTTTCCTTGTAGGCCAATTTTATTTGATGGAGTCCATATTACAAACAAACAGCAACCTCTTGCTTTTAAGTCAGAACTTCTCTTTCCCTTCTGCTTTGAAAACTGATGTTTGCTTCACTGCTGATCCATTCCACCTTTGTCAAGATTTTGTAAACAATGAAAGCAGGCTTTCTCAGAACCAAGCATCCTAGAACAAACCAAATTGCATTGCATAACATGTTGGTTAAGTGCTGTGAAGGCAGACTCTCTTGCATTTGACTCTACTAGTTCAGCTCAGCATTTCAGCCTATGAATATGTCCTGAGCAGCATCTAATCCTGCTGTGTAGGATCAGTCTTCTTCTTTGGTGATCTCTTGTAGCCAAGTAAGATTGTCTTCCATGAACACAGTTTTAACAGTGAGTCTGTGAGTAGGTGACAGTAAGTCTGTGAGTAGGTGACTGTGAAGGCCAATTCTGGATCCACACATCCTTCCACAGTGGGGACATAGGTTTCCAGGTGGGAGTTGATCACAGTGAGGGTTTGCCAAACATGCCTTCCTCTTAGCATGTTTCTCCCTTTCTTCCTGAGTTTGAGCATCTTCAAAGTCCATGACACCTTTGGTAAAGGCTGTTCTCCAATTGAAGCACTCGAGGGCAGTGTTTCCCAGTTGTCAGCGTTTATATTACTTTTTAAAGATTTGCCTTGAGGAAGTCTTTAAAATTCTTTTAAAAAACTTTCCATTTTTAAGTTCAGAATAGTTGTTGCTGCTTTGGAAGATGATCAGGCACCCGAACAACATGACCATTCCAACGAAGTTGATGTTGAAGAATCATTGCTTCAACACTGGTGATCTCTGCTTCTTCCAGTACACTGGCATTAGTTTGCCTGTCTTCCCAAGTGATGTGTAAAATTTTCTGGAGACACCATTGATGGAACCTTTCGAGGAGTTGGAGATGGTGTTTGTAAGTGGTCCATGTTTCACAAGCATAGAGTAAGGTTGGTAGTACAATAGCTTTGTAAACAAGCATTTTGGTTTCCCTGCGAATGTCCTGCTCCTCAAACACACTGCACTTCAATCAGGAGAAAGCTGCACTCGCAGAGCTCAGGCGATGCTGGATTTCGGCATCAATGTCAGCTCTTGTGGAAAGGTAACTGCCCAGGTAGGAGAAGTGACTGACATTTTCCAATGTTACACCATTGAGTTGGATTTGTGGCGCTGCAGAGGGGTTGTTTTGTGCCTGTTGGTGCAGCACTTTGGTTTTTTGGATCAATGTAGGATCAATGACAGTTATTGTGGCCTCATTGTGGGATAAATTTCTGGTACCAGGGCCTAATGCCACAAGAAATGTCATTGACTCTACAACCCAGACATAGATGTTGTTCTGGATGCATCCAGGGCAGGGTGTTTGGAGAGGGACTCCTCCACTGCACATGTGCCTACTCTTTTTTATGCTCAAACAGTGTGCTTGTGGATCTGAATGTGACCCACAAGGCCTGTTTTTATTTACAGCTCCATTCTCACACCTTCTTCTCACCTGTCCCCACCCCAGATTGCAGCAAATGTGAGAAAAAAGCAAGGTTCTGCATTTTGCCCACATGATGCCCAAATCAAAAGGACATTTCAAGAGAATCACTAGCAGCAGTAATGATCTCAATCCCCCTCCAGTACTTCTTTTAAACTTCATTTTCCAGCTGCTAGATATTACAATGCTAGTGGAAGAGGCGTGCAGTGTGAATGGAATTGGCCCACTCTCAAATACTAACAAGTCGCTGAGCATTATAGTCATTTAATAGAATGTCGAGCCACAGTGGTGGGTTCTGACATCAGCGGCACAGACAGCGAAGTAATTTGTGCAATTATATATGCCATTTCACATGAGGAGGAGGCTGTGAAATATGGGCTCTAATTGCAATGACTGTGTAATACGTTATAAGCTTTTTCTCTCCCAAAAGAGAGTGACTGGTGGGGGTGTGGAGAACAAAATTTCCAAATGGTGGTAAAATATGAACATTTAAGTCCTGTAGATATTTGGATTAATCAGTGAAGCTAAGCTTCAATCCTCAACAGTCTGAGCCACTGATACATACAGCAAATTTCCAGCTGGGCTTCTGACACCATTGGCATGCCATCAGTACTGGAAACTCCTGTCAGGATTATTTATTGGGGATCTATTGTACTCCCTGAGCACCTTACATACAAATCAATTACAGTGGTACCTCAGGTTACAGACGCTTCAGGTTACAGACTCCGACTAAGGTCCGAGGACCAGGCAAAGGAGGTCAGAACCTTTTTCCTCCCCCCCCCCAACACTGACAGGAACCAGGGCCAGCCCCCTTGGCTAAAATTCTGGTTTGAATGGGGGTGGGATTTTAACTTGGGAGGGTGCTGTTTATTGGGGTGAGGGCTGTTTGAAACTGTTCTTAAGTGCTATATGTTAGTATGTATTTTGCATTTGTGTTTTTTTGATTTTATAATATCCTACAGCCTTTTCAATGTGTTTGTGGGTGGGGGTTATTGTCTCGTTGTTTTTGTTTAAACTATTTTCCCTTTTCTTCTGCTCCTTTTAACCCATTCTAGTGTTCCTTTTCTTCCCCTTTTGTATTGGTAAGTTCAATGTTGTTTGAATTTTCCCTTTTTTAAAAAAAATTAATAACCTTTCGAAGAAGAAGAAGAAACAATTGAGCAGGGGACGCTTTCCCCCCAAATGTGGAGGCAATGAGAGAGGAAGTTAAATGAGAGCTGTTGTTAAAAAGCAACCAATGTCATTTTTTAAAAGTAAAATAAAAAAGATGGCTACTTAGTGGGATTGAGCTGCAAAAGCACCAATAAACAGAGAAACATTTGCAAGAAATATACCACCATCTGCATCTAAGCTGGTAGAGGCTAGTCTATGAGGACAATGGTAGCCCTGCTCAACTAAGATTGGTCTGTTGTCAACAGAGCCATAGTTGGGTGATCTTGCGCCCCTGGGGGAACCATCCAGGTTGCGCCCCCTCACCACGGACAAATTACTGTAGCTCTTCTTTCCGCCTCTCCTCCACCCCCCAACCCATTCAAGTCACCTATTAAAAACCTGTCCTTATGAGGCAATAATCAATTAATTTATAGACATATTTATGGACATTTTTAAAGCTGATTTTGCCCCCTCCTTGCCTGTGCCCCTGGCGGGGGCCCACTTTGCCACCCTCTAGCTACGGCCCTGAGCAGAAGGCTGATCTATATAAGATGGTAAACTGGTATTTTCCTTTAACATTTTAGCAGCCACTGACCCATTTGAAAACAGGAGCTGACTGGTAGTATTCCAAAAAAGACCAATCTGTAAACCGTGTTGAGATATTTCTTAAAAATATAAAGCGGTATAGAAATTAAATACCTGCCTACCTGGGATGTTAGAGCAGCAGGCACAGAGCAAAGGTGGCTTGAATTAGTCCTTAGATGCTATGGTGGATTCCAGAACCAAGCTTAATCACTGAAATCACTACCCAAAAAAATCTCCCATGCTAATAGTTTGGGAAGTGAGGGGTATAGGTGAAAATTGAGGGGCATGATAGTTGCCTTGGAAGTTAGCAAGGACACTGCAGGGACTTTAATCCCATCCTGGGAACCAGGAGTGACAACCACTGGTGCCTTTTGCTCTGTTTTTTGAGTGATGCAACAAGGCAAAAAGCAAAACCCGAGAGAACACTCTGCAAATGTTGTCTCGTGGAAAAAAACAACCCTTAAGAGTTATGAAGAAATCTGCTGCAAAAGGTTTTGACTTCTGCGACTGATTCCCTGCAACGTGAAAGAGTGATAGCACAAACCAGTTGCATACAAAACACCATACATATTACCTCCCTAGCCAAGCAAGGGATACTCACCTAAATGTCAATCAACCATGGAATACCATTTTGACTGCGATTTTTGATTGAAGCTGGGTAAGCCAATGATCTACAAGGCAGTACAGAGAGATGAGATTCAATCTCTGCAATTAATCTTAATGTGGAAAGAGGGAAGATTGCTCAATGCTCACCATTTTCTTTGTCCATTTGAAGTGTGACTTCATGTGTCTGACAGCAGTCACTCTCCAGTTGTCGCCATCAGCAGCTTGATCCTCAAAATGCTTTATTTGACTTTTCGGCAAGAATCTGCAAAGAGCTGGAACAAAAGAAGAAGTGTTCTCCTGCCTGCAGGTGAGCTTCATTGTGTTGACACCGAATAGGGCCTCTTCTGACGACTCAGTCACCGCCACCTGAAAGAGTCTTAGCACAAAAAGTTGCAGAAGGAACACAATACAAAATTTCTTCCCAGCCAAGAAAGGGATATTCACCTAAATGTCCTTCAGGCAGAATGTCTCCATCTATATTGCTGCTATCATTGTGATGTAGCGTTTTGGCTTGACTTGGGAGGTATCGGAGCCTGTCACCGCCTCTTCAAATTCAAGAGGACTTTCTAGTTACCATGTGTGTCCCTCCCGAAGCTGCGCGCTCGGTGGAAGAGGACGACCATCCCAGATCAAAGGAGTGTACCCTTCTTCAGTCAAGGGTATACTAGAGCTGCGCTCCCCTGCTCGAAGCTGCAAACCCCTGAAGGTCCATTTGTAGGAGAACGTAGGGTAGTCCAGCTTCCAAGACTCCAGACACATCCAAGTAAGGCAATGGTGCACTATGTCTCAAATGGTGTTCTTGGAAGATGCTTAGCCAAAGGTTTGCAGGTTCTAGCAAGGGAACGCAACTATTGCATGCCCTTGACCGAAGAAGGGGACCCTCCTTCGATCTGGGATGGTCGTCCTCTTCCACCGAGCGCACCGCTTGGGGCGGGACGCACATGGAGCGCTGAGGGATACAGCAGAATTAATGCATTTGTCAATGAAATCCTAGGCCCTGATTTTAGAGTGATTACTCCCACAGCCACATCACGTATCAGTGATAGTTTGGTCTGCCCTGTTGCATAGTTACCTTTTGACGTCCGTTTCCCATTTATTATGTCATCTGGTCATTGCTGCTGGAAGAAAGGCCAGGCCTTTCAGTTCAACTCTATAACCTCCTAGCATTCGTTCTACCTCCACTGGAATCCTCCACTTGCAGGACACATTGGAGACATCTTCCAGAGTTGAAGGCTTCATTTTAAGATGAGCATATGCAGAAGAATCCTTTATGGTAACAGGGCGCGAAGGGGCTTGCCGCAACCTCTCGCCACCTCTGAAAAGTATTGAATAGTTACCTTCCTTCAACTGCAACGCTAGTTTCCGGCTGCAAAGTTACTGGCAAAGGAAGCTGACTGCTAGATCGGCTTTTAAATTGGGTATTTCAAACCTCTTACCTTCAGTGCTGGAGGATCCAGGGTTTTTTGCAGAGAGTCAACGCTTTGTGTTGCCCGAGCTATGCAGCAAAAAAAGAAGATGAAATCCCCAAACCTTGGGTATTAGCGCCAGAGAGCCACGTTACGCATGAGGGGTAATTTTGCCTGGCCTGTTCCATAGTTACCTTTGGAGCTCCATTTCCCATCTCTTTTCGTAATCTTGCAGGTTCTGCTGGAAAGGCTGAGTGGAGTTGATCTTCTAGTCTGCTTCCTCATTTGATCCTCACAACAACCCTGTGAGGTAGGTTAGGCTGAGAGATAGAGAGCTGCTTCATGGCAGAGGGAGGATTTGAACTCTAGTCTCCCAGGTCCTAATCCACCCCTCTAGCCACTCTCAGCAACTTCCCTCAGAGAAAGCACTTTCCCACAGGATCCTGGACTTGCCGTGTCCCTGAGCAGTCCCTCTCCAGTCGCCAGCAGCAGCTTCATCTTCAAAATGCTTTCTTTGCCTTTCCAGCAAGTTTTCAACTTACCCATCTCTCTCTCCATCCATGGCAATCTTATCTTGGTATTTTTCTGAGTTTTCAGTTTAAATTTTCTTGGCTAAACTGTTTTTTGCGTGACTTTCTCAAGGACCATCATCTGTGTACAATTTACTGTCCCTGTGTTATTAGGATTAAGTCTTCTTTGATTTTCTATTTCCCTTCAGTTTCCTTTTAATGTAAAATTTAATTCCTCTCCTAACACTTTTAAGAGATGAATACCTGAATAAGATATATGTCCACAGTATTTGAAATCAACCACAGCAGAGATCACAGGTAAAAATTACATGTGTCCCTTTTTAAAGTTGTAAGTGATGAATTTCAGCAGAATGAAATCCCTTCATTTACTCTAAAAAATTCCCAATTGTTTTGTTAAGCAATCTTACCTAAGCTGGTTTCAGTTGCCTTTTCAAACCTGTTTCATCTTCCCCAGCCACCTCTCCTAATCACTCTGCCCTTTAGCTCCTTCAGCTCTGACCAGTGAGCAGGCTAACACTAGTATTACAGCCAGGGACAGGCTCACTCACTGGAATGTGGCTCGCTCCTTCCGCCACCAGTAGGTCATAAGAACACATAAAAAAGTCCCTTGCGGAGTTAATACAGTGGGTGCAGGTGTCTTTATTTTCGTCATGGGGTCAATTCAGGGCTTTGATGAGAAACGTCAAAATTTATATACTTTCCAAATTAGTACATTCTGGTAATACAAGGGAACTGAATTAGTAATCCACCCAAATTTCATGGATTACAAACTACAGGAACATGACCTGCACAGGAAAATAAGGGAAAGACTATGTGAAAAATAAGGGAAAGACTATGTGAAGAGGGACATGGGTGGCGCTGTGGGTTAAACCATAGAGCCTAGGATTTGCCGATCAGAAGGTCGGCAGTTCGAATCCCAGCAACGGGGTGAGCTCCCGTTGCTCGGTCCCTGCTCCTGCCAACATAGCAGTTCGAAAGCACGTCAAAGTGCAAGTAGATAAATAGGTACCGCTCCGGCGGGAAGGTAAACGGCATTTCCGTGCGCTGCTCTGGTTCGCCAGGAGCGGCTAAGTCATGCTGGCCACATGATCCGGAAGCTGTACTCCGGCTCCCTCGGCCAATAAAGTGAGAGAGTGCCACAACCCCAGAGTCAGTCACGACTGGACCTAATGGTCAGGGGTCCCTTTACCTTTACCTTATGTGAGGAGGGGCTGGCTTGGATCTCAGTGGCCCCCATTGAATTCTGTGGAGCAAAGTAAATGGGCTGCAATCTGGGGCACAGTTGGAAAGGACAGCAGTTGCTTCTCACTCCTGCAACATTCTATGATAGAATGAATGAAGACTGGGTGCTTGTTTTTAAAAAAGTTGACCAAAAGGAAGAAAGCGGGGGGGGGGTGTAATTTTACATCATTGCTCCTGTTTGTAGTATACTGGCCGTCTTTCCCTTGAAAATTGCTTTGTTGAAATATAATACCTGATTGGTGGATGGGAAGGGCTTGGAGTGACTGAAATAGATGTACAGCTCCACTAATTACAGAATACATTTCATTTCACTTTGAGAATTAAAAACCTCAGTGTTTGATGCTTAAGAATGCCTTTTTTGGTTTAAAGTGCTCTTTTCCCTGTTCTATCTCTGTCTTAATTTTAACCGTCATGACATGATTGCGTAATTATTGTAGCTTGAAAACTGGGTGAATCTTAGCACAATGTATAAAATCACTTTCCAGATAATCATCACTGAAGTTGGACTGTTCTTTTACAGGAAAGCAGTTATAGGTGAAAGACCATGTGAAACTGCTTTGGATATGGTTTTTTCCTGCTGTACCCCCAGTTGTGTAATGCATGGCGTCATTAATCCATTTGCCATTGCCAATAGATTTAAAACTCTCCTCATCAAAAGCATTCATTTAAAGGAATCTGCCTTGTTGGGTGCACTTCTTTCTTGCATTGTGCAAGGAAAACATTGCCATTGAGAGAGAGCAGAACAACCAGCCCCAGCTTCCTGCCTTCGTACATATAATCTGCCTGTAAACTTCCTCTTCCTTAGTTGTGTTGCCCACAAAGAACTCAGCAGGAAGGAGAAGGGAGACAAAGCTAGAATTAGTTGGCTCTGCCTGTCACTGGCTTTGGTGCCACCTACTGTTGGCCTCCTGCCTTACCCCCTCCCTGTCCTTGCTCCCTTTTGTGGGCATAGGACTCAGACTCTTGGCTCAGTTATTCCCCAAGGCTTTATTACACAAGTCACTACATGGCCTAAACATACAGGTTACACAGTTCAGTGCTTCAAAGCAGAGATGTAACATACACGACTAGGCACAATGAAACTTGTCTCAGCACCCTTTGCCCTCTTTTTGAAGATCAGAGAGGACACGGTCATTTGTATTTTTCAGGTCCAAACCAACGGGACAAGCAAGCAGGCACTCCTGCAAGTAGGTTGGGTCTGCTCACACTGGTGCACCCGGGGGGGGGGATGGGCAGAGACAACCCCCCCCCCAGCCTGGTGAATCATGCCCCTTGTCAACTAGTGGGAAGGGAGGGGGCCACCTGGATTTTCTTCCTTAGGCACTAAAGTAGTCCAGCTCCACATCTTTCCACAACTTTATGTCCTTGAGGGGGCACAACCAAGACTTTTCTCTTTTGCTGGGGAAACTGCAGTTCTCTACAGCACCTACCAAGGGATTATTATTCCCTTGATTTAATTGAATGCCTTGTTGACAGCATACAGAACCATCAGGAACAGGTCCAATTAGATTTGACACCCTCCATTAAACCTCACAGAGTCATAGAACCTGTCACTCCTTTCTGTTTCCGTTTCAATAGATTCCCACCCACAGCATTGCAAATGCACCTGGGCGGCACTTTTGACTGATGTGCAACAGCTGTGGCAAAACGCTGCAACAAAAAACAGGCCAGCAGTTTGCTTCATTCCAGGCCGGGATGATCATTGCCTGCACTGCACTCCACCATAAGGCTCTATGTCAGCTGATGTACGTGTCGGCAGGGACCTGAGCTAAGAACCTCCTTGGCTAAATTCTGCTGAGGCCAAAATTCATTGAGGCTTCCTCTGCCTACCATTACCTCTGCCTTTTGTTATTCCTGGCTCTGTCTACTTTTTGCAGACCTGTTTTCCAAGAACAGCCCCAGATTTACAGAAGCCATCCCAGTTTCTGATTTGATCCCAGATTTTCCTTAGGTTGTCCCTATTTTCATTAGAGAAATGTTGGAGGGCATGGAGTTATGCGCCATCTGAAGGCAGCCCTGTATGGGGAATTTTTTAAATGTTTTAAATTTTACTATGTTTTTATATATGTTGGAAGCTGCTTAGATTGGCTGGGGCAACCCAGTCAGATGGGTGGGGCATAAATAATAAAATTATTATTGTTATTATTATTATTATGGAAAATGATCTCCCCATTTTCATTGGTGAAATGTTGGAGGGTATGCTTTCTGTTGCTCTGACCTCTGCCCCGAGAGCCCCCAACAGTGACCACCAGCAACCCATGCCTGATATCTAAAAGGATCAGGTGGGAAAGACCTGAAATTAGGGATGTCAGAGAATTCTGATGAAGACAGAAACCAGAGTGGAAATGCTGGTGTTCCCATGGCTCTGTCTCCACAGGCAGAGGCAACGATGCTTCTGGATACCAGTTGCTGGAAACCACAGGAGAGGAGGGAGAGCTTGTGCCAACTGGTCCTGCTTGCCAGTTTTCTGGCCACTGGGAACAAGAAGCTAGGCTAGACGCAGCATTGGCCTGATCCACGAGGTTCTTCTTATGTTCAGGTTCATCCTACATCCAGAACAGAAATCAGTCCAGTGAGTATTCACTGTTGCTGCTTTCAGTCCACAAATAATTCACGACTGATTGAGTCATTTGCACCGTGTTTCCTTTGCACTGAAATGAATGGAGCAGAATAATGCAATTACAATTGTGCTGCAGCAGCCAGCAAGTAGTTTTTTGGCAGAAGAGGAACTACAGTGGAATGCAACAAACACAGGGCAGAACAGGAAATGGTGCCTAAGATCCTACTTGAGATTCCTGATCAGCACCCTCCTCCCCAGGTTCCCATTTAAGGTTTAAAAAGGCCAAAGGGTACAGCCGACTTGATGCATAGTTCAGTCCTAAGTCCATTAATCACATGGCTTTTAGTCAACTGACTGATCACATTTGCATAAGATAAAAGCGATAATTATAAGGGGGGAAATGTCTACTTCATTTAAATGTCACAGCAGGTATAATCTTAAAAGGGTCACTTCCCTCTTCTGAGGTTGGCTATGTAAATTCTACAAGTTTGTGTGTGTGTGTGTGTGTGTGTGTGTGTGTACACACTCACACATATACACATACATACACACACACACACACACACAATGTGACCATTCAGGGGACCTTTTCAGCCAATCCAAATAGTTTAAAAGCTTTATTTAAAAATAATAATAATATTAAGTTTTCCATTTTAATAATCCAATAAAAACCACATTAAAACATTCCAAATTACAATACAATAAAAAAGCCAGATATAGGTGGCAAATTATATATCTTTGGGTGACCCATGCTCTGAATTTCACGAAGTGCTGATCATCTTAATTAGTCAATAAACCATTCCGATGTTAATCCTTCATTTTGTTTTCATTTATTTTTGCAACCAGTGGTCAGTTCAACTTTCGCCTTTGTAGTTCTGTGTGAAATATTTTTCCCTGTTGTAATCCACACTCCAGCAATTCCATTTTCAGTTTCTGCTCTCAGGAGCCGTAATATGCCACATCCTAAACAAAGAGACGCCATTAGCCCCGGGCAGACATCCAGAATTCCCCTCTGTAATCTTGCTCCATCTCCCAGGATGCTGGTACCTCTGCAAAAACACAATAACTCCAGTCCAGAATTCTTTCCATCCTTCCGCTGAGTGTAGCTGCCAAAATCTTCACCCAGTCAGTATTATATTTAAGCCATAATGGCAGCAGAATGCTCTTTGAAGCCCGCTTGCATATTTCAAACAGTTGCCCTTCGGGGGAGGTTTACCAGGTAAAACTGCAAGTACAAATATATCAAAAGAGAATAATAAAGGCTCACCTCCCCCTGGGGCTATACAATTAATCCCATCAGTTAATTTAGCAAGTGGGCCAGTCCTTTGTGCTGTCTTGCTTCTCAGCGAAGCTACTTTTGTTTTCTGCTCACAGGGATAATTTTAACTGCATCACAGACCATCATTAGTCCCGGGCAGATATCCAGAACTCTCCTCTTTGGTCTCCTACCAACTTCTAATGAGATGGTACCTCTGCACTAACACATTAGCTCCAATCAGGAATTCCTTTCATCTTTTCGTTAATGGTCATTGCCAGAATCATTGTCAAAATTTTGCACAGTCCATTTCGTAATTAAGCTTAGCTTCCACTCATGTATTTCTAACAGTTGTTCTTTAGTTGCGACAAAAGTCTTTTCTCCAATCGAATCCTTCTCAGTGGCTGGTTAAATTAGCAAGTTATTTTATCTCCACTAGTTCAGAGCATGCCTGTTAATTAAATCTGAATATTTATCTTAAAAAACAGGTGTCCTCTGCTCATGGTGTCGGCTTTGGAGTGTTGCTGAGATGCTCGGTGCATTGCGCCCAGTGCCCCCTGCCCCCTGCATTCCTTCAGAACAGGCAGCAGGTATCAGAGCCCAGGCCCTGAGGGGTTTGGGGAGGATAATTACTCCCATATTATCCTCATTGTTCGCACAAAAGGGCTCTGCTGTTATGGGCACAGCCATTCGCCATGGCAGCCAAACAGGAAGTTAAAAGCATAAAAGTTACATCCTTAGAGCAGTTCACATATGGAATATTTATTGCCTTCCTATTGTGACCTCACTTTTTATAAGTTTTCCTTCCATTTTTCTCCTTTATGATGTCAACCGTCCTTAGATCTGCATGCTAAAGAAGGCTCCATTCCCTTTGAAATGGGAAAATTGAGTGACAGGCTTTAAAGGGGGCTTTTGGAATCAACCATTGGATTGGTTTGGGGTCCTCATTAGCAGACTATTAACAGTGGAGGAAGAGAGGGAGACTTAAGGGGACATCTATAGTTTAAGAGATCCCTGGCAAATAACCAAAAGGGATCATCATCAGCTTTTTTCAGAAATAGAGGGGAAAGCAGGAAGTTGCACAAGATGTTGCGTGTTTTTGTTATGTCTGCTCATTTACAGCTTGAACAGGAAGATCGCCCTGATACGTATGTGACTGGTTCCTTCAGAGGTAAAGCAATAATGCAGTTCCACTTGCCTTTGAACAATTGTATTCTTGTCAAGGTTATAAGTAAGTCATGTTACCATGGGACGTCTGAATATTGTGTTAGCTGCAGAATTCAGCTTGCTAAGAATCTCAGCTTGATTACTTGCAACAAAGATTCTAGACCTTAGGACTGCAAACACAGGGCCAGCCCACCCACGAGGCAAGGTGAAGTGACTGCCTCTGGCAGCAAGATTCATCAGGGCAGGAGATCCTGATGTCAATCTTTCTTCGCTCTTTGTTCCCTCCCCTCCTGGCGGGGAGGGAGGTGCCATCTTGGGATCCAGCTCAGGTGTCAAAATGTATTGGGCTGGCCTTGTGCAAACATGTACTGGAAAGTGTGGGGAAACAGCCAGATAGAATCCCAGCACCCAGAGGAACAGCTGGGTGACATCTGGGTGGTAAAAGGTTTGAGGAGAGATTGTTCAAATGTGCTGTTTGCATAATACAGGTTTTTTTTTTTAAACAACAACAACAACCAACCAGCTTTTCTTGTCACACATCTGGAGTGTGGGAAGGGGCCACATCTCAGTGGCAGAGCCCATGCTTTGAAAGCAGGTGGTCTCAGACTCAGTCCCTGGCATCCCCCATTTTAAAAAGCTCCAGTATCAGGTGAATGGAACAGCCACTGTCAATCCATGTGGACAACCCTGAACTAGATGAACTGATGGTCTGGCAGCTTTGTGTTTCATCAAACCTGGGCCCTCCAGGTGTCCAAACTACAACTTGCTGACTGGGATTGATGGGAGTTGTAGTCCTAAACACCTGGAGGACAACAGGCTGATGAAGGCTGATGCAAAAGGTAAAAAGGTAAAGGACCCCAGACAGTTAAGTCCTGTCAAAGGCGACTATGGGGTTGTGGTGCTCATCTCGCTTTCAGGCCAAGTGTCCACAGACAGCTTTCCGGGTCATGTGGCCAGCAGGACTAAACTGCTTCTGGTGCAACAGAACACTGTGACGGAAACCAGAGCGCACGGAAACACCATTTACCTTCCTGCCACAGCAGTACCTATTTATCTACTTGCACTGGCGTGCTTTCAAACAGCTAGGTTGGGAGGAGCTGGGACAGAGCAATGGGAGCTCATTCCGTTACAGGGATTCAAACTGCCAACCTTCCAATCGGCCACAGCACCACCAGCATCCCTATGTGGAGGAACTTAGGAGCAAAAATGTCATTTTCATGTTTAAAACACAGATTACATTCATCTCTGATTATTGCTGATTTACATGCAAGTGAACTCCCTCTCCCTTGAGCTAGTCAAACTTCTAGATCTCATTTGCAATCCTGCTAGTCCTGTAAAAGGAAGTTTAAAGAGCATAAGCAAAGCACTGCTTTAAAAATAAATTATGAACCAATGATGGCCGCAGCGACAGAAGATTTTAAACAATAGTCCCAGATTGATCTTTCATGGTTAGGTTAAGAAGCGGTATTAAAAATGACTATAATTTCTAGGATGCTTTTTCTACTTGTCATTATAAAGAATGACAAAGGGCTATTATTGAACTGGCAAGAACTACTTTCAAACTTTGTGTGGAATAATAATAAAAAAGCCAGCGTTCCCATGGCAACCTTTGAAAAAAGCTCTAATGACGGAGCTGAAGGAGGAATGAAGTTTCCCAATATGGTAGATTATCGTCATATAAAACTACATATCTAAAGGTAATAGCCCATGAACTGAAGGTCACAAAGGTAACACCATGGTACAAGTGTCTAAAGCAGTGTCCAAATTCTGCTAGCAGTTATTCCGAGGTATAGGAAAAAAGAGAGAAGAGGCCAATAAATGTTTGATTATTGATTGATTCATTGCCATTCATATCCCACCTTTTCCCATATCTCACACAAATTGCTCTATTGCCAAAGTTGGCATGTGGGTTCCTGAGGTGGCAGAGGCTGCCTTTCTTGATGCTTGGACACAGGGCACTATTTTGAAACAAGGTGGTGAACAAAATGTTACTTTGGCATTACTTTGCTAAATTTCTCACAAACTGCCCTGTCCATTAAAAAAAAAAACATTTTTTAAAGAAGGTTTTAGCTGATACTGGAAGCTAGAGACCCAGAAGCAGCTCTTTCTCTGTGCTGGACCCAAAGCTGAACTTTGGGATTCTTGCTGCTCAGAGAGACTGGGGTGTGCACAACACTACATTTTTACAAAGTTCCGGGTCTTGTTTGCATTATTGTGAGTTGGAATCCTTGTTGGGTATAACTTTGTTTCCATCCTGGGGTCTGCCAAACACTAGGACAGAATGGGCAGTCTCCAACCAACACAAGGACTTCCACTTTTGCAACAAGACTCATCTGCCCCAAATCTGCTCCTGCTCCCTAAAACAGGTTTAGGGGGGACCCAGAAGAGAAAACCAGGAGGAAATCCCACGGTGCTAGTGGAAATCCGTGTACTGAGTGGACTTGTTATTCAGAGCTACTCTGAATACAACCCAATGCGGCCAGAGGCCAGTCGGCTCCCTGGGAATGGATGTGGTTTCTCTCAAAAGAACACAGGGATGATCCATGGACATGGCTGTTTGTCAGGTGTACTGAGCAAGGAGACCTATGCTAGTCATATTCATTGACAGAGTGTCCCCCCGCCCCTTTTAGATATTCACAGGGACACCAGAGTTGTGCAGAAGGAACAGAATCCCGTCTGGAATGAGGTAAACTCTTTAATCCTGTCTTGTCACTTGTCTGTGGCCACACCATCCATTTAAAGTGCTATAAACTGTCACAGTTTTGCCAAAGAATTCTGGGAGCTGTAGTTTGTTAAGGGTGCTGAGAGTTCTGAGGGCATCCCTGTTTCCCCTCCCAGAACTGCCGTTCTCCGTGTGGTTTACCACTCAATCTTTCTTCAAAAAGAACTCCTGGAATTGTAGCTCTATGAGAGGAATAGGGGTCTCCTAACAGCTACTTTCCATGATGCTTCTGAGGAAGCCAGGACTGCACATCCCTCAACTCCTTGAAGGTAAAAACCAGGATGCCATCTTCCCAGACACCATCTGCTTGTTCCTTCTCACAAGAGAACAGCGGCCATTAGGGGCATTGTGCCAAAAAACACGTGTTTTGGGGTGCTGCGCAAGATCGCAGCCCTGAAAAAAGTGCTTTTTCGGATGGAATCACGGCACAAAATCACACAAGATCACAGCACCCAAAATGGCTGCCATTCTCTTGCAAGACAAAAGGGGATATCCCAGTTTTTCTAGGAGACTTGCAGGGGATGGGCACTTTATTTTTATTTTTTTTGCAAATTAAATTTTTATTGATTTTCAGTAAACATACATACATTCATAAATTACACAAATATAGGTTGCATATTTAACTTAGGCTCTGTCATGCCTCTGAGTTCCCTCCATTTCTTTGGTAAGTATCAAATAAAATTCTAATGTGGCTGTTATGTAGTGTAGTTTCACCCTGGGCCAACAGGGGGATACTGTATATAGTTTTCACTCAGGTCTGTAGATAGTTTTCACTCAGGTCCGCGGCAGTTATTTTAGGCGGGAACTCTGGGCTGTTGTGGTTACAATGTTGACAGCCGGCTGCCTATAAATACAGGCCGGCTGAGCTGTTCGCAGTTAGTTCTATTCCAGCTTACCATAATAAAGAGCTACTTGAAGAAATCGCTGTGCCGGCTGCTATGTCAACCCACCACCTAACACTGGCGACGAAGGTGGGATTGATGGACATCAGAGCACAGCCAGATGCGGCCAGCCTCTGAACTGAGCTGAATCACTGAGCTGAATCACAGAGCGAAATCACTGAGCGAAATCACTGGGCAGAACCAATTCAGAGCTGACTGTTCTGGCTAGAGCACTGTGTTCCATCCATCGCCCTTCACGCCGGCATCGGAATCATGGCTTCACTTGTGCCTCTACCGCCGTTTGCGCCAGCCTCTGAATCATGGGACTCCTACCTCGCTCGGTTCGACTGCTACCTCCAAGCCAACGAGCTGACAGAAGTATCACAGGAGCGGAAGCGGGGCCTATTCCTCAGCCTCTGTGGGCCTGAGGTGTTTGAGACGGCCCGAGCGTTGGTTGCGCCTGAAGCAGTCCAGGCAACACCATGGGACACGATCCAAGAGAAGCTCCGCAACCACTACGCACCAAAGCCGTCCAAGATTGCTGCCCGCCATGCGTTCTACCACCAGAACCAGGCAGAGGGGGAGTCAATCAACAACTACACCACCGCCCTGCGACAGGCTGCAATGCACTGTGAGTTCCGAGACTTAGACGATGCCCTGATGGATCGAATCGTCTGCGGGGTCCGGGACATCCATCTGCAACGGCGCCTCCTAGCCAAGCCAGACCTCACGCTACAGAAAGCCATTGAGGAGGCTGTGGCCTCAGAAGCTGCTGAACGCTCCGCCCAGGAGATCCGCAAGTCCAGCAGCCCGCGTCTTGCTAGGGAGCCAGTTCCGGTGCATCATGAAAAGCCCAGCAGTGAGGAGGCATCCTCCAGTGAAGACGATGACGTGCACCAGACAAAGCGGGAGCGCAGGAAGTTCCAACAGAAGTCCAAGGGCCAACCGGAATGTGCTGGCTGCGGAGGCAACCATTCCCGTGCCAGGTGTCGATTCAGAGACTCCATCTGTAGGAAGTGTTCCAGAAGGGGCCACATCGCTAAGGTCTGCCGATCGGCTCCGTCTGACACCCCCCCTTCATCGATTCGCAAGTCCAAGTCTTCACTCCAGTCTGCCAAGGAAAGTTGTTTCGCTCTCACCAACTGCCGCTGCCCGTCTGGAACCACGATTGGCCAAACCGACTCGCCTACGCGACGCAAGCTGAACGTCACGGTGCTCATTGAAGGAGCTCCATGTGACATGGAGATCGACACCGGGTCTGCCCTGTCCATCGTGTCATGGAGCACCATCAAAAGACTGGTACCCAGAGTGTCCAAAAGGCAACTCGACTCTCACCGCGTACACCTGAGAGACTACCAGGGAAACGACATTCCCGTGGTAGGCGTTGGCCGGTTCCGGATCGCCTTCAAGGATTTTTCGGGCCTGCTCCGGTTGGTGGTGGTCGAAGGTCAGCGGCCAAGCCTCCTAGGACTAGACTGGTTTGATGCCCTCGGCCTGGAAGTCACCGGCATCAACTGCATCTCTAACGCAGAGACTGAGGGTCTGGTCAAAGACTTTGCCGAGGTTTTTGACGGCACCTTGGGCCAATATACAGGTACGCCCATCTCCTTTAGCCTTGATCCACAAGTCGCCCCCATCAAGCTAAAGCCACGCCGGGTTCCCTTTGCTCTCAAGGCTAAGGTGGATGAACAACTGGACAAACTGATCGCCCAAGGAGTTTTGGAGCCGGTTGACCACGCAAAGTGGGAAACCCCCATCGTCACGCCTGTCAAGCCAGATGGGTCGGTGAGAATCTGCGCTGACTACAAGTGCACGATCAACAAGGCACTTCAGCAGCACGCTTATCCGGTTCCTGTTGTCCAACACCTGCTGCATTCCCTGGGTGAGGGTAAGGTCTTCGCTAAGCTGGACCTTGCCCAAGCCTATCAACAACTGCCAGTCGATGATGCCACTGCTGAAGCCCAGACGATCGTCACCCACCGGGGGGCTTTCCGTTGCCGCCGGTTGCAGTTCGGGGTGAGTGTGGCTCCTGGCATCTTCCAAAGCCTTATGGAGCGTCTCCTGCAAGGGCTTCCGGGCGTGGTACCATATTTTGATGACGTCTTGGTGTCTGCAGACTCACACCAGCAGCTGTTCGAGCGCCTCCGTGCCGTGCTGACCAGGTTCCAGGAGGCCGGGCTCAAGGTAAAGAGGGAGAAGTGCCAGATCGCCGTTCCACAGGTAGAGTTCCTGGGCTATCTTATCGATGCCTCCGGTCTTCATCCAACCACATCCAAGATCCGCGCTATCCAGCAGGCCCCCACCCCAAAGAACAAAACGGAGTTGCAGGCATTCCTGGGGCTGCTGAACTTTTATAACATGTTCCTGCCCCACAAAGCCACAGTGGCTGAGCCTCTTCACCGACTCCTTAGCACTAAGACGCCTTGGGCCTGGGGTCATCGGGAGACGGCGGCCTTCAACGCGGTCAAGGCTCTCCTTTCTTCAGACAGTGTGCTGGTACAGTATAGTGAATCCAGGCCACTGGTCCTTGCCTGCGACGCCTCACCTTTTGGCATCGGGGCTGTCCTTAGTCACCGTTTTCCAGATGGAAGAGAAGCACCGCTCGCCTACTTTTCCAGGACCCTATCTCCGACGGAACGGAATTACAGCCAGCTCGACAAGGAGGCATTGGCACTTGTGGCTGGAGTGAAGAGGTTCCATGAATACCTCTATGGCAGGACTTTTGACCTCATCACTGACCACAAGCCACTCCTGGGCCTCCTCGCCGGTGATCGTCCAACTCCACCGGTCCTCTCACCACGCATGCTGCGATGGACTGTTTTCCTGGCTGCCTACCACTACCGGCTCATCCATCGCCCGGGGAAATCGATGGGCCATGCCGACGCCCTCAGCCGTTGCCCTCTTCCAGCATTTGTGGAAGACCCGGCTCCAGCTTCATCGCTCCTTCTGATTGAGGATCTTCCGGCAGCGCCTGTATCGGCTGCCACTGTGGCCTCCGCATCTGCCCAGGATCGCACCATCAGCCGGGTGCTCAACTGGGTGTGGAGGGGGTGGCCACAAGGGCCTTTTGCATCGGAGTTCCAGCCCTTCGCAACCAGACAACATGAACTCTCAGCTCATCGTGGCTGCCTGCTGTGGGGAGACCGCATCGTGATTCCCCAGGGACTCCGTCAGCGCGTCCTGGAGGCTCTGCACGTTGGCCACCCGGGAATTGTCAAAATGAAGGCGTTGGCTCGGTGTTACGTCTGGTGGCCTAATATGGACGATGCCATCACTGCCTGGGTGTCCGCCTGTCAAGCGTGCCAGGAGTCGAGGCCTGCACCACCGGCAGCTAAGGGACACACCTGGGAGACGCCAAAGACACCCTGGTCGAGGGTGCACATCGATCTGGCTGGCCCCTTTCACGGCCGGACCTTTATGGTAGTGGTGGACGCCTATTCCAAATGGCTGGAGGTCGCCCTGATGCCCTCCACCACTACCGAAGCTGTCATCCGGGTGCTGCGAGGCCTGTTTGCAACGCATGGGTGTCCTGATGTCCTTGTCTCTGACAACGGACCGCAGTTCACGTCAGGCACGTTTGAGCGGTATCTTTTGGGACTGGGCATCCGCCATGCCCTAACGGCACCTTTTCATCCATCCAGCAACGGGCAAGCGGAAAGAATGGTGCGCTCGACAAAAGAGGCACTGGCGCGCCTGGACCGGGGAGACTGGCATGAGCGGGTCGCCGAATACTTGTTCGTGCAACACATCACCCCTCATGCGGCCACAGGGAGGAGTCCTGCTGAACTGCTTATGGGCCGCCGCCTCAGGTCACCGCTCGACCGGCTACACCCAGACTTTGCCGTGGCTGAACCCCCAGGCTGTGCCAACGCACCACGGTCATTTGTCCCAGGAAACCAGGTCTTTGCCCGGAACTATGTGGGGGACATCCCTTGGGTGCCAGCCACAGTAGTGGGAGTCACTGGACCTCGCTCGTACCAGGTGGCACTCGAAGACGGACGCTTGTGGCGACGGCACATAGACCAGCTTAGGCGCAGGGTTGGGGACTTGGACACTACCGAGGTGCCCCCAACTGCGCTTGCGGCTCCAGAAGAGACACGTACAGATGGCGAGGCCCCACCTACACCTCCCTCACAAACTGCCAGCGTGGAGCCGAACCAAGCCGTTTCAGAACAGACTCAGACCACTCCACTTGCGGAGGCTCCACCCACAGCAGCGGATCCAGGGGAGTTGGTTCCAACGCCACCTAGGGTCGCACCACAGCCTCAGCGAGAACTGTGTGGCCCTCCGGACTTGGCTACCAGTCCCCGGCGGTCTGGCAGAGTTTCCAAGCGCCCAACTTATTTAAAGGACTATGTTGTTGGACAGGTATCACTGTTGGTCTAAGTATGGGAAATGTAACCGATATGCTTTTGTGCTTAATTGAACCATTACGCGTAGTGCTGTATATAAGGAAACCATTACGATTGTAACTAACGCCTTATCTCGGTGGGGAGGGGTGTTATGTAGTGTAGTTTCACCCTGGGCCAACAGGGGGATACTGTATATAGTTTTCACTCAGGTCTGCAGATAGTTTTCACTCAGGTCCGCGGCAGTTATTTTAGGCGGGAACTCTGGGCTGTTGTGGTTACAATGTTGACAGCCGGCTGCCTATAAATACAGGCCGGCTGAGCTGTTCGCAGTTAGTTCTATTCCAGCTTACCATAATAAAGAGCTACTTGAAGAAATCGCTGTGCCGGCTGCTATGTCAACCCACCACCTAACAGTGGCGTACTTTATATATCATATTATCAACTACACGCTGTAAGAGTTATTCCAACCCTACCAGTGTCTTCAAAGATTTACAATTGTTTCTTATATACATCAAATATTTACTCCAATTTTCTTGAAACTTCTGCTCATCCTGATGTCTTAATTTTCCTGATAGTCTGGCCAGTTCTGCGTAATCCATCATTTTAACCTGCCAGTCCATTATATTCAGTATTATGTCTGTTTTCCAATTCTGAGCTAACATATTTCTGGCTGCTGTCGTGGCATATAGAAAGAGGTTTTTATCTTTTTTTTCAATTTCCTTTCCAATCAATCCCAGTAGAAAAGCTTCAGGTCTTTTTGGGAAAGTATATTTAAAGATTTTTTTAAGTTCGTTATAGATTAATTCCCAAAAGCCCTTCACTTTACTACAGGTCCACCACATATGGTAGAGGTCACCCTCCACCTCTCCACACTTCCAACATTTCTTATTTTTTGTTCTATACATCCTTGCTAGCTTTACTGGCGTTAGATGCCATCTGTAGATCATTTTCCACAAATTCTCCTTTAAGGCAGTGCAAGCCGTAAATTTCATGTTTACATTTCATAGTTCTTGCCACACATCAAAATCGATATTATGGCCAAAATCAATAGCCCATTTAACCATGGCTTCCTTTATCTCTTCGTCTTTCGTATACCAATCCAATAATAAATCGTATGTTTTTGATAGTACTTTATTTTTACCTTCTAGAATATCGATATTGAATTTAGATTTCATAGCACTTTAAATGTATGGTGTGAACACGAGCAGACTGGCAGGAAGACTGCCTGGGAGGCCATGTGCCCTACCCTGCAAAAGGACACATTTGAAGGACTGCCGGCTGCCCTGTTTAAAGCTAAAGAACCTTTAATGGCTGCCTTAAAAATGGTAGCACTTCCTGAAATTTAATTCCTGTTTTTGATAACACCAAAGATAGAGTGTCACCAAAGATATTAAAAGATTGGCAGTACAGATTTATAAAATGTGTTTGGGATGGGGGGTGGGGACCAAGAGCTGCTTAAAAAATGAAGCATAGTTAAAAACAATGTGGTCTGTTTTTCCCATCCATAAACCTACATTATGAAGCAGCGATGCAGATCTGCGTCCCTCTTCTTTTGTGCAACGTGCAAGTGGGCATCCCAAAGACTGCTAGTCCGACCAGCATGGTGGTCTCCCTCACTCATAAGGGAAAGCAGTTGAACCTTTGGGTGAGCTCTCTCCCATCACCCAGGAGCAAGTGATTGTCCCTCTAAGACCACCTGATTCCCTAGGCCAGAGGGATGTTGGTTTGTTGTTCAAGCATCCTAGCAGTAAGCACAGAACCTAGATTCAGGGAGTTTTTGATCCAGGCCCCCTGGCACCTGACCATAGACAAGCAGACCTTCTAGAAAAGGGGGTTTTATTTATTCATTCATTTATATTTAACAAAATAGATACTGCAAGCTGCTTGATTGTAGTAAAACTCTTAACTGATTTACTCAGAATATTAAAAGGAACAATAAAAACAGTTGAAAATGCTTAAAGCTATTAAAACCTAATAAACAATAAAATAAAATGTTTGGATAGACTTGCCTAAACAAAGATGTTTGAAGCAGCCACAAAGAGGAGGCAAGAAATTCTGAAGTGTGAGTGGTGCCACACTAAAAGATCATAAAATTAAGGAATGAATATTTTGTGGCACATGTGACAGGGACAGTTCCACAGATCGCAACTGTTGGGTGGTTGTTCCTGTTTACATGCTTCAGAGATCAGATGCATCTACCCAGCACTTTGGGGTTAAACTTCTAGAGACCCCAAGGAGCAAGAATGACTAATCTAGGAACTCGTATCAAAAAAAAAAATTAACAAGACAACTCCCGAGGAAAAAACAGAAATAAAATATGTTTTTGCTCAGGCCCAGTATCAGCAACCAAAATAATCAAGCATCTGCTAAGGACCCAGTATTATCATGATTATGATTATGATTATAATTCAGAAGGATTCATCACCAGCCAGTTCCAACCCAGCCAACCTGTCAGTTTACGCAGCATAGCACTTTTCCTGCTCACCTCATTCCACCCCACCCCCTTAAACAAAGAGGTTCTTTAGAGGATAGCAGCAACACCAAGTTGGGCACTACATTTTGCAGGCAGACACCACATTTCCAATACAAACTGAGCAATGACTCAGCTCCCATTCAAAACTGGCACATCGTGCAGGAGCCAGGACCACCCACCCAGGACCATCTTGTCCAGGGCAAGGTGAGTGACTAGCACCATCAGCCGCTGACTGCTTTTCTTGCTTTCCCTGCAGACCCTGGTGTGGTATTTGGATGGAGAGTTGTTGGACAGCGACCCTTTTGTGACTGTCCACCTCCGAGAGTGGAGCACTAAAGCTGTTGACAGGTGAGCCACCAGAAGAAAGCCAAAATGGAGCATCTGGGGGTCAGGGACCATTCTTGCTTTGCATACACCATTGAAGGACCCGTTTGCAATGCTATTCTCTAGCTAGGTCATGCGTACAGAAATGTATGTTCTCGGGTAAAGTATGCATAGTAATGTATATATTAGGGATATAACCAAAAAAATGCATTATGCCACGAGAAATTGTTTTGCAAAATTGGGCATATGAGGCAGAATTGCATACAAGCTGGGGAGGGCGGGGTATAAATAAAATATTATTATTATTATTATTATTATTATTATTATTATCATCATCATTATTATATTAGGAAAACGCTGCACTAAAATTCTGATGGAACTTTCACAAGGAAAACAAAGCCAAACCACAAATAGATGTGGAAATGTGCAAAGCTGAACTTAAGAGTGGGAAAAGGAGAAACTGAGAGAACCTGGTACTAATTCATCCATCCCTAGTGGAGGCTCCCCAGGTGATTTAGAACCCTGGAAGATCAGAGTACTAAACTGTGCAGAGAGGTTCCACAGTGCAGGAGGGGGTGATGAGGGAGGATGGACCTTTGAACATTTGCGCGCACACACACCAATGTTAGTTTTACACATCAATAGACTTCCTGATCACTGTAATCCATGCACTGGTAACTCTGAGGCTAGATTACTGTAAAGCGTTGTATGTGGGGCTGCCCTTGGGCCTCATTCAGAAGCTCCAGGTAGTGCAGAATACTGTGGCCAGAGCACTGGGGGGGCTTTTTGTTGAAAACATGTGGCACCACTGTTAAAACAGCTGCATGAGCTGCCCGTCTAATACTGAGCCACATTCAGTCTTCTTGTATTAATTTACAAAGCCCTGAACATCTTAGGTTCAGGATACCACAGGGATTGCCTGAACCCTTGTATCCCACCACAATCATCTGCAGGAACATCTCTGACCATTCCCAGAGTTGGTGGGGCTCAACAACAGGAAACAGGTCCTTTAGTGTCATCAGTCCACCACTGCCAATAGAGATTCAGCAGGTGCCTTTTGTACTTTCAAATGCCTGCTAAGAACTTTTCTGTTCCATCAGGCCTATACAGGCAATTCAGAGTACCTCATCTTCCACACCAGTCTACAGATGTTTGTTTTAATTTGTTTGCTTTTAACTTACTTTAAATTTTTTATTATTTTACTGGATGTTTTTTAATATGGTTCTATTGCTGTAAACTGCTGTGGTCTATTTCTATGCTACAGTGGTATATAAATATTTAAGAAAGAAAGAAAGAAAGAAAGAAAGAAAGAAAGAAAGAAAGAAAGAAAGCGAGCTAAGAACCCATTCCTGAGTTCTAGTGTGTTCTCAACAGTCATCCAGCCCCGGTTTCTGTTTTGTTTCTTAACCTTGAGCACTTGTTCCGTCTCGTCTACAGGCATCAGACTGAAGCTTTATTCACGATGTGCTGGTTTTCTATGTGTCTTTTGAGGGGGCGGGGTATTCAAATATGGTATATTCTTCTACACATGCAAAGGTGTAGGGAGCAGTAGGGGGATTATCTCTTTTTTTTGCTAATTGTGTAAACTGGAATGAAGATCCATCTACCTTCAGGGCAAACCTGCAGGTCACATGAAGTGTACCATCTAATGGAACCGTAGTATTTAGAGACTGCTGTGTTTTTGTTTGTTTGTTTTTGTTTCCTTTTCTTTCCTTTTCCTTCTTTGGATGTTGCCATGGCCTTTAGCTAGCACAATAAAATCCAAAAAAAATTTAAAATACGCAACTTCTATGATGGAGAGAAGAATTGGGAATGGTGCATGGGTTGGTGTATTAACCCCTCCCTCCCCTGCTAAAGTTTTTACAAATCTTGCCACCCCCCTGCAGCTACACATTGCAACAACAGCAGCTTCCTTCCTGGTGCAAGTAAGTCATGGGCTTTTGTCAGGCATGTGGCAGAGTTCAAGCCCCTCCATGCCCACCATGGCCCCAGTTCTCATCTGGACAACTACTGAGTCGTATAGGGAAGCTTTTTAAGGTTTAATATTTTACTATGTTTTTATATATGCTGGAAGCCACCTAGAGTGGCTGGGGCAACCCAGTCAGATGGGCAGGGTACAAATAACAAATTATAGTTATTACAATACTAAGAAAGATGTACAAAAGGGTAAACTCCATGTTTAATGTCTCAGGCACACACTGCCATCAAATTCCAGGGGATAGTGGGTGGACCTAGCCAGATGGGTGGGGTATAAATAAATTGTTGTTGTTTAGTCGTTTAGTCATGTCCGACTCTTCGTGACCCCATGGACCAGAGCACGCCAGGCACTTCTGTCTTCCACTGCCTCCCGCAGTTTGGTCAGACTCATGTTTGTAGCTTCGAGAACACTGTCCAACCATCTCGTCCTCTGTCGTCCCCTTCGCCTTGTGCCCTCCATCTTTCCCAACATCAGGGTCTTTTCCAGGGAGTCTTCTCTTCTCATGAGGTGGCCAAAGTATTGGAGCCTCAGCTTCAGGATCTGTCCTTCCAGTGAGCACTCAGGGCTGATTTCCTTAAGAATGGATACGTTTGATCTTCTTGCAGTCCATGGGACTCTCAAGAGTCTCCTCCAGCACCATAATTCAAATAAATAAATAAATAATTTAAATAAATTATTTAAATAATTTAAATAAATAAATTATTATTATTATTATTATTATTATTATTATTATTATTATTAAATTAACAGCTGACTCTAGCATCTTCTTGACATTGCCAGGGGAACCTGGCATGTCACAGCCATTTACGTGTTACAAAATATTTGTATCTTTGTGGAAGGATGTGGATTTTGGTGGGCTGGGAGATCTGACTCCTGTCTGCTTCCTCCTGACCCAACTTTGCCCAACGTGGAACCTTCCAGATGATTTGGACTACAACTCACATCAGCCGCAGGCAGCACAGGCAGCATAGATGCTGTGGGGTTGTAGTCCAAAACATCTGGGGGGCACCATGTTGGGAAGGGGGTCTCCTTCTAACACACTGCTAACTTTTGCACTGGCTTTGAAGCTCTTTGACGACTTCCCCTTATATCTCCTACTCTAGGAATTTTGGCTTTGCTAGCATAGCCCTAGGAGCTGCTTCTGAAAGACCCAGAACTTTGATCAACATCAAGAACCTGGCACTGAGGGATGACAATCTGAAACCAACTGGGGTATGCCAGGAAAGGGGAGTCTGTGTGTGAATGATGAGGGGATCTGGGTGTCCATCTGAGCGGTAGTGAGAGGCAGTGGGCCCAGGACAAGATTACATTGAGTTCCCTCTAGATCAGCCTTCCTCAACCTTCTGCCCTCTAGATGTTCTGTACTCCAGCACCTATCATCCCTGAATCGGTTATGTTGACAAGGGCTGATAGGAATTGGCTGCACATCTGGAAGACACCAAATAGGAAAATACTGCTCTAGATTCCTTGATTTTGAACAATGCTGATGTGGGTTGCCTCCCCTCTAGCGTTCCCTGCTGTGGTGTTGCTTTTCCATAATTATTTGGAAGTAGAATTAACAGGGTGCTTTTAAATAGCCTTAGAAGGGACCTTTGCTGAAGTGGACTTATTTAGAAGTTTGTAAACACTGGTCATGAAGAAGGACATGGCACTGAAAGATAGCATTAGATTGTCCAGCAATGCTCTTCCCATAACTTAAATCTTCCTATAATATTTACTCACAAGTCTATTCAGCGACAGTCCATTCCTTGTTGATTTAAAATGTCCTCTTTGTAGGCCCAACTTTTTAATTGAACAGAAATGATTAAAAAGGCCGGAAAGTGCAAAATGGAAGATTTATTTAAAGGCACGGGAGTCCCAAGACACCTCAGTAGCATTTTGCCAGTCTATACAGGACAGGACAGTGCTGCAATTTCTTATTATTGCACACACACAAAAACCATAAATTGGGTCTATAAAGGTAGGATAATAATAATAATAATAATTTATTATTTGTACCCCACCCATCTGGCTGGGTTTCCCTAGCCACTCTGGGCGGCTTCCATAGAAACCAAAAATACACTAAAATATCACACATTAAAAACTTCCCTGATGCCTTCTGAATGTCAGGTAGTTGTTTATCGCTTTGACATCTGATGGGAGGGCATTCCACAGGGCGGATAAGTAGAATAAAAACACTGAAATGCAATTATGTGGTGATGGGATCTGTATTATCCATAAATTTAAGTGAGTGAAGGATGCCAGTCCCAGAGTAAAAGGCTAAAAGCAGCCATAGACCCAGTTGTGAAAGAGCCTCAGTGCTTGTCAGCCATCCCAGCAACTTTTCTGGCAATGGCCAAAATAGTGACAGGCCGGAGCAAGTGTGGCTGGAGAGAAAGTGCAGAAGGCAGTCTTGCAGATAAATCCACAAAATTAATAGCCCTCTAAGTAATTATAAAGGCAACCGAAACTCACAATGTGGAAGATATTTGAGGCACACCAGCAGCCTGAAAGAAATTAAGAAGAAGCTGACGTTCATCTGACGTACAGAAAATTCTCATCTGGTTGCCCTGAGAAAACCCTTCCTTACCATGAGTGAATATAGCAGCCTGCATAGAAAAGCTAAAATAATTATTTCTAAAGGAAAACGTAACATTCAGAGAAGAATCCACAAATATTTCTTAGGGGGCCTGGTATCTACAGTGTGGGTGCACACTGGCTATAGCAGACATGAGAAGATAAGGATTCTTATATCCATACTGTTAAAAACTTGCCCAGTGATTTCTGCAGTTCAGGCTGTTGATCTAGGGATGTGAGCAGGCCAGGCTGCTTTCTTTAGGTTTCAGGTGGGGTTTGCTTGAGAACCCCTTATTGTTTTCACTTTAGCTGCTTGCAAACTAATGCACATTCACCTGACTCAACATTTCAGTGTACCATCACTGTGAAGATCTGCTTTTCCCCTGCAGAACCTGTAACAGATCTGCCATCAAAAAAACATGATTTCAGGAAATTTAGTAAGTATGCAGTTGGCTTGGGGACTGATGCCTACCTAGTATTGATTACCAGCCCACAAGCTTGGGTCCTCATTCCATGATGGGCCTCTAAATACTGAACCAGAAAGTTCAACTGCCAACCCTGAGAAAGTCATCATTTCTAAGATGATTTGATGAAGCAATGAAATCTTAACACCTCATTAGCTTCCTAGGGAAATTTATATTTTCAGTCTATTTGATTTTTTTCCTACAAGGTGAGTCTATTTTGCTTGTGTTTTTATGTACAATTGCTGTGCCTTTGTATTATTATTTCTATCAATTATATTGCTCAAAGATTATATTGCTCACCTTCTTATGCCCCTTACGGGTCCCACTGACTTTGTCTGTGTTTTTCATACGTACGTCTGCACATTTCATGTGTGTGCAGCAGACTGCGCTGCAATGTAAGCAACACCACCTTCACTCCTGTGTGTGTTGCCCCAGGAGATCCCCAGAAGGAAAGATTTCTCTTCGCCTTTGATTAATTCTTGTATCATTTCAGAGATTCTGTGCATTATATTGCTTCAAATATTTAGGGGGGAAAGCTATGGAAACAATAGACGTTACAGCACTGTTATTTCTGGTCTTCACCAGTTTGCTGCCCCATCTTTGCAAAGGATTCTGAAACGGAAGAACTGGTTCCAAAGGAAACAGATATCCAAGAGGCAACGCCAATGCCCACACCCAAGAAAGTGTTGGTCGACAAGAAGCAAGTCTTTCAGGTAAGGTGGTCCAACTGCTGAGGTCAAAATGTAGGAACAATCATTGTTTTAAGACATCCTCTGCCATCCTGATGCCATCCAGTTGTAGCCATACTGGCTGGGACTAATGGGAGATCAGGTGCAACAACATCTGGATGATGACTAGTTGGCCTCCGCTGCTATAAAGTCTCCTCTTTCTATCTCAACTATTTTCCCTTGGATGTAACTCACCAGTAAAGATGTCAGAGAATTCCAACAAAAATGGAAGTGGGACCATAAATTGTCAGTGTTCACTTATTTGTCCCATATCTGGGACGTAAATCAGTCTAGTAAATACAATCAGTATTTGCTTTTGCTTTCAGTCCACCAATGATACATCATTGATTACGTTTCTTCCCCATTTGCACTACATATCCTTTGCATCAGAATGAATAGGGTGTAATAATGTAGTGACAATGCAATTCAGTTAATTAATTATGTAGATTACATTTGTTATGTAATTTCACTGCAGTGGATAGTGAGAGAAGTAATGCAGGCTTGGGCAGAAGATGAACTGCAGTGGAACAGTGGAGCGTGTGACATATACGTGGCGAACCAGAAAATGCTGCCTTCTTCCATTCCTACCCACTGGCTTACATCCTGAAGTCTGAGCTCCACTATCCCTTGTCACCTCCACCTCTTTGTTCTCTTATTTTGGCCCTTTCTCCAAGCATGTCTCCATTCTGGGTGTTGCTCACCTGCCTGTTGGCCATAGACTATGACAACAGATCACAGATGCTTTCAGAGTGTGGCCAACATGTTGTCTCTCTCATTCTAGGTGCGAGTTGGAATAATAGAGTGCCGGCAGCTGCAAGAAAACAACATCAAGCCGGTGGTCAAAGTCTCTATTGGGGATTACGTGTTCAGGACGAGAATTAAATTTGGGATCAGCCCCTACTACAATGAGGTTGGTATTCTGTGAGCTTTCGGGTGGCATGCACAAACACTGTCCTTGGCTGACAGGGGCTTTCCTGTCTGGGGCTCAAATGAAAAAGTCATTGTGCAGTAGCAGGATCTTAGGACTTGAAGGTGCTGGCTTGCTAAGAGGAAGAGATGCTGTATTTGGAAAGGCACTATGAACCACCTGCTTTCTAGAATGAACACACTATGAGGCTGTTTGCAGTCATTTCTGCAATGTTGGGGAACCTGTGGTCCTCAAGACGTTGCTGGACTCTGTCCCTCGTTAGCCCAAACCAGCATGGTCTGTGCTCAGAGATGATGGGAGATGTAATCCAACAACATCTGGGGGACAACATGTTTGCTACCCCTGCTGTAGAGAGTAAGAGGAACAGCTTTCCTCCTATCTACAATCCAGCAGCAATAGCTCAATAACTATACAAATCGAGTGGAGGAAGCCAGTTGGGCAGAGGAAAGCTACTTTCCTGGTCCAATATAAGTAAATGGTGTTATTGTCCAGACCATAGTCAACTGCAATCCAAAGAAAATGAAAGAGAGCCTATAGCTCATTGGTAAAGCAACAAAGGAAGTGATCTTATATCAAGTCAGCCCATTGGTCCACCTAGCTCAGTAATGTCAACACTGACTGGCAGCAGCTCTCCAGTCTTTCCCATCCATACCTAGATATGCCAGGGATTGAACCTGGGTTTTTTTTGCACTCATAGCATTCTCTGTCACTGAGCTTAGGGATAAAATAATAATAATAATAATAATAATAATAATAAAAATAAATAAATAAATAAATATTTATACTCTGGGTGGCTTCAAACACACATTTAAAATAAATAAATAATAAAACATCAAACATTATTATTAACAACCTGCTCATGCAGATATCAGATCCAAACTGGCATGTTCAGTTAAACAGTTTCCCGCCTCCTCCATTTAAATAACAGACAGGAAAAACCCTTTCTTGCCTGGGATAGTTTGGTTCAGCATAAGGCAACTACATTTGTCCAAAATGATTAGATATAATTGGTAGACTAACCAATTAACCTTTAGTCGCTCAAGCAGTTGGGACCAGTTGGAACTGGTGAAAAATAAACTATCTTGGGACATGAGAGTAAATGCTCACACCTTTGCTTTTGGGGACTGTTTTGATTCATCCTGTTCTCACAGTGGCGAACGAGGGAGCAGAACTTGAGCACAAGAGTAGCGCTCTCCCCTCCCATGGTTTCCAGCAAGTGGCATTTTGAAGCACTGCTGCCTACAGCTGTGAAGGTGGAATAAAGCCATCATGACTAGGAGCCATTGACAGCCCTCTCCTCCTCCATGGATTTTTCTAATTCTCTTTTAAAGCCATCCAAGCTGGTGGCCATCACTGCCTCCTGGAAAGCAAGCTCCATGGCTTGACTGAACACAGCATCTCCTTCTAACAATATTCTATTTTCTTTATCAGCACGTAAGACAACTGTTTTGGAGGGGATTCAACAACATGCATGATGGTGGTATCATCTTTATGGTCCTTTTTTGCACCTGCTGAAGACAAGCCTATTCACCCAGACCTTTTAAATGACATACATTTTACCTCTGGGCCACTCTATTTATAATTGAGTTTTAAATTATGCTTCTGTGTTTTGCTTTTCTTGTTGTTTTATTAGGTTTGTTTTGGTTTGCTTCCTGTGAGTACCCAGAGAACTCCTGTTATAGTATAGCTGCATAAAAGTAGAAACTATGCATGAATGATTACTCAGGTGGAAAGCCCTTTAATGGGTTTGAAGCTGTAACAAGGACTTTTCAATATTGCCTCTGCTGCAAGGTTGTCATCTTACTGCAGCCATAGGCAACCTCGGCCCGCCAGATATTTTGGGACTACAATTCCCATTATCCCTGACCACTAGTCCTGTTACCTAGGGATCATGGGAGTTGTAGTCCCAAAACATCTGGTGGGCCGAGGTTGCCTATGCCTGTCTTACTGCAACCTAGGTACCTCTCTTCATTCACATTTGTTTGATTTTCCTTAGACATTCGTTCAGACTTTTGATGAGAGACCTATGCAACTATTCGACCAGTTCATTGACATCCAGGTGAGAAAGCGACATCTGGTCCTTCCTTTTCAACAGAATCCCATGTCCTCAAGAGCAGCCCGTGTGGTGCTCTCCAAAGGCTGGCAGGCTCCAGCTCCTAGCAGCCCCCAAAGTCTGGCATGATAGGAGTTGGATTCCAGCAACCTCTGGAGGACAAAAGGTTAGACACGTCTTGTGATTGCATTACCTTGTGATTCTTGTAAAGAAGCAGCAATTTGGGTTGTCGGCAACTGGGGCCACATTAGCACCATAAATTTGAAGCACTATCGTGTCACTTTAAACAGCCCCAAAGAATGCTGGGAGCTGTAGTTTGCTAAGGACACTGAGAGTTATTGGGAGACTCCTGCTCCCCTCACAAAGCTACCATTCCCAGAGTACTTTAACAATCAATCCCTCTTCACAGGGAACTCTGAGAATTGTAGCTCTGGCAGGCTTCATTCGGACTCAGGGCTGATAACCTGGGGAGCAGAACTGGCAATTTTATAAAGGAAGAAGCAGACCAGATGTAAAGTGACTTCTAGTCCGGAATCTTCAGAGAGTCTTAGTGGAACAAGGAGGCAGAAGGAGCCGTAGCAGAAACTGAGGAGTGGATACAAGAACAAACAGAGATTCCCAAGCATATAGGAACAAGGCCATCCCACCACCGTCCCCAGCAATTAGCTAGAACCTTGTCCTCAATCCACATCCTCAGCTAAACACTGCAAGGTCCCAGGGTCATTCATCGCAGCTCCAGGGAACCTGGCCAGGTGAGAGGTTGCATGAGCTGCTTCTGAGACGTTGCATGCCCATGGACTGTGGGCACTCTTTGCCACTCCCCAGCCACGCTTCCTTCTCACAAGAGGTCACAACACCTAAAAGGCCACAAATGACTGTTAAGCAACTAGGTTGTTCCACTCAGAGTAGACCCATTGGAATTCCTTCACTTGTTAGGCCACATTCGCACCATACATTTAAAGCACTACAATACCACTTTAAACAGTCCTGACTTTCCCCAAAGGATTCTGGGAGCTGTACTTTATTAAGGGTGCTATTAAGGAGGCCCCTCTCCCCTTCACAGAGCTATAATTCCCAGATTTCCCTGTGAAGAGGGATTGTTAAACCACTGTAGGAACCGAACTTTAGGAGGGGAATGGGGGTCTCCTAACAACTCTTGGCACTCTTAACAAACTACAGCTCCCAGAATCCTTTGGGGGAAGCCAGGACTGTTTAAAGTGGTATCATAGCACTTTATGATGTGGATGTGGGCTGAGAGAGCTAGCAGGGCAAAAGGAGGAGACACCCATTCCTGGGACTGAGGCCTAAGAAGAAGCCATCAGGCAGGGGAACCAGAAATAAGGATAGAAAACCAACACACTATTGCCCAGGTGAAGTCCAAGCTTGACCCTGACACTTTTTGTTAGCTCTTTCAAGTCAGGAACATAGGAAGTTGTCTTGTATCAAATCAGGCTGCTGGTGTATTTGTTATACACTGGCTGGCAGCAGCTCTCCAGGGTTTCAAACAGATGTCTTTCTCATCTTTACCTGGAGTTTCCTGAACCTGGGACTTTCAGCAGGCAAAGCAGGTAGTCTCCCTCTGGACTGTGGCCCTTTCCCCGCCTAGCCTGACGGTAGGCAAGTGTGGTGTGTACACCAGAAGAAGTGGTGTGGGCTGGTGGCTCTTGAGTCACCTTCCTCCAGCTCCCATTGATTATGTTTTCCATTCTTCCACACCCTCTGCGCAGACAGTGTGTTGTTCCTGGGTTGCCTGTTTTGCATTCTAAACCCTTAAATCTATTCCTTTTCCTCGAAGATACAAAAGAAGCCCCAATGCAAGTGGCAAAAGGATAACGCAGCTGCTAATTGTATCTCACTTAGACTAGGGGCAACCCATGTGGTGTGGTGCCCTCCATATGTTTTGGGTGAAGGTGCATCGCCCAGTCCAGTACCAGCAGCGTATTCAGGACACACCATTAGAGGGTGGAAGTCTCTGTCCAGAAGCCAGGCATGGGGCAGGCGGGCCTTAGAGCTTCCAGCAAATGGCCTTAGCATGGCCACCTCAGTAGCCTGGTGTCTTGGAGAGGCCAAAGTCCTTGGCATAACCCTGAAAATGTTTCAGCCCTCCAGCAGGAGGCTAAAACAAATATATAGTACACCCGATGCCTGAGCCAAAATTCCACCTACTTCTGTAAAGTTGTGGCCATTTTTAATCCAGATTGTTGTCTGGTTGAGTTTATTTTATCACTCCTTATTTTAGTCACTGCCTGGGGGAGAGTGGAGTTGCGACTGAGGCCACAATTGCCTCTTACTCAGACCAGACACAACCAATGTGGTGGGGGCCCCTCCACATATAGTATTTTGGAGTTCAGCTCCCATCAGCCCCGGCATGGCAATTTCAGTGATCAAGGATGATGGAAATTGTAGTCCTCAACATCTGGAGGCACTGCATTGCCAACCCCTATACTAGACAGACAAGGCAGCTTTGTGGGAGGGGAGGGGAATTTATGTGTGTTTCTTTTTTTAGGTGCTGAACTCCAAGGCAATACGGGCCGATTCCCTCATTGGGGTCTTCAGGGTGAGCAGATGCAATTTTGGCTGATATCTACAGAGAGGCAGAAATCAAGAGGTGCCTCCCTGCTGGTGATGCTCAGTGGGCCTGAACTCAGGACTGGGCCTTGAGCTGCTCTGGGCTGGCCCCCGAGACAAGGGAAAGAGTCTTTTTTAGAAGTGCTGATCTCTCAGCCAAGCTTTTGACATTCATTCATTGTTTGTTTGTTGTTTTACCACTGGTAGCACTCAACATCTGGCAACATCCAACGCTTAAACAGGCTCTATTTATGGCAGCTAATTACATTAGAGCAACAACTACTAAATGCAATGTTATATTAGGGTATCGTTTGCCTATAAAGGCATACATCAGTGAAAATGCCATACAAAAATGCATTACCATAGGGGAGTGTGCTTGCAAACATGTCTATATTTGTCAAAACTGCATTTAAGAATTAGGGGAAATTCACACTAAGGAAACCAAATTGCTGCAGAAATGTGAAGAACTGAATTTAAGATTGGAAAAAGGAGAAACTTAGAAAACCAGAATTTGTAAATCCCTAGTCCCAGCTCATACCTTGGGTTGGTTTCCTTGGAGTGAAGGCCACGGAAGGCTGATGGTGATTTCTGTGGTAGAAGGTTTATAAACACAGGCTGAGCATGTTCTGGAAGGTTTACAGCATTAATCTTCCAGCTGATTATCTCTTCCTCCTACTTTAGGTTCCTGGGGTGGGTCACCAAAGCCATAGCTTTGGATTCTTGCAGAGAGCAAGTCAGGCCTCTGTGTCTCTTCTGCAGCTCCAGCCCCTAGACGGCCATTCTCCTGTGTCCTTTTCCACACAGAGATATCTTGAAGACATCCCCTTTAGCCAGGGAGAGGGAGGGAGATACACCCTCTTCCACTGACCACCCAGAAGAGCCTCCAGAGATTTAGAGTTTCTGTGACAACACATTAGCATACATTACAATACAGATACTTAATAGACCTGCCTATGCTATTTCCTTAATAAAGAAGCATTTGACCATTTTAGCAATCTCCCCTATTCCTGTGGAACCCCATTTTAGTTATAAAATCACAGGATTGGAAGGGAACCCCACCTCCCGCAAAAAGGAAAAACCACCACAATTTAGTCTAACCACAAACTCTTTGCAATATTCTGAATTGCCCTGAAATTTTCCCACAGCTCAATTTTTCCTTACCTTGACAATTCCTGTAACTCCTTCTGTTTTTCTCTCTCTGCAGATTGAGATCGGGCTTGTGTATGAATCTCCAGGTACTTTTGTCTAGAGCCAGTGGCGAGTTTGAGGGCTCTTGGGAGGCAGGGTGTCCAAGACCCTTCAGCCACTGTTCCCTTCCTCCGCCCTCCACTGGGCTTTGTGCTCCATCCTCACATCACAAGCTCCATGGATGTTTTTGGTGTTAGATCCTGTTAATTGTCCTACTGGTTGTTTTGTGCTAATATGCTTTTTATATTGTAGTGCATTATATTTGTATTACATATTACAGCTGTTGTGCTACTACTATATTTAAATTGCCTATTTTCTATGTATATTTGTGGGAAATGAAATGTAAACCGGCTATTGTAGGACATGGGATGGTATTACTACGCTATAGAGCCCGTCAGATTTGAGTATATGGTGATGGCAATTGAAGGCAATTGAGAGTGAGAGCTAGTGAGGCAATGTAAGCAATCAGATTAACCTTTTCACAAGGAGTGCCTAAAAGAATTGGAAAAGGAAGCCCTCATCAACAGGACCAAAACCATTCATGGAAACTTGTGAAAAGTTTCAGCTCAGACCTCAGATTTAGGGCTTGACAGCTTATATTACCTACAGAGTAAGGAAAGAGGGACTCTGACCAGGTCACACAGTTTTATATTGACATTTGACAGAAGGGAAGCATCCTTGTGATACTGTTACTCATAGCAACTCCCCTGCGAGGACTTTTTAGTTAGGAGAAAAGGTGAGCAAGAGGTGAAATGACAGAGGTGTCTAAAATGATGCCTGGCCTGGAGAAAGTGGACAGAGAAATGTTTTTCTCCCTCTCTCATAACACCTGAACTCAAGAACAATCAATGATGTTGGAAGATTCAGGACAGATAAAAGAAAGCCCTTCTTCACAAAGCAGTTAAACAGTTAAAATATTGAACTGTGGAACTCACTCCCGCAGGAGGCAGTGATGGCCGCCATTGAGGATGGCTTTAAAAAAGGATGCGGCAAATCGATGGAGGAAAAGGCAATCAATGGCTGCTGGCCATGATGACTATGGCTGGAGGCAGCAAGGCCTCTGAAGACCAGCTGCTGGAAACCCCGGGGGAGAGAGGGCTCTCGGCTCGGGTCCTGCTTGCAGGTTTCCCACAGGGATCTGGCAGGCCCTGGTGAGAACAGGATTCTGGCCAAGCCTGATCCAGCAGGATCTTCTAATGTTTTTAAAATGAATGTCTATCCACAATTAGATGGCACTTCTGGATGGTGTGAATGTTGGCTCTTGTTCTTTTCCCTAGGTCATGCTCTGATGGGCAAATGGCTGAGCCTCTATGACCCAGCTAATCTCAATGCCGGACTAAGGGGCTATGTGAAAGTTAACCTCTGTGTCCTTGGAGCTGGAGATCAGGCGCCGGTAAAAATCTTTACATTACAACATCTTCACCACCTCAACAGAGGCTTGTCACGGGCATTCAAGTTCATGTGATGCCATTGGCAGCTATTAAAATGATGGGGTGCCTTGTTTGGATAATGGAATAAAGCATCATTTTTCAAGACTGGTAGGTCAGACGCCAACTTGCTAAACAGTTTAGTAGAGCAGGACAGGCTGACTAGACAAGCAGAACTCTTGGTGGCCTTGTACCAGCAGCCTAAATAGGAAGAACTTGGGATTTTAGCAGCAACATTCTTAAGAAGATAAATATTATCTATACCTGGGTCCTGCTACAGGATGCCAACAGCAGCTCAGTTGATAGCTCAGTTAGTTAGAGTGTAGTGTTGAGAACATCAAGGTTGCGGGTTCAGTAAGGGACAGCTGCATATTCCTGAACTAGATGATCCTCAGGATCCGTTCCAACTATGATTCCATGATTCTACTATGTGGGGTGCCCACCCAAATTCCTATGCCAGACTGGGATGGTGGATATGGAGTGTTAGACTTATTCCTGTGGGGAACAAGGTTCAAACTCCTATTTTGCCCTGAAGCTCAGTGGGTGAATGGGGTCCAGTTGCTCCATCTTGACCTTACCACCTGTCTCGATTTGCACCTGCCCCTACATTAAGAACCTCACAGGAAAGCTGCTTGGGGTTCCCCCACTATCTAAAGGGCCTTTTGGGTAGTAGCACTCCAGCATGGAACACCCTCCCCAGAGAAGTTTGCCTGAAGCCTGTCTTTTGTTTGTTGTTGCTTTTTCTTCTCTCACCTTTTGCAGATAATTTTAATTGCTCTTGCAATTCTGTGGTCTTTATAGAATCATAGAATCATAGAGTTGGAAGAGACCACAAGGGCCATCAAGTCCAACCCCCTGCCAAGCAGGAAACACCACCAGAGCAGTCTTTAGCTTTATTTAAGTTTTGTTTGTGCCTATATTTGAATTGTTGCAAACTTTTCCAGGGACATGAACAAGCAGCGGAAAAAGACCTATAATTAATTCATTACCTTACCTCATAAGGTTGTTTTGAGAATAGAACCATGAATTCTACTCTGAGTACCTGGCCAAATGGAAAAGGCCCACCTTACACCATTCCCTGCCCCCATGTGGCCCTCCTGTGTGGCTCACCACAGGGAGAAGCTATAGGACAGCAGGTCCCATATGCCAGATCTACTGTTTTCTTGGGAGACGGCATGCCTGTTAAACTGGGTTGAGTTTTTCCACAGCTTTCCTTGCAAAACTGTGGGCTGGTTCCAACATTGCATTTGTTCCTGCTACAGTGTTTGTGCTCCTTTTGCAGCTGCCACTGAAATGAACACAGAAAGTGCCCTGTTTGAATCTGAAACTCCCTCCGTGTTCTGTAGGGATGGTCTGTGACAGCTTTCACCCACCTAGGGCCCTCCCTATATTTGAGACTGAAAAAGGATTATGGGGAAGGGAGCTCCCTGACAGAGCACCTGCTTTGCTTGCAGGAAGTCCTGCCCCCCACCCCCGGCATCTCCAGGTGGGGCAGGGAATGTCTCCCATCCAAAGTCTTGGGAGCCGTTGCTGGTCAGTGTGGCCAGGTAGGCCAATGGCCTGATCCATGATAGGGCAGCTTCCTGTGTTCCCATCCATCCCAACTAGCACAGCTGGGGCAGGCTGCGGCTGATGGGGCTTGTGAGCCAAAAACATCTAGAGGGCCACCAGCCACCAGCATCTGGGTCACAGGTTTATGTTGCGCCTTTCTCTTCTCCAAGGATGCAGCCCATTTGCCAGACAGTGGCGATTTGGAGGCCAACCTCCTGCAGGCAGCAGTAATGCCAGCAGTACGCAGAGCCATGCTCCAGCTCTTTGTATACCGAGCAGAAGATTTGTCTCCAAGTAAGTTTGCTCTCTCTCTCTCTCTCTACACACACACACACACACGCACACACACACACACACACACACACAAACACAATATTCTGTTTGGCCAGTGCTTTCTAGGCACAAGTTCGAGAAGTTTTTCGTTTGCCCATCTGCTTTTCCCAGAAAACTCACTGTTTACTGCTAAATCAGAAGAAACCCCAATCGGGTTTTTGAGTATGGGTGTTTGTTCTGATTCAGCAGTAAACAATGGACAAAGGAAAAACCTCTTGGTGACTCTGCATCCCTGTACCACACTCATAAAGTGCCCTCTTTGTCACAGTGGGGTGGCAGTGCGAAACCAAGATAGGGACAATGGCCCCTTTCTCTTTTTTGTCTTTTTCTATAGAGAGACTGATTTTATTTTGCAAATTGCAGCACAATTTTTTTTTTTAAAGTTACAGATCTCATATAGACTGAAGTGATAACCATTAAGATCAGTAGATGTAGCTTGGTCCCTTGGTTTCCTCGTATCATGTGTTAATCTTTGCATGATGAGAGTGAGATGCCAAACACACTTATACCAATTTGCAATAAAAAATTCAGAGGATGTTTTCCAGCCTCCATCTGTTGATCAGGCTGCAACCAAGAGGAAATTAATAAGGTATTTGTGGAGGTGGTTTCCCGCAGCAGAGGAAACCGCTTGGGCGCCTGGAGCGGTGCGCCCAGGGGCAGCGTGAGCCACCCATAGGAGCGGGATGAGGGCAAGACCAGCCGCCCATAGGGGCAGGGTGAGGGCAGGGCCTTCGGAGTCTGCCTGCCTCCTCCCACTCAGCCACCCTACAGCTGGGGAGGGGGCAGCGGATGGACTGTTTCAGCAGCGTGGAGCCTCTACGCGCCCAAGCCACCATGTCTCTCCCAGGAGAGACGAGTGGCTTGGGCGCACTGCAAGCCCTGCGGTGAGTGCCGCCCAGCATTTTGTCACCCCTCTTGGTGGGGACACCCTGGGTGGCTCGCACCTACCGCACCCCCTTCCTCCACCCCTAGGAGGTTTGGACCAGTAAAAATAGACAAGAGCTTAAGGGGCAGCTTCTGGGAGGGTCTCTCCCTTCATGTGAGACTTAGCATTTCCAGAGCACTGAAAGTGGCGTGAAAATGGGTTAGCTTCCTGTGGTGTATAACAAGGATGGGGAAGCTTTTTCAGCCAGAGAGCCACGTTTCCTTTGGGGAGCCTTCTGTATGGCAGCCGTGTGCAGGGCTCCAGGGAAAAGATGGTGGAGCAGTGGATATAAATGTTGCCTTTGTATACTAGGCTGTTTTTAAACAAAGCTATGTTTTTTAAAAAGCTATGTAACAGATTTAAGCACCACAAAACTTCCCACCCACAAAAACAAACAAACCACACACTTATTATGGAAAAATGTTTGAAGTAGCCCTGGTCAGTGGGGGAAAGTCTTTGCATTTTTCATATGCATTTGCAATTAATTAAATACATAGGGTAGCAGTAGGGCTGGGGTGTCCTTTCAGGAGCTAAGCCCACGTCCTTCCCCACGTGTTGTTATGACTTTGCCTCTGTCTTTGCAGTATGCCAGGCTTTGTAAAGAACTTAATGAGCTTTGCTGCTTTTTGCAAGCAAAAATGCTTGTTAATTTGTAATTTCAGAAATTCTATGCCTGGGCTGGGCCAGACAATGGAGTCCCAGTTAAACTGGTGGGCCAGAGAGTGAGGATAATAGCACAGTTTTGCTCTTGTGTTGGTGGACACAGTGGACTAAGCCTTTGCTTGTGAAGGGGCAGGGGGGAAAGGCAATAATCGAGGAATCGCCTTAAGCTTTGTCCTGGCTTAAGAACAGAAGAAGAGCCTTCTGAGTCAGGTCAAAAGCCCCTCCTGACCCAGCATTCTCACAGTGTCCAACTGGATGTTTGTGGGAAGCCTGCAAGCCAGACCTGAGTACGATAGCGCTCTCCACACCTGCAATTCCCAGCAAGTGGTATTTAGAGACCTACTGACTCCAACCATGGAGGGAGGACATAGCCACCATGGCATGCATTGCAGTGGTGCATTAGTGCGCATGCATGGCCTCCACAGTTCAAGCATGCACAGTAAGTAAAAGTGCTTCTTCTGACCTTTTCTCAAAACTTGGGAAACAGGATAATTGCTGTTTTGTTTTTTTAATTTCAACTGGGTTTTGCTGTAGGAAGCTTTTTGGCTGAAGAACAAGGGGGGAAATGATTTACTTAAATAAATCAATAATTTTTTCAAAAAAAAACACCCAACAAAACAAAACAAAAACAATTTTTAACAAAGAACATTCAGATAAGTGGCTCAGAGGTCAAAACACAGGCAGACAAGGGTTTGTTTCTGTTAGGCTATTATATGAGTGAGAAGGCTTGAATCGTTTCTTCTAAATGATATAGGTGGATAGTTCAGATTCATGTTCCTCCAGGTTCCTTTATGCGGTCAACACATTCCCATTAGAGCTGTCTAGCAGATAAGAGAGTAAGGAAGGGCTAACACCCTGGTAAAATGGGATCATCAAAAAAGATTTAATAGGGCTCTTACTTTCCTCAACAGTACGGAGCAACATGGATGTTGATCCCACTGGCGGTTCAGTTGACCCTTCTCTGGAAGTTGATTTTGCAGGGAAACTGGTATGTAAAATGCAGCCCTAATTATTTTATTCTTCCTTAAAGGAAGACAGTAGCCTCTTAAGAAAATAACATCTGCTACTTATAAACAATACAATAAGGTTCTGTATTCTACAGCCTTTGAATTTACTAGCCTGTACAGTCTATGTTAATCTCTAGTAGCATAAATGGAGGAAAGGGCCAATATTTCAATCCATCTTTGCCTGATCACCTGAAGGCCCCTGATGCTCACCAGAAATAGCCTAGCCAATGGTTGTTTGCAAGCCTAGTGTTTGGTGGAAATGACAAGTTGCAGTAATGCAAAACAAAAGCAGGGTAACTACCTCCTATTTACCTGGGAACTCATTTTTATGTCTTGCATGGAAAGATGCAACTTGAGAATGACTTGAAGGTGTGTCTGTTAGAATTGTCAAAGGGTGCATTTTGCAAAACTCTGGTGCCAGTTTGGAAGGAGGCTGACACAGAAACCCAAGCATGCCAGTGACGCGAGTGCCTTGCTGGCAGGTCCTGGTGTTTCCACACAGAGAGGCATTTTCTTCCAGGTAGTGCTTCATTGACACATGCTCAGCCTCAGGCTTAGCTGGAAATCATAGCACTGGACTCACTTTCTGCAGGTGAGCTGCTTCTGGTTGCCATTGAGGACCCTAAGGAAATTGGGGAGGTGGCAGCAATCAAGCCCCACACAAAGCAATGCACCCTCCTTCCAGCTATCCTCAGCATGGGCTAGGTGCCATTTTTTAGCTACCAGTGACACCTGGGAGCCTGGCTATTAATATCTCTGTAATATTAATATTTTTATGGAGCACTATCAATGTACATGGTTCATAATTGTGGATGGGGGAGAAATTCTACCTAATTCATATTTCCTGAAATTATACACAAACTAAACTGTAGTTATGCTTTGAAATCAGCAGCTCTTTGAATTTTACAATGCAGTTCTCCAACCCCAAGAAATGTGTGCAGAAATGTGTTTATTGGAGGAAAGTGTGCATAAAAATGCATATATAGTTGAAAATAATACCAAAGTGCAGTACATTGTTTTAGAGAAACTTCCTTTCAAAAATGTGTATACAGTCTTAGTAGAAATCCTGCTTTTTGTGGCAAACCAAACTTAATATCTGGAAAATTAGAAACTAAAACCATAATTAGAGCTTCCATATTTAATTGATTAATCTAACATGTGCATTGATTAAACAGACATTTTGTCAACTGGAAAACTGCTCCCAATTACTCAGGCAGCAAATTAATGTTTATACAAACAACAGAGGGCAACCACTACTGTTATTAGTAAAATCATAGAGTTGAAAGGGACCCTAGGGATCATCTAGTCCAACCCCCTGCAATGCAGGAATATGCAGTTGTCCTCTATGGGGATCAAAACCTGCAATATTGGCGTTATCTATCAGCACCACATTCTAACCAATTGAGCTATCCAAGCTGGGGCTAATTAATAAATTATTACCTGCCTTTCACCAGCAGATCCCAGGGCAAGCTACAACTTAAGAGAGACCCTTTCTTTCTCCCTCACATAGGAGGGAACGTCTTTTTGAAGGCATTACCTGCCATTGATGATAGAGGAACCTATCTTCTAAAGACACAAGAAGTTTGCTTCAGAACCATTGCTTTTAGCTATATGCAGATTTAAACAAGAAACTGATTTCTTCATCGACTAAGATTTATTTAATTGAATGACAGCTCTAATCATAATCTGCATAAAAGATGATGTGCCATATTCTCTCTATACAGCTAAAAATTAAATACATCTCCTTTCCAGCGTTCTTGCTGTAATATTTGGCGCATTGACTCCATGGTACTCCCTCTCCCTCTCCAAAATGCACAAAGCAAAAACCAACCAAGTGTCATTCTTTTAAAAAAAAAAAAAACCCTAGCAATGCATTTCCATCAATAACCATTTAAGTTCCAAACTGACTGACCATGCAACACTGACAGTAGCAGGGAGCCTTCTCTTTGCCTTGATCACCACATTGGAGAACTTGCCGTGAACCAAAATGGGTGCGTCTCAGCCTTGGAAAGAAGTCCTTGAAAACTACCAGACCTCAAGGAGCTGCTGCTTGCCCACACTTACTCCTGCATCTATAGTACACTCATAGCCTGAAGACAGCAAGAACCGCTGCTCATTCAGTTCTCCAGAGCTTTCAGGCTTGGTTCCCTGCAGCTCAGCCTTACATGTCAGAGACAAGTGAATATATATAATCCTGTTTCATAAGATAGTCATAGGATCAAAGAATTGTAGAGTTGGAAGGGACCACAAGGACCATCTAGTCCAGTCCCTGCAATAGAGGAATCTTTCTCCCAGCATGGGGCTCAAACCCACAACCATTAGACTGAGAGTCTCATGCTTTACCGACTGAGCTATCCCCTGTCATCTAGAAGTGGGTATCTTACCTGGCACTAGCATGTGCTGAAAGCTAAACCTTCTACAGAATGGTGGCTCTTTACTGACCTGCTCCCTTTACCCACATGTTCAGCTAAAGACCAGAGTTGTGCTCAGAGACGCCAACCCTGTGTGGAACCAGCTGATGTTCTTTCCTATGCAGGTGAGTATTGTTATGCAGAAATGGGGTGAGGAGGGAGAGAGCACAGGGGTGCACTTTGTGGCTGGGGCTGAGCTTGCTTCCTACCACTCATGACACCACGTTTCATTGGGGAGGGGAGGGCTAGTTACTTAACCCCCTCTCCTGTCTGGGTCCTCCCAGATTGCAGTCTGTTACTATCAGGATGAAATGTCTGCTACTATTTACTGTTTACACCACTGACATGCAAACCCTCGCTCTGGCTCAGTTTGGAATTGGCCTTGGCAAACAGAGCCCTCTGGCCCTAAAACCAGAAATTAGCTCAGTCCTTTTGCTTTCCAAAATGCAGAATATTGTTAGGTTCCCAATAACAATAATAGAAGCCCAAGACCTCAGCCACCACCTCTCCCTCATGCAAACTTTACTTAGCTGCTATAATGGCCTCCATTTATCCCTGATGCCTGGGGTGCTGAAATGGGAGCATGTTCATTGGTATCCCAGGTGCAAGGAGATTTGGGACGTGTCAATTCCATGGCACCTGAACTTCATCACTGATTACTTTCTGATCTGCACATGCCTAACAGCTTGTTTTATTTTCTGAGCTGGAGAAGAACTTCTCTGGGACACATGGGCATTAGGAGCATGAGAAGTTCGTTCCCTGAGCTGGGTAAAACTAATCATACAGCCCATCATCTCTAACTTACTTTGACTGAAGTTGGGCTCTGTTATTTGGTCATGTGAGATGCTGATGGAATCTTAGGTGGTCCATGGAGCACAGATGCAGAGAGGTTTCCTTACCAACTTGCCTTTTCCTTTGCAGATGCCTTCCATGTGTGATCTAATCAAACTCAGTGCTCTTGATGGGTGAGTGCTGCCAGTGCACCTCAAATGCGGGACAGTATCTAGGCCATATACTATGCCCCCAAAAGACATTGCCAGTCCAAGATATATTGCTGCTTTCCAGTCATTCAAAGGTCAAAGGTTTCTGCACATGGATGCCCTGCTCTAGCCCCCAGCCAAGCAAGTGAGAGGCACATGAGATGGTACAGAGCAGAGCAGTGAGGAGTCTGTTCTGGGGAGATGGGGTGCAGTTGAGAAGAGTTCCAGGGGCTAGGAAGAGACCTGGAGTGCCACTGGGGGGGGGAGGGGTGTCCCCCTCCCCGCTGCCACGGAGCCTTCTATTTTGTTTTCTAGGGAACAAAATGAAGATAGCAGTGTTCTGGGGACAGCATTTCTCAGCCTTTCCCAGATCTCTTCAGCTGGGAATGACATGGGAAGTAAGCAAGCTTTGATTCTTTACAAACACACACCCTGCAAATCTGGGCCACCTGACAGCAACCCACTCCTCTCAATTAGCATAAGGCACAATCTTCCGGTGCAAGCTCTGATCTTATGCAAGCAGAGCTGGTTCCAGGTTTCAGAAGATCCTGGAGGAAGTGCCTTCCATGGCCCCTCCCCACTGGTAGCAAGCCCTTCGCTGGGCGATGAAGGCATCCTGGACAGCAGGCACCAACAGGGGATGGCCTCCTGGCTTTGTTGTCAGAGACTCCAAGGCTGTGTGACTGGACTTACTGCTATAGCCACCGTTTTAATTTGCCCAAAATGCAATGCCCGTTGCATGTACATCATATTGCATTCTGGTGAAATTCAAAGGACGGCCTGGGACTTGGCACCAGTCACAGTGGGCCCTCCCAGGTCACAGGGCTTCTGGCATTTGCTGTGCACTGGTGCAAGCCCCATTGAAATGTATTGGAATAGTGGGAACACACTATCCTACGTCCCCCTCAGAACCAAAGGCAGGTGAGGTCCAGGTCCTGAGTCTGAAAAGGATAATCGTTGGCTTGGAGGGACCACCTGGTGACCAAGTCGCCCAGAATGAGGAAGATTAGCAGTTCTTAGAGACTGGGTGGGGAATCTGTGGCCATGGAGGTATTAATAGACTGCATGCCCTTTCAGTCCCAGCCATCATGGCCAGCAGGCAAGGATGCCAGAAGTTGTAGCCCAGCAACACTGGGTTTTAGGGCAGTGCGGTTGGTTCCCCGCACAGGGTGCCCAGCCAAGGGGGCAGAAAATAATAGCCATAGTCATAATACTAAAACCATTATTTTTACGGGTACCTACTGAGAAGATCCATTTAAAAAGCACCTGTAACAAAAGGTATTACTGCGAAAACATGAAATATGTGATGGAGGCACAAAATTTTGTCCTCACTCAAGGCACCATATTACCAAAGTCTGCTCCTGAGTCCAGCAACATCTGGAAGACCACAGTTTCCCCCCCTGTCTTAGAGCTATATCATACCCCCCAACTGTACCTTCTTTCGTGGGACATCCCACATCATAGAAGGCAATCCTGGCTTCTGTTTGGATCCTGGAATGTCCTGTTAAAGACGTGCATTCTGGCACTCATCAGCAGGGTCACGCCAAAGCGTCTTCTGATTCAGTACTTTGGCAAGACTCTGCCAACTCTCCAGACGATTGCCAGAGCACCGGACTGGAAGTTGCACCCCTCCTGATGTCCCGATTTGGGGAATGGAACTGTTGGAGGGCATGCTCTAGAGCAGATAGTGTTACGGGATTGGCTCTATACAATCACATGATATCAAGGACCAAGAGGATTCTGGGTAGTGGTGTCCAGTATTGAGCTGCCTCCAGTGCCTTCCCCTGGTCTTCAACCCCAGAGGCATGGAGTCCCATAGAGCTCCAGGTTTAAGCCCTCTGCTGCCTTTTAGCTTCCTTGGTTTCAGTGGAAGATTATGCAGGAAGACTTCCCAATGGATTGTGCCCTGGGGATCAGATCTGTCTGATGTCCTCTTGAAGAGCGCCCAAAACTGGCCCCCTTGCCTTGCCTTGTGACTAGGCTGGTGGTGCAGAGACTCTTCCTCCCCTCAAGCTCTTGTTGGTTTCAGAGAATTTCCCAGGCTTCCTGCCGTGCTTCGGGCCAAGCTTTGTGACCCTCTACAGGACGCCACCAGAGCTCATGAACGAAGAGGACAATTTAGAGAATGTTGGGAGTGTAAGTCTGTCTCTTGGTTGTCCATTCAACTTCTTAGGAGTTGTGGCAAGAGGGTGATTGTTCTGCAAGGCACCAACACTTCAAACCTAAAATAGTTTTCTAATGCTGAGCTACAACAATTACCAAGAGTGAATGACACAGCCGCTCTTTGTGATTAAGATATCAATTTCTATCCAGAAACATATTTAACAAGACCAGTGTCAGAGATGGATGTACCCATTGACCAGTAGCCTCACTGGTCTCCTGGCACACGAGCTTCCAAAACCCTTGTCCCTGGGGGCAATCCCCATCCCTGGGGCATGTGGAGGTATGTACCAACCATACCACAGCCTCTCAAATGTGGAAGGAGAAAGAATAGGGTTTATCAGGGATAATTTCCTCGGTGTAAAGTACCACTCATGTACACCTTGGCAAGAACAAGCTTTTGTGTTCCAAGGGTCTCTTTCTTAACACTGAGAATGTGCACACTCTTTCTGAGCTGGGCTATTTTAGGCTGTGCTAAAGAGTGTAAGGAAAGGGTAGCACAGGCATCACAACGTTGCTCTTTATTTTCAATTATTCCTCATCATTGTCTGTCCTTCTGCTCTTTCTATCACGAACTCTTCTTCTCTTTTAGAAGGAAGGGATAATTTACCAGGGAAGAGTCCTAGTGGAGCTGACTACCTACATGGATCCGGACCCCGTTCAAAGAATAGAAGCTGTTCCTGAACAATATATTACAAGAATGGAGGTAACCAAAGAACAAAATATATACAAGTTATTTTCTTGCCATGTGTAAACAGGAGTATGAGGTGGGGTGGGGGTGTTTCATAAGACCATGAAGATGTGGACCTTGCAGGAGCAGTAGTTGTTTCCTCCCTTCTTACTTTCCCATGTTTCTCCTGGAAGACTGTAGTATCATAGAAACACAGGATTCGGGCAGCTGGCAACAGGAACAGTCTTTATTATCTAGTTACAGATGAAGCTTTCTTGTGTTTGTCTTTGGAGGATGTTGAGGAACTTCACATGGCCCAGAATGCAGAAGCTGGACTATGTGGTGTGAGATGTTTGGACCATATTACCACAGTATTATCACAGTGTCACCAGTTGCCATTTTGTTTCTGGGCCCAATTCACAATGTTGGCCTAAATTTTTCAAGTGGGCCCTCAAAACTCTCGGACCAGGATATTTCAGTGATTGCTTCCTATATTTTTTAGCAGAAAGACAGGGCATAAATTATTCTAGTAAATGAATAACATAATAGATCTGCTTGTGAGCTCCATGCAGCAAGAGAAGGCCTCTTGACCTGTCATTCCCTGCCCACCTGGCATGCCTTCTCTGCTGTCTGGAAAATGCAAGGCCAAGAGCTTGAAGAACCCAAGTTCCATCCAGGCACTGGGTCACTTGGGTCCTCCAGGTGTTCTTGGACTCCCATCAGCTCCAGTCAGCGCAGCCTGTGGCCAAGGATGATGGGAGGTGCAGGCCAAGAAGACCGGGAGGGTTTCCCATGCCGGCTGTGCCAGACTGGAGTGCTCAAGTTCTGCTGGCATGCTTCCACTGGGGCCTCTCGTCGGCCACTGTAAGAACAGGATGGTGGTTCTTCTTCTGATAAAATTTTGAGGATCTTTTGTATGCACTCTAATTGCTTCTCAAGATTATTATATTATATATAAGTATATAGATAGGTTTGTGCTCAGATGCGTGGGAGATACTGGCCAATACCTTCTTCTCATAATAAACCTTTTTTATTATTTCAAAAACATTGTATACTTCTTTGGGTACAGGAATCCAAAGAAGCTTACAAAAAGAATAAAACAGCAAAATTATTAATAAAAAACATCCAAAGGATAATTAGATTCCAAGATAAAGTAAAAACAGATTAAAACAGATGTCAACATACTACATATTTTAGTAAGCTTGTCTAAACATAAAATGTTTTCAACAGGTGCTGAAAAGAGTCCAGTGAAGGTGTCTGTCTGATGTCAATAGGAGTTCCAAAGTGTGTGAGGTTGATTTGTTACTGTGCCAGTTCCACAGATTTGTTTGTTTGTTTCTGCAGCGCTATTTGCCTCAAATCCGGTATGGGTTATGTGTCATCTTTTATTCAGCTACTATGTTGGCTGATATCAAGGAACAGATCCAGTTTGAGGTCAGCATTGGGAACTATGGCAACAAATTTGATGGGACTTGCAAACCTTCTGCCTCAACTACTCAGTACAGCCATGCTGTGTATGATGGTAAGGAACAAGTGACTAAGAGATGATGGTGAAATTTATTAGTTATCCTTCACCAGCAGATCCCAGGCTGGATTACAACAATTTAAAATCCAGAATTAAAAACAGATGAAGCATGTTACATTCCCCCAAATAGGGTGGGTCTTGAAAATACACATCTCAGGTGCCAAAGACCAGGGTAAAGATCTTCAGCATTCAGTAAAAGCTGCATAGTGAAGAAGTCAGACACACCTTTCTGGGGAGGAAATTCCACAACTTAAGGGCCACCACAGGTCATGCCCTCTCCTAGGCCATCACACCCATCTACCCCAAAGCTCTGAGGGAGCTGGAAAGCTTGGTTTGGTTCCTGTAAGGGACTACTTCATATCCCTGCATTGCAGGGGTTGGACTAGATGAGCCTCAGGTCCCTTCCATCTCTATGATTCTATGAAAGCGAGGAGGTGCCCTGTCTGCTAAACTTAACACCTGGGAGGAACTGTAGCAAAGGAGGCAGTCTTTCAGGTATTTGGGGCCTAAATCATTTACAAGCTTTGCACACTAACACAAGCACCTTGAATTGGGCCTGGAAATGAACTGGCAGATGGGGGTGGGCAGGAAAAGAAAGGATTCACTGTGAAGGGAAATACTATTTAGAGGTAGAAGGTACAGGAGCTCAGTGGGTAGAGCATATGCTATGAGTGTCGTGTGTTCCCTTCCTTCTTCCAAAGGGCTCAGACATGGTTTCTCCCATGTATCCCTACAGCAGTCTTGTGAGGAAGGTTGGAGGCTGGGACCGATACACAGAAGTTCACCGAATAAACTTTTTGCAGAGCGGTGCTCATGCTAGTGTCTTGGAGCAAAGAATCTTCTGGCACCATCAAGAGTTAACCAGTTCATTATGGCATAAGTCATCCATTATCTGCATAGCCCATGGAAGCTTATAATAAACTTGTTAACACTTTAAAAGGTACCACAAGACTCTTTGTTGTCTTCCCAATTAGCTTTGTAGCTGAAGAGAGCACTGGTCTGATCGCTACACCACAAAGGTTTTCAAGTGGCTGGCCTCTGTCTGCAAGTTTGGAGAGCTGCTGCCAGTCAGAGTAGACAGCACTGGGCTAGATGGAGCAATAGTCTGACTGCTCATGAAGCAGCTTCATGACAAGACAAGACCCAGTGCAAAACCAGGCAATTCCTTTCCAGGTAACCACTACTACTACTTGCCATGGTATGACACAAAGCCCATGGTTGCCATCACCTCATTCTGGGAGAACATTAGCTACCGAATCGCCAGTATGAACGCCATGCTATTCATTCACAACAGGCTGGTAAGTCCCGGAACCAGTGATTGGAGGGAGCAGGCATGTTTGGGATGAACACCTAACAGGGGGTGGTGGAATGGCCTGTGTGCAAGAGGGATGTGTATCCCAGGTTATTTTCTCATTTCCTACGGCTGCCAATTATATACCCCTTGCATGATGGAAGCCGCCACCCACAATACCAGTGTCATAGTACTTCTGAGCATGGAGGCTATGTCCTTAGCTGTCATGGACCATAGCCTCTGGTTTGCCTTATCTCCATGCATCATAGATGCATAGAGTTGAGAGTGACATCAAGGGTCTTCTAGTCTAAGCCCCTGTGCCAGGCACTGGTAGGGCTCTGAGCAGTTTGTGGTGGAGGCAAGGGGCCAGGGAATTGACCCAGAAGAGGGGGCCAGCAATTTATGGGATTTGGCACTGCCTGTGAGACAGAAGCTGGGAGGAGGAAGGGTTAGAGCCGTCAGAGACAGAGGAAAACATGCAGGATGTGTCAGAGGCAGAGGAAGAGGCCGTGCAGGTGAGGGACGAGGCAGTCAAATCCCTGCCATCTCCCACCCCGCTGTCTCCTAGAGCCAGAAGGGGCTTGAAGAGGGAAGAGCAGTGACGGCTTCCCTGCAGAAGAAGCCACAGGTTGCCGTGCCCCGTCAGATGAGGGTACATATGCCGGAGGGAGGGCGGGAAGTCCCACTGTTGTTTCATAGGGTTCTTATCAGAGCTCAGCCGCAGGAGATTCCTGAGTTCTGACAGAGTGACCTGGCAGAGGTGGTCAAATCCTGGTGCCGATAACTTAGTAAGAAGAACTGGCAATCTTGTAAGGAAGAAGCAGAGCAGATATAGTGTGATTCTGGGCCATATTATTATAATCATTATTATTATTTACCCCCTTTCACCCTAAGGTCACAGGGTGAGTTAAAACATTAAATAAAACATGGTGTTAAATAAGTTCAAAACAACTTACAACCACAAAAATACAGTGGTTTCTAAAAACATGCACCTCCAGTGTGAAAAGCCAGGTAAAGCATTGAAACAGGCCAGTGACTGCTGGGCTGGATGCAAGTAGGCACTGCTCAGAGTTGACCCATTGGAATTAAGGAACTTAAATTAGGCCACATTCACACCACATGTTTAATGATCCATTATACCACTTTAAATGCTCATGACTTCCCCCAAAGAATTCTAGCAGCTGTAGTTTGTGAAGGGTGCTGAGAATTGATAGCTTGGATGGGACTGGGGGTCTCCTATGATTCCCAGAGTCTCGTGCAAAAATTGTTATACCATTTTGAGGATTGTAGCTTTGTTAGGGGGAAAGAGGGTGCTCTCTGAACAATTCTCAACAGTCTTGAATTCTGTCTCCCAGGACTCGGTGGGGGGGTGGGGAGCCATGGCTGTTTGAAGTGGTGTCATTGTGCTCTGAATGAATGGTGTGAATGGGACCTTAGTCATGTCCATTCAGCTCAGTGGGTCTACTATGAGTAGAAATAGCACTGGATACATCCTTTTATTTGTATTGTTGTTGTTGTAATGTAATGATCTCTGCCCTTCTTCTCAGGGCCCATATTCGCATAGTAAGATGGCTTACATAATTATTATTATTTATTGTAGAAGACACATAGAATATACTTTATACTATGATATGCTGTTGGTTTTGGCTTATAGGCTGCCCAGCTATCACCATGTGCTTCCTTCCCTAACAGAAGAAGAACCTGGACATTCTTAAAGCCATCAGCTCTCCCAAAGACCCAGTTGTGGGTGCTGTTTGGAAAATGCTCCAGAAAGAACTGGTGGAAGACTGCAAGTGAGCAATGGGAAGAAGGCTGTGGAAGTTCTGGCAGGGGAGTGGGCCGCAGAGCTGGTGTGTTCCTGGTCTGCAGGGCAGGTCATACACCCAGGCAGAAGGTGTCCCCTCCCCAAACCAGGCTTTTATAGAGAGCGTGAGACTTTAAAGTGGCACTAGTCATCCCAAAAGCATGTTCTGTGTCCTTGCAACTACTTCCAAACACTTGAATCTCCTATTTCTTCAGTGGGTGCATTTAAATTTCCCAATGTTTAAAGTGAGTCCCTCAGCTGCTACACTGGCTCCAGGCTTCTCTTAATATACCCACTGCCATCACCTCCTAGCTTGCAGTAGTTGGTGAGAAGGTCCCCTCAAAACCTGGAGCCTGTCAGTACTCAGGAGAAAGAGACACTAGTGATCAAAACTGTGAGAACTTTTTGGAAAATATGTATTTCTGAGGTATGATGACTCACACCATAAACCTTTTTTAGAATAATGCCATGAATTTGTATATCATTAGAAAGTTAATTTGTTGCAATATATTCTGCTGTGTTGCATTACTTTTATCCTATCAAAAGTTATAGCCAAAATAAAAGATGTTATACACAGAAAACCATGATAAAGGGCATTTCATATATAACTTTTCCTAAACGTTTCCACAATTTTGGCCACTACTGTAGTGTCCATTCTTTACCTTCCCTTCAGTTCTGCCCCCAGAGCCACAGTTGCAATGAACGGCTTTTGTCCACCTCTTTCCCCACGCGGAGCACTGAACTTTTTCCACTTCCTCCATGCTCAGGAGACCTCTTCCTGGCTGGGAAGCCCCAACAGTCCCTACCATGCTGGATCTGCAGTTGAGGAAGCTGCGCAGCCAACTCCTCCTGAAAACCAGCAAGGCAGCAGAGAAGACAAGTTGGAAGACACCCCTGCAGAAACTGATTGCCAAAGCAGAGGTCTGGCTGAACAGGATCGCTTCCGTCACTTCCGAGGTACCTCCAGGGGACAACTCTTGTAAGGAATGGAAGCTCAAGGACTGTTTTTCTCAGATGTTTCTGGGATAGTCCCCCATGTTCCTTGGACAAAGGTGCTCTGCACTGAGCCTTAAAAGAGAAGGAAGGCTTGGGGTGTTGTGTGTGTATCTGTCAGCATCGCCCTAGAGCCAGTGCGCCAACTGGACTCATGCACCTCAACCCCGACTGGGCTAGGTGAGCTGGGTAGCACCGCCAGAGACCTCCTTTCCCACAGGAACAGGTCACAGTGCTGTGGACTCACAGCTTAGAGCTGAGAGCACCGGATTCACTGTCTCAATAATACAGTCGTTGCGCAGCAGAGTTTTGCAGAGTATAAACCACTCGGAGAGCAGCTCTGTAGAATATCTTCCTTTTATTCTATAACTACAACTATGGTACAAAACTATATACAGAGCTGAATATTCTAAGCATAAATCAATGCTACACTGAGAGTCTGCAGCTGCTCTTAGCAGCAATCTTATCTCTAAGATCTCTAACACTCTCACTTTCTCTGATACACTGACTGACTCTCTCTCTCACACACACAGATATGTTGCTGGGCAGAATAAGTAGATAGGCAGGACACGCCTCCTCTTCTCTGGAGAGTCAGCAGAGACCATCAGGAGATGATCAGGAGATTCTTGGGTATGGGAGGGGTGAAATCTCCTCATCCTCCCCCATTTCATCCGACCATTCAAGAATCTTTAACATAACTGCAACTTACACACACACTCCAAAAGTTGTTCTCTGCTTACAACCTTGGTTAACATATCTGCAGGTATCTCTTTTCCCGGCATATAAAACACTTTTACAATACCATTGAATAAGCAGCTTCTGGAAAAATCTTCACACACATTTCTTCCTCTCAAATGCAAATTGACATCTCTAATTAGGCAGATTTGAACAAACCACTTTTCAGAACTCAAATACACGCTTTCCTTCAAATATCAGGTAAGGAAATAAATAAAGCGTTTTGTGCTATTACTCTCAGCACACTTCATGCTAGGTTTAAAAACTCCACCAGAGTTGCTTGTGACCGCAGTCTTTGCAAACTCTTCAGAAAACCTTTTCGGTGGTACACCCTTGGTTGTTCTCTCGGACCTGCGCAGAACTCTTTGATCCTCTTGTTCTGGTGCTTCCTCCTCTTTGGGAGAATGGGGAGCTAAAGTATATGAAGCTGCTAAGTCTGAGTCAGCGTCAGACTCACCTGAGGCTTTTGGGCTCTGATAATCTGTGCCATCATCTGGAACTACATTGGCATCAGGATTATCATCACCAACAACACTTGCCTCCCTCTTAACTTTCTTTGCCCCTTTTGCACCATCATCACAAATGGGATGGCACTGAAAAACGCCAACTCTGTCCCATTGTGGATTGTCATCAATACTCCTGGTCAGCCTTATGGTTTTCGTGTCTGTGATCAGAACACGATAAGACCCTTTCTCATATCCTAGGAAAACACCATGTTCTCCACGCTTGCTCAGTTTGTCACCCTGCGAGGTGTGCACCCAAACCTCTGAACCAAAAATTTTAAAATGCTTTACACATGGCTTTCTTCCGTGAAGCATCTCATATGGGGTGCAATTTACACTAGACTGGTATCTCCTGTTATACACATGACAGAAAAACGAAAGAGCTTCAGCCCAAAAAGGATTGGGCAGCCCTGAATCATGTAACAGCGTTCTGATTCCTTGCTGCAGAGTCTGGTTTACTCTCTCACATAAACCATTCTGCCAGGGTGATCTGGGCGTGGCTGTCCTATGCTCAATGCCCTGTTCAGAAAGAAAACTCTCAAACTCTTCTGAACAAAACTCTCCACCCTTGTCTGTGAAAAGAAAACGTACATTCTCATTATGTACATTTCTGAGCCATTTACAAAACTGGTGAAACTTGGTAAAGGCTTCAGACTTTTTCTGCAGCATATAGACCCAAACATATTTCGAATAGGAGTCTATCAGAACCATGAAAAACCTTGAATTGCCTCTAGAGAGCGCTAGAGGCCCCACTAAGTCTGCATGAATGACTTCATATGGTTTCTTGGCCTCTCTCCCAGACTCTGTACCTTTGGGAGCTTGCCTTGCCTTACTCTCAGCACAAGAAACACATTTCATGTGGTAGGGACATTCTTTCAACTTCATACCCTGAACCATATCAGGCATTTTTGCCACAGCCTGGAAATTCAGATGACCATAAACGCGATGGTAATAATGAATACATTGGTCATGCAACTTCTCATTCTTATCTACAGATAAATTGCAACACTCTTTCTCAGTTGCTTCTGCAGTGCCTGTACCTGAAACAAAAGGCAATTGGTACAATCCATTTACACATTTTGCATACAGAATGAGCTTGCCATCTCTAAGAATTTCACAGCGAGATTTAGCAAACACCACCTTAAACCCTTGACGATCAAGCTGGGAAACACTCAACAAATTGTCCTGAATATCAGGCGCATACAGGACATTCTTAATAGTTGCATTCAGGCTCTTTAAGAACACAGTTCCCTGAGCCACACTTGTGAGAACTGTCCCATCTGCTTGATGAATTTCTTTCTCTTGCTTCTCAAGCTGAACAAAGAGATTCTTATCTTTGGCCACGTGGTTTGAACAGCCAGAGTCGACCACGAAGAAACTCCGCCCACGTTGACTGGAACAGCGAGAGATCAAGACCTTTGAAGTAGCAGGTGCTTGGGGATTTCGTCCTCCTCCCCCTCTGCCTCTGAAGTTTCCCTTCTTCTTTGAAGACTTCTTACACTGGAAACTCAAATGGCCTTGTGCTCCACACGAAAAGCACCGCTTCAATTTCAAAGCTTTAACAGCAGCAGTTTCACTTTCACTTTCCCCTGCTGAAGACTCAGGCACATTTTCAAGCATATTTTTAACAGCACAGTCCCGGCTTTCTTTAACAGCCTGTCTGCGATCCCACTCATTCAGAAGCACGCTAGACACATAATCTTCTGTTAGCCGGTCAGAAGGCATTGTGGAAATCTGGGCAGCTACTCCATCATAAGACTCATCTAGGCTATTGATCATTAGCATTGCAAATACAGCCTCTGAAATAGCCAGGTCTCGCTGAACAAGGTCCTGTCTGAGACGCTTTAATTGAGATAGATGGCTAGGCAAATCACCACCTTTCTCCAACTGCAGCCTGCACAGCTTCTTAAAGAAAATCACACTGGAACCAGCATTTTGCCTCAGATGCATATCTCTCAACTTATGCCAAACAGCTTGTGCAGTCTCTTGACCCTCTAAGTTCACCAGCAAGTGGTCTGAAACACTCAAAACAATTGTCCCTCGGGCTTTCATGTCTGCAGCATGCCACTCAGCCCAATCATCATCATCCTTATCTGGAGGGTCATCTTCTATCGTGTGAAATAGCTTCTCCCTCTGTAAAAGCGCTTTCATCTTTACTTGCCAAACTGCATAGGTTTCAGGCGTGAGGAGAGGAAAGGACAGAGCCATCTGGCCAGAATGTGCACAGGCCATGTCTGCTATTACTTAGAGCAAGACACTTCCCTCGTGCAACACAGATAAAGCCTTGACTCCTTCAGCCACTCTCTCTCCCACTCAGAGCGCAATTAACAGGCAAACAGGGATGCTATCTTCTTTCTTTGGCAGTCAGCAACATACCTCCATAAATCAAGCAGCAGCAGCAACAGCAACAGCGGCAGCTTGAACACTCTGCTCCAAAACAGCTCTGCTTCTGGGCACCGCAAATCAGTCCAGCATGCAGCGTCCGTTCCACCGTCCGGCAATCAGCAACAGAAACCTCTGGCGACTGGGACGCCTGGGACGCCTGGGATGACTGGAACAACGCCAGGTCAGACGACTGGAACAACGACTGGGCCCATAACCGATGTCAGCATCGCCCTAGAGCCAGTGCGCCAACTGGACTCATGCACCTCAACCCCGACTGGGCTAGGCGAGCTGGGTAGCACCGCCAGAGACCTCCTTTCCCACAGGAACAGGTCACAGTGCTGTGGACTCACAGCTTAGAGCTGAGAGCACCGGATTCACTGTCTCAATAATACAGTCGTTGCGCAGCAGAGTTTTGCAGAGTCTTGCAGAGTATAAACCACTCGGAGAGCAGCTCTGTAGAATATCTTCCTTTTATTCTATAACTACAACTATGGTACAAAACTATATACAGAGCTGAATATTCTAAGCATAAATCAATGCTACACTGAGAGTCTGCAGCTGCTCTTAGCAGCAATCTTATCTCTAAGATCTCTAACCCTCTCACTTTCTCTGATACACTGACTGACTGACTCTCTCTCACACACACAGATATGTTGCTGGGCAGAATAAGTAGATAGGCAGGACACGCCTCCTCTTCTCTGGAGAGTCAGCAGAGACCATCAGGAGATGATCAGGAGATTCTTGGGTATGGGAGGGGTGAAATCTCCTCAGTATCGCACATCCTGTAATGGATGCCATAATAGTGCATTAGTGGTAGATTTATACTGGAACATTCACACATCATTCCAGTTTATTGGTTGTTATGTGATGCTTCCCCAATGTTTCTGCATTATTGCTGGCTGCAGGGGCATTCTTGCACTACAAAAGCAACAGAAGAAGAAAAAACCCAGAATATGTGTGGTATAAAATGTTGTTGTTGATATATTTATTTATACTTCAACTTTTTCCTTGAGGGGACTCAAGGCGGCTTACAGATAAAAATAAGGACTGGTAATCACATAGAAAATTGTGCCTGGAAACCAACTGGTAGCTAGCGGAACAGCTATAGCATCTTCTTCCCATCTCGTGCACTCCTAGTGCTAGTTAAAGACACAGTTGCATGACGTTAGCCACAATCCATGGCCATCCTGTAGTTTCTTGACAAATGCTGTTATCTAATGTGTTTCCCCCCTCAAACCAGCTTCTATCCAACTAGCAAACTTAAGCTGCATTCACCTCCAATTTAAGAATGGTGTGTACATTTGAGACAGTCATTGCGCATCCACAGAGAAGAGCACATACGCAGATGACAGATTCATGAATAGGAGTTTGGGGAAAGGGGGTTGCAGGAGCCAAAAGGTCATGCTTGTTGGGTGAAGACATCCCCATTCACTCAGACCCTCCAAGTGCCCCTATTTTCCAGGGACGTCCCTGATTTAGAGAAGCCATCCCAGTTTCTGATTTGATCCTGGAACGTCCCACTTTTCCTTAGGATGTCCCTACTTTCATTGGAGAAATGTTGGAAGGGATGCTCTCTGATGTGACCAACACCATGCAAATGTGACTTGAAAACATTCAGGGTGGAAACAACTGCGCTGTGTTTGAGGCTGCTAATATGACATACCCTGAGTGTTATAAGTACAAACACGACCACAGTAAGTGACCTCTGGCTCCCTGTCCTCCTTGCTGCCCTTAGGCCCAGGTCAGCATGCCGGATGTCATGATCTGGATGCTGTGTGATGACAAGCGGGTGGCCCACACCCGGGTCAGGTCTCATACAATCATGTTCTCCAAAGCTGGCCCCCATGCCAGGGGCAGGATGTGTGGCAAAACCCAGACCATCTTCCTGCAGGTAAAAAGAACTACTTTTTGACATTGAAAATGGAGTCTCTGTTTGCTTGTTTTCCTCTTCCCTCCTCTTTCCTTTTTTCTTTTCTGCTGTGTCTATTAGATTGTAAGCTTGCAGGCTGGAATTGTTTTGTTTTTACTGGTCTTACAATAGCCATTCTAGGAGTCCTTTTTGTCTGGAAAGCAGAGCACAAATGCTTTAAATAAAATTAAAATAACAAATAGAAAGATATATGAAGCTTGGCTCATTTGTTTGCCAATTCTCTTAGCAAAAACCATAGGAATTAAAGCTATTGGGGTCACCCAGGAGGCACCGTACCCACAAGCATCTCATGCCCTCCCCTCCGAGTCTGCCCAAGGGAGCTGCTGGCACTTCTCTAGCCCTGCCTCTTGTGCTTTCTTTCCTCCTTACATTACTGCCCTTGTGTCACAGGAACCGGCTTCATCAGCCAAAAAGGACTCTTCATATGGCTCCACATTATTGGATGCCCACCTAAGCCTGGTAGACCTTCATCTAGCCATTGTGTCCACTGTTATGTCTGCAGTCCGGATGGTGGTGGAAGGAATGCATATGCATAACTCTTTTCCTTTCTATCCCACAGAGTGCACAAAACAAAGGGAAGGCGGCTCCCATTCCTGTTGTGCTGCGGGTGCGAATGTGGCTTGGAGAGCTGGCTGATAGTGCAGAGTTCTTGAAATGTTGTGAAGGGAGAATCCTTATCTACGCTGAGACGGTGAGAGACTGCAAGCCAAGCAGCTGCATGGGAAGGGTCCAGTTTCAACCTGATTCCAGGAGACACCTCCTCACTGAGCCACAGTGCTTACCGAGTGACCTTGGGGTAGTTACTATCTCCTAGCATAACCTTTCCTCACAGGTTTATGCTGGGGGCTGTATGGGAGTGGGGGAGGCACTGTTGGAAATGCAGTCATAAGGATCATTCCGTTCATAATTTCAAGGTTAATTTTGTCAATGTCAGCTAGCCAAGAGGGAAACAGGTGGAGGTGTTGCTTAACAAGCAAAGAGGGTGGCATGACATCACTGAGGCATCATGTGCTTTGATTGGCTGTGTAATTCTGAGAGAATTTTTTCTGTATGTTTGGTTGAATGCCTCCATGATATGTACAAAGCCTGAAGTAAAAAAGACATAACCTCTCTGTTGCTTTCTCCTTAGACTCCTTTCTCATAGAGTATTTTTGTTCAGTTTGCTCACCAGCATGTTTTTAAGACTGTAGGAAGCTGTCAAACTTTTGAACCATCTGGCTCATGGCTGCCTACACTGGGTAGCAGTGACTTTCCATGGTCTCAGACTGGGGAGCTTCCCAGCCGTACCTGGAGATACCAGGGACTTGTACCCGGGACCTTCTGCATGCAAAGCAAATGCTCTACCCCTGAGCAATGGCCCCCTTCCTCCAGACCTCTCTCTCTGGACTATGCTTGGGCCATTTAATTGGCTGTGCTGATAGACACCATGCGTGCTGCCCTGAGGGGGATGAAAATAACCATGGTTCTAACTCTCATGCTTGCAGTATGAAAATCAAAAGAAGACCCACGGAATATGGGGGACCAGGGACCTGATGCAGCACCCCGCCTTTTCAGATGTCACTGGGAAGGTCAGCCTTCCCAAAGAAAAGTTCCAACCGCCTGTGGGATGGCAGTGGGATGGCGAGTGGGTCGTGGAGCCCCAGAGAAGGTAAGTGTGCGCATAATAATTTCAAGATTACTTACATGGTTCTTCTTTTCTAAATGCCACACTTTTCTTAGAAAAAACGTCAAAATAGCTTTCAGTAGAATCTAAAGTGCAAATGACAGCCTAAAACAAAGCAGGGGGGACTCAGTAACCAACAATCCATCAGATGGGGGAGTGGGAGACAGAATGTTAAAACAGGGTGTTTAAAAAGAGGAATTTAAAGACCTTCCTGTTAACGCTGGCATTTGATGGTTGATAGATACTGGCCATGACAACCTTGACATTAGCAACTGTGAGGGCATGCTGTTGCTTTTAAATGTTTTTCAGTTGTTTTTAAATGCTTTAAATGTGCTTTTGTTTTTTATTTTAAACTGAGATGTTTTAACATTTAGATGATTGCCACGCTGGGCAGCTTTGAGAGGAAGGGCAGGAAACATCTGATGACTAAGGTTGCAGACACACGTGGTCTGGAATCATTCGCGCTCGTCCTCAGCGTTCTTCTTTCAATCTAAATTGTGATTCTGGACCCTGCCCTCCACAAGGGCAGGGGGGGGGCTGTTGGATGCCCCCTTCTTTGGGTTATCCAGGCCTTTTTATCACCGCACATGCCCCAGGTGAATGAAGAAGAAAGTAATAATTGGTGGACACCCATCCACAATGCTTAATAAAACACAGTAACTGTCTGTGAGGGGAGGTTTGATTTTGTTTGTTATTATGGTATGTATTTTTCTGTTTTTATATGGTTATGCACCACCCCAATCTCCACAGCAGCGTGAAATTCCAGGGGTTCCAGGCGCTTCCCCAGGGTTTGTGTTTCCATTTGGAAATGAGGCACAGCAGAGTGTCTTCGTGATATATGGTTTATTTACACATATAAACAACCTGAGCCTACTGTGGAGGGGTTCAGAGCATTGCCACTCCAAAAGGGTCTTTCTTCTCCCATAGACCCAATCCTGAATTCCAACAGAAATCAAACATGCTCCAAAACATGGCTCTGACCCTCTCTCCAGAGAAACCTATGATTGTAAACTGCTCTGTAATCTTCAGATGAAGGACAGTACAGTGGTACCTCGGGTTAAGTACTTAATTCATTCCGGAGGTCCATACTTAACCTGAAACTGTTCTTAACCTGAAGCACCACTTTAGCTAATGGGGCCTCCTGCTGCTGCCGCGCCACTGGAGCACGATTTATGTTCTCATCCTGAAGCACTATTTCTGGGTTAGCGGAGTCTGAAACCTGAAGCGTATGTAACCTGAAGCGTATGTAACCCGAGGTACCACTGTATAGAAATTTAATAAATAGTAATGATAATAATTTTATTTGGGTAGGTGTGGATACACCCACCCCAAAGCCAGGACCACCGACTTCTGTTTTCAAATAGGCCCACAGCAGGGCAAAGGAGAATCAGTCTGCAATTAGCTTTCATTTTCAGAATGAAACCAGTTTCTCAAGGATCACTTTTCAAGGGCAAAGAATATGCAACAGATCTCAAATTTTGGAACAAGACGGAGATAGACTGAAATTGCAGAGTTTTGAAAAACTAAAACACAAAGTGCGAGACTGGCTTCATTATTATCAAATAATGGAGGCATTTAAATTAGACAGGAAAATTGGCTTCCAGGTGGAAAAATCAAAATTAGAAACAGAATTGTTAGAACCCAATACTAAGAATCTGTCAAGAATGTATAACTTGCTGCTGAAATGGAATACTCAAGATGAAACGGTAAAATCGGCTATGATTAAATGGGCACAGGACATAGGACATAACATTATGTTTGCTGACTGGGAACAGTTATGGACCACTGGTATGAAATTTACGGCATGTAATGCCTTAAGAGAGAATATTATGAAAATGATATACAGGTGGTACATAACCCCAGTCAAGCTTGCGAAAATCTATCATTTGCCCGATAACAAATGTTGGAAATGTAAAGAAACTGAAGGTACATTTTTTCACCTTTGGTGGACGTGCCCAAAGATTAAGGCTTTCTGGGAAATGATATATAATGAATTAAAAAAGGTATTTAAGTATACCTTCCCCAAGAAACCAGAGGCCTTTCTCCTGGGCATAGTGGGCCAAATGGTGTTAAAAAAGGATAGAACTTTCTTTATGTATGCAACAACAGCAGCAAGAATACTCATCGCAAAGTATTGGAAGACACAAGAACTTCCCACGCTGGAGGAATGGCAGATGAAACTTATGGACTATATGGAATTGGCGGAAATGACTGGCAGAATCCGTGACCAGGGAGAAGAGTCGATGGAGGAAGACTGGAAGAAATTCAAAGACTATCTTCAGAAACACTGCAAAATTAAGGAATGTTAGAGTGATGTTGGATTGAAAATAAGTGGTTTCCAGCTGTACAGGTTAAAGTTAAGGATAGATTAAGATTAAAGATCAAGATTAAAGATGTTTAAAGAAATGGAAATTTGATAATAAAAGGGAAAAATTTAAAGGTATATGACATTAAGAACAAGGATTATGTTTAAAAAAGTTGAAGCTATATATTTTAATATTTTATTAAATTAAAGATTGGGTTTAAAAAAGTGGAAAAGAAACTGCTGGACAAATAATGCAGATTGGAATACAAAAGAGGGAGGTATGAGGAAGTCCAGAAAATAAGTAACTCAAAATTGGGAATGGAAAAGAGAGTTTGTTTTTAATTGTTATGTTTTGTGTTTTTATTGTTAAATTTTGTATTTTTTTGTGTGTGTGTTGTTTTTTCTTTTTCTTTGTTTAAAACCTTAATAAAAAATTATTTAAAAAAAAAAAAAAGAATATGCAACAGATCTCAGTGATGCATGGACTCCATACTGGGGAAAAGCACTCGGTCTCCATTGATTCTAAAATAGAATGTGTCTACACAGATTACGTAGATACAAACTTTGTTTATTCCTTTTGCAATGTATTCATGTGGTTCACGCTGCTGGGGCCCTTGGGTCACTAAACAGTATGTAAATAAACCACACCATACCAAAAACATACCAGACCTTTGCCCCTTCTGCATCTGACCAGGCTCTTGCTGGACAAAGAGACAAACCACACCGAAGTGCTAGAGGAAGTGTATGAGAACCAGATCCGGCAACCTGGGCGTCGATGGAGACCGGCCCCAGTCCCCTATAGCAATGCTGTGAGTGAGGGGAGAGACAGACAGCTTCAGCCTGGGTCTGAGGGCAGACTCTTTGAGGCTTGGACATCCTTGGGAGATGCCAGTGGTTTTCAAACTTACCTTTGGAAGATGCTCTCCCCGTAGATTCCCCCCCTGTCAGAACCTGCCATATCCAAAATGGGGGAAAACTTCCAAAAGAAGGAGGAGACCCCCCACCCCCACAGAACATTCCTTGAGACTGCAAGGCACACATACTATAGCACCCCATTCCTGGGATCATGCAGGGCCAGCTCCAGAACCATTGCTGCCAGTGCCACCCCCAAGCCCAAGGATATGTCTCTGCCATCCTCCAACTCCAAGGACTTCATTGTATAAGACCCTAGAAGACTGGGTCCTCCTTGGCTCCTTCGCAGTAGGAGATTACGAGGGACAGGTGGGCCCCTTTAAGTAGGGCAGCCTCTTGCAGCACAGATGGTGCTAGCAATTAGACTACACCTACTGCTGCCTTTACAAATGTGCTCAGGTTGTCCCTTGCTAGAGCTTTGTGTTTCCCAGAGCACAGCTGGAACCCTGCCTTGTGTCCAGCATGAACCTCACCTTGTCCTACACCCTGGATGAGTCTTGCCACACTACTGAGCAGGATACCTCTATACCACAGGAACACACACACCACCATCACTCCTAAATTTCATATCCTCCTGAGGCTGGGGGTCAATAATCTGAAAAAAGACTCAGGGACCAACAGTGTGGTGCCCAGGAATGCGATGGCACCCTTGTGGTCTTCCCCTGGTGCCCCAAAGCCTCCAAGCACCACCACTGCCCCTTTAGCCATTAGATGGAGAAGATGAATATCTTTTCCTCCCTTGAAAAATGCTTAGGAAGTTTCTCTTTCAGCTTTATGTGCTTTTAAAGTCTCAGGTTAATTCTGCCTTAACCAACCTTTACCCAGATCCCTTGGGAAAGTGCAGTGTGTGCATGCAGGTGTACACTGACTCTCTTTCTGTCTCTTGAGGGAGGGACTGAGCAAGGGGGAAGAAGAGAGCTGGTCAGTGAGGGCAGGGGTGCTATGGCACTCACTCAAATATTCTAACATGCCCTCAAGCCTAAAAAGGTTGGCTTTCAATAGTACCTCAAAACCCTCTCCTGCACTGGAGCCCCCAAGATTTGCAATGCCCTGCACATTTTAAATATTGCTGCTTAGACACCCATTTTGCCCCCTGCCCTCTCTGTTTTAGAGTGGTTCCCCTGCCCCTCCAAAGGAAGAGATTTTGTGCCCCCAAGGCTGGCTCTTTGTGGAAGACTGGAAAGTGGAGGAGAATCGTGCTGTGGACGATGCTGGCAAGTTTTCCATTTGTGTTTGTCTTGGCCCTGGAGCCACTCCTGAGAACAATGACTGTATATCTTCTGGGGTCATTGCCTGGAGCCTCATGAGAATACATTTCCTCCCTTAGGTTGGGAGTATGGCGTTGCTCTCCCACCCGCTGAGTTCCCCCGTTCTTGGAATGCAGCCGAGAAGACCTACCACACCCACCGCCGGCGGCGCTGGCTCAGGAAACGCTGCCGGAACCTGGCCAGCGAGAACCAAGAAGGAAAAATGGCCGCCTTCCTTCGGCTGGTAACTGGCAGTGGTGCTCACAGCTGTTGTGCCCAAGGGCTTGTTCAGAGAATGTCAGGGATTAAAAGTCAGCCATAAATGCAGAGCAAACTCTTGAGGCCAGGACTTTTATGGGGACCAGGTGGACAGGGATTGGCACCCCCTGGGGGGGGATGCCAACTGACAGGACACTCAGGCAGGCTGGTAGTGCAGCTTAGACACGGCCCACAAAACAATAAAAACAATAAAATATAATACTTCATGGAAAGGGTACAAAATGATTATTAAAATTACTGGCACAGAGAGAAGGGACATAAAAAGGCATTCAAGAGGTGCCTGCTTGTAAAAAGGGAGGGTGCTTGCTGTCCAGCCTCATATAACCAACATAATTAATCCATGAAGGGATTAAGACCACAGAGTACGCTGTCCTGCTAGGAAGGGTTACCAAACTATTTGTTATCACTCTTCTTCCTCCATGTTAACCCTACTATAGGGACCTCTGCAGGCGAGCAGCCTGATAAAGCAGCGAAGACTCTCCTGTTTGTTAGAAGTTTAGCCATGATCTCATTAGTGGTGACCTAATCACTATCTTTTCTCCAGCTCACTTCAAGCCTCTCTTTCCATCTATTTCCTGCAGCACTCCGAGTTAAGGCTGAAAGAAGAGACTTGGGAATATGCCCCACTCCATGGCTGGAGGTTCCATCTGCAGCGGCATCCCAGCGACATCTTTCGCCGGCGATGCTGGCACAGGAAGCTCATCCCGATGTCGCCCAGCGGCGTGGCCTCCATTTTTCTCTTGGAGGGTTCACTGGTAAGAAAAGGCAGGTGCCTTCTGCCTCAGCTGTGGCACAGCTGGCAAGTGATTCAGAGGACACGAAGTCAGTCTTTTGGCTTTCAAAGGACTCGTCCACGTAATTTCTAGGCACAGGTTCATGATGTGTAGGCAAGGGTCTGAGCAGGGGTTTTTTTGTCCTACCGCTTTTGCCAGGGAAACATGCTATTTATAGCTGAATCAGACCAAATGTCAAACGGGTTTTCCATGGATTGACATTTGTTCCAATTCCACAGGTGAGCCCTAAATTGAATCTTGACTGCTGGAGAGAGACAGAAATGGTTCAAGAGCAGCATCACCAATTCTATCCTCAGTGCATCCATGACAGAAGCTTCCATTCATTTCAGTAAAATTCAACAGAGAAGTCTTGGGATAAGTCACAGTGTGACTCAAGCAGAGTTAAGCTGAAATGTCTAGAAGTGTTTCTGAATTTCTTCTTTTTCCACCCTTTTAGAAAAAGATTTGCATTTTTTTCTGAATATTCTCTACTGCTTTTTGTGTGGCCACCATTTCTCAACAAGCACACACACACACACACACACACACGAAGGTAAACAAGTTTTCCCGTCACCAGGGGGTGGGGTTTCAGGGTTCTCCCCCCCACACACACATACCATGACTAGCAAAACTGGAATAAATTTGGCAAAATAGCTAAAAGGCAATGTTTAAAAATGCAAAATAAAAGAAATTGTGCTCCTGTGCTTTATTTGCATGATTTGTATGGGTAACAGGGTTTTTTTAAAGTGTACACTTATGGCATATTTTTTTATTTAAAAAAAATTATGACATCTCTTTTCAGGGTGTGGAAATTGAAAGCCAATGGAAAAATAAGAAAATTGAGATAGGAAAGAGAGAAGAAAAGAAAGATGAGAAAGAGCCAGAAAAAGCTCCCTCTCAAACCCTCCTGAAGAAGAACACCCCACTTATCTTCTGCATGTTCAAGAGTGAGTAGTCTGTGTTAACAGGCCTTAGCAGCTTGGGTGAATGAGAATGACTTACATTTTCTGGAGTTCGAAGGCTTTATTCATGCAGGAACTATTTACCTGATGAGTGGATATAAGAGAGAAACAGCAGACATATTTTATGGCGAGAAGAACAAACATCTTTTAGGGTTGGAGTTAAATTAGACATAGAGGCTTACAAACACTGTTGGCTAAATAGCTACACACTAAGTGCCCTCTTGCAGTTTAAAGCAATTCATGCATTAACTACAAACTCAAGAGAAGGAAATGCATATGCTTTTCTCCAACAGTTTGTCCAAATAAGAGCACATGGAAAAAGAAGGCTGTCCTACTGCACATAAAATAACAAGTAAATATCAGATTCCATGACAGATACAATGGTCAAGAAACAGAATCAAGTGGAAAGAAAAGTGACAGAAAAGAAACCACTGGTAGCCCTGATTGACCCCACATTGATTCCTGAACTCCAGAAATTTCCCCAAATATGATAATTAATTCTTTGGCAAATAGTGCATTCAAAGCTTACATGGAGCAGTCATAAATCTATAGAATACGTGCCATGGTTTCTATGTATGCCACCTTGAACTCCTTGGAGGAAAGATGGAATATAAAAGTAAGTAAAAAAATTAATAAAACATGAATTTAGGAACTGTAAAATGATGAGCCAGGCGTGGGCTTTAGGGGTATCCAAGACAAAGGACTGTTATCCAGAGACAGATTTAAAGCAGCGCATCTGGTTCTACCACACTAGGCGCTGAGCCTAGAGGGTGACACAGGGCTGGCAAGTACAACATAGTGAATTGAGCAGAACGGAGGGCGAGAGGAGGGCAGTGCTGAACTTTGGGCTCACATAGGGCACTGCTGAAATATGAAAGGCCAAAGTCTGCCCCTGCTGTTACCCCTCCCAGATGTTCTCCCCTTTCTTCAGGACTTGGCCGAACTGCTGGATCACCTTCAGCTGTGACACTTGGCTGTTCTGTGCCTGCCAAGAGCAAATGCAAAACCTGTTTGCTAAACCAATGTATTTTAAATCTATGCAAGTTACATTGACATGAATTGAAAGCTGATCTTCTGATGAATCAAAATGCCTAGAGTGTCCTTGTTTGTGCCACTTTTTGGATATTTTCTCCCTGTTCTGTTTTTCGTTTTCAGTGGTCACTCGGCATTCCACGGCCACTGAGCATGCTCAGCACTTATTGGGCTGTATTGAGGCAGACGTATCCATAGGGGGGTGGTTGTATTTTGAAAGATTCTTTTCTATTTCTGTAAACCTTGGGGTTCTCCCAAGCATTCTGGGGCATAACTCATCCCCTGAGATGGAATGATATTGTGGACAAGGAGACTCTCTAACAGAGCAAGTAGGGAGTTTGCAGAGAATTCGGACAAAAACAAAAGCAGGAGCAGAAATTGCTGGTGCTTGCAAATTCATCCCATGTCTGGAACGGTGCTCCCCACTCCACCATTTGCAATGCATTTCCTTTGCATTGAAATGAATGGGGTGGAATAACATAATGACAACATAACTTGTGCAATTTATTTAATCAATTACATAAGCTCACCACAATGGACAGCGAGGTTTTTGGTGGAAGATGAGCAGCGGCTTGCTATGAATACAGAGCGAAATGGAAAAACTTTGCCTTCCTACATCCCTGTTTGCAAGTCTGGGTGGTATATTGTAGCCAAACTAAAAGGAAAGTGCAGTTCTTTTTTCTTCCTTCCTCCTTTCAGATCCTGTCTATTTCCAGTTGCGCTGCTACATCTACCAGGCAAGAGACCTAGTTGGAACTAGTGCTAAGAGTTCTGCAGGTAGGTGCAATGGAAACAAGTAATTGCATTGCAGGGGTTGGACTAGATAACCCCTGGGGTCCCTTGCTATTCTACCATTCTATGATTCCAAGTCCTCTGCCCTCCCATGCCCTCTATCATTCACTCCTCCCTGTCCTCATCTCTTTCCTCACAAGAGGCCATTTCCCCAGAGGCACTCAAATGCCTATGTTACGCTTTGAATTTAGGAGGGGCAGAATCTTGGTGTCCCCTCCCAAGGTAATTATTATTTTTCTGGAGCTCAGGTCAGGGCAAAAAAGCTGTGTTGCAAGAGATCCAGTATTGGATCTCCTGCCCTCTTCTTCTTCATCATCTTCATCTTTGTCTTCTTATCCTCAAATCATGCTTAGACTGGATCAGGGCAACAGTGCTGTTTTTTTAAAAGCCATTTCCCCATCTAACATCCCCCACACACACACACCCTCCCAATGTTGCTTTTAGCTCCACTTAGGAAGAAGTACAGCTATCTGTAGATCATTCCTCTCTCCTCTCCCTCCCCATTTGCTTTAACAGCTGCTTTTGCAGGGAGGGATTTAGAGCAGGAAAGTGGCCTGGGGGAAAGAGTTGATGCTTACAGCACAGTACAGTTGGGCCAATCCAGTGGTGGGTTGGGAGTGCAAATGTTGAGAATTCTCTGTTGGAGATCCCTAGACTCACCCACCTTAAAACTAGAGTTCCCAGAATTCCCAAGAAAGAGGGGTGTGTGAATGGCTATTCATCCATTTTAAGCTTATAGCGTAGTGTTATCTTGGAAAACATGTAGGTGATATTTGACTCTGTATCAGTAATTCCTCCATCTCCTGTTATTTCCTCTCTGCTAGATCCTTTGGCCCACGTTTCCTTCCTTCACATGAGCCAACATACCCAGACCATCTCTGGCACGCTGCACCCCTGCTGGGACCAGACCCTTATCTTTGAAAACATCTTGATCTATGGAGACCCTCGAGCAACTGAGCAAGAGCCGCCTGTGGTGGCCTTGGAGGTCTTTGACTTTGACGCAAGTGTATGTGCATAGGAAGTTTCCCTACGCTGAGCCAGACCATTGGCCCGTCTAGCATGATATTATCTGTATGCTGACTGGCAGCGGATTTCCAACACAGTCTTTCCCAGCCCTACCTGGAGATGCCAGGGATTGAACCTGGGAACTTCTGCATGCAAAGCCAATGACCTAACCCTGAGATAGGCATGGGGCTCTCTTCACAGGCCCATGAAGTCAACAGAAAAAGGTGGCAAGCAAAAGGGCAACTGAAATTCAGGCATCTCTTTTCTGGCATTATTAACCTGTGATAACAGCACCGTGGGCAGTCCAGAAGGCATTCCCGGTGCTTTCCCTCCAGCCTTTTATCTTGAGTAACAATTTAAGAGCCCTGCTATATCAAACCAAAGACCCACCTATTCAGGCATCCTGTTTCCCAGTTAATCTATCTCTAGGAAGTCCACAAGCAGGACAGGAAGGCAACAGCCCTCCTCTTTCATTTATCCTCAGTATCTGATATTAAGAGGTAGACTACCTCTGAACGTGGAGGTTCCATTTGGCTATCATTTGTAATGGTCCCTGATAAGACCCCCTCCTCCATAATCATAGAATCATAGAGTTGGAAGAGACCACAAGGGCCATCGAGTCCAACCCCCTGCCAAGCAGGAAACACCATCAGAGCACTCCTGACATATGGTTGTCAAGCCTCTGCTTAAAGACCTCCAAAGAAGGAGACTCCACCACACTCCTTGGCAGCAAATTCCACTGTCGAACAGCTCTTACTGTCAGGAAGTTCTTCCTAATGTTTAGGTGGAATCTTCTTTCTTGTAGTTTGGATCCATTGCTCCGTGTCCGCTTCTCTGGAGCAGCAGAAAACAACCTTTCTCCCTCCTCTATGTGACATCCTTTTATAAATTAGTCAACTTGTAAATGTGACAAAACACCACATCTCATGGCAGTGAATTCCATGCAACATATGTCAACAAACACTTTCTTTAGTTTGGGGTGACTAATTTTTTTCCAGCCCAGGAGCCAAATTCATTCTTGGTCCACCCTCCGGGGGCCACAGGTCAGGGTAACCTTCTAGAGTAATTGTGATTTCCAAGGATGCTTTTGATAGACTTGGATTACCTTCTGCCTGTTTTATGTTTCCCTCTTAACAAAGAAATCACTCTCAGACTACTGAGTAAACAAGAAAAAGACAATGTTTACTCATATCAAAATACTTGCCAGAATTCAAGAGCTATACTGCTGAAAATAAGGCAAGCAATCCTTAAATGTTACAAATATCCATAAGTCCAGTTCAAAATGGAGATTGCTCTCTGGTAAGGATGGAGAAGAAATTTGATTTGGTTCACATTTAAAGGCAAATCTACCTAATTCGCAGCACTTCTCAACAACACACAAACAGAAACACACACACCCTTCAGAATTCACACTTCTTTGAATTTTGCAATGTAGTTCTCCCTCCATGTAACATGTACAAAAATGCATATGTTTGAGTAAAGTGTTCATAAAAATATATGTGAAAATAACATAGAAAAATGCATTATATTAGGAAACACTGCTTTGCAGAAATGTAAGTGTTAGGCAAAAATGTATACAGTTAGGAGAAATTTGCACTGAGATGCATATGAATTTTCATGAGAACTTTTTTGAAAATAAAAAAATCACAAACTAATGTGGAAATGGGGAGAACTGAATGTAAGATCAGAAAAGAGAGAAACTGAAATTGATGGATTCGCCCACCCCAGTCTCTTTTAAACTTGGCCTTCCCCATCCTGGTGCCCTCCAGCTGCTTCAGACTGTAATTTCCACATAAGGGAACAACTAGATTATATCACCAAGTACAGTCTTCAGCATGTCCAACATTTCCTGTCTGTTTGCTTTCTGACCCTACACTATTGCCCACATACAGGCAGCCAAATCTACTATTGGCTTTTGACCACTCCTCTTGCGCACCTAGCCTGGAAAACCTTCACCCCTTGTTCTGTGTCTCTTTCAGGGCCACTCCCATTATTTCATGGGAAGGAGCTTGTGCATCCCAAGTGTGCACCTGGATCTCAGCTCACGAAGACTACCCCGCCTCCAGAAGTATACAATCATCAAAGAACAGGAGGATTCCGGACAGCTCCTGGCTGCTTTTGAGCTTCTGTTGGACAAGAAGGTAACAAATTAAATTATGCCTTATGGCAGGTTATGCGTTAGTATCATGGACTGGTGTGATGCAGAGGAATGGTGGAACTAGCAGGAGAACTCTCAAGGGAAGAAGGCACAGAGTCTGGGCAGTGGTGGTGGGACAACAGTGAGTGGTCACTGGGAGAAGTGGGAGAAGCCTGGAAAGTGGTGTCAGAAGCTGGAGAGGTAACAGGTCTCAGTGAGCTGGGAGAGTCTGTAGCAGAGTCCAGAATCAGAGTCATAAGCTGAAGCAGGAAAGTGGGATGAGGGAGGCCAAGAGGCAGAGATGAGTCAGGCAAAGTGACAGGAGTCCGTTCCCCCTTCCTGCTCCGACAAGCTCCCCTCTCCTGTGGTCTCCCAGGAACACAAGAAGCATGAAAAGGGTGGGGGAGAGGTTGACTTCATGCAAACACAGTCTCCAATTGCTTGAGAAAGGTCCTGGAGAGGAGGGAACTTAGGTGGCTGTGGTGAGGCAGAGACTTTCAGGCTTGGCAACTGATCCAGGAGGCAAGACCTACCAGACATGAGCTGCTGTGCTCACTGGGCCTGGCATTCCTCCAAATCTGTGCAGACTCTGTTCTTGCTAACAGAAAGTTCACTCCAGCTTCAGCGGTGTGATTTACTGCTGGCTCACTCCTGACATTTAGTTACACCGGAATAAACCCAAATTAAGCTACAACTCCTTTAAAAAACTGGATAAAAGAGTCATGCAGTCGCAAGCAACAATTTTCTTTGAGTTTCCCAGAGGCTCTAAAGCAGCCTTCACTATCCCTGGTGCCCTCCAGATATTTTGGACTACAGCTCCCATCAGTTCTACTCCTCACAGCCACCTTCCCTGGGGATGATGGGAGTTGTAATTCAAAACATCTGGGAGGTTTGAAGGAGCAACCTGCTGCCCCGGCATCATTTCAAAAGCCTTCTGCAACCAAGTGTCTCAAAGCTCCAGCATGTCTAAGCAGGGCAAAAGAAATTTGTCTACTACACCCTACTCTCTAGATTTCTACTCTCCAGATTTGCTCTCAGGGGCTCGTAAAGCCAATAGTTATCCTCCAACTAAAGACTGAGGAGAAAATGTCATTTATCACTGGCTAAAAAAAGAAAAGTAGATCTCTGTTCAGCAGAGCTCTTCATCCTCTCTACAGGATGGATCCTTAGGAAAGCTTCCACCGCCTGCATGGAAGGATGGGACATACATAATCCCAAAAGGAATCCGGCCCATCTTAAGGCTGATGGCCATTGAGGTGAGTGTAAAGCCACAAGATGATGTTGTTATTATTATTATTATTATTATTATCATCATCATCATTATTATTATTATTATTATTATTACCCTGCCCATCTGGCTGGGTTTCCCCAGCCACTCTGGGTGGCTTACAGCATGCATTGGGGGGGGGGGGATAAAGCATCATGAATTTAAAAGATTGCACGGGGGGGTGTAAACCCCACAATTATCATTTAATTCTTCAAAGGTTCAGGGGAAGTAAAATGGATGGATTGGTCCAACCCTGCAGCCAATCCAGAAAGCAGAGCCTCAGGCCCTGTGGCCCCACTTTCTGCTGAGCTGTTGCTTTTATAAATATTTATCACTATCTTCCCACAGATCCTGGCTTGGGGCCTGCGGGACATGAAGACCTACAATCTGCTGGCCATCAGCAATCCGAGTCTCATCATAGAGTGTGGAGGAGAAACGCTTCAGACGCCAGTCATCAGGAATCTGCAAGAGCACTCCAATTTTCCAATCAATATCTACCTCATGAAAGTGGTGAGTGGGCCCCTGGCATAGACAGTTTCCAAGGGCAAATCTTAAGACTCGAGATGAAACTAACCTCTCCTCCAATCATCATCATCATCATCATCATCATCATCATCTCCACCATTTTAGAGTTTGCTAATCAGATTTTGAAATCCACATTTTCACTGTGACCTTTTGCCTCATGTCTCCTTTACTAGCTATACTTTTCCTCCAGCCCACCCATGAGGCAAGGTGAGGCGACCGCCTCAAGCAGCAGGATTCACAGGGGCAGCAAATCTGGCCTCCAAGGAATGCATTGCCCACTGCTGCCCCCACGGTGTACCAACAGTTGCAGCGTGCTCCTTGGGGGCTGGATCTGCTGCCTCCTCAGCAGGCCCCCCATGCCACCTCCACAGTAGCTTCTTAGAAACCTATAGAATTGTAGAGTTGGAAGGGACCCATGGGATCATCCAGCCAAGCCCCCTGCAATGCAGGAATATTCAGCTGTCCCATATGGGATCTTAGTGAACAGGAGGCACTGCTGGTCTCCTCCCACCCTTGTTCCAGATGTAGATCTTCTCTCACCCTTTCTTCCCTCGTGGGAGGAGAGGGGATGCCATTTTGTGGTTTGCCTCAGGTGACAAAATGTCTTGGGCCTGCCCTGCCTCTAGCCAAATTGGTAGCGTGTGTCGTCAAGAGCCACGAATGCTTATCTAAGCAAGCATCTTTAGGCCAGGCATGCTCATTTAAATAGGCATCTTTTTAATTACTAGCTATACTGAAACCTTAGAGGTGTAATCTCCTCCCTTGAACAGCATGACAGTATGTGCCCAGCTGTCTTTGTCTCATCATTCCTCAAATGGATCCCCCAGCCGTTCCTCTCCTGGAAGAACCTCATGCAGCCCCCCCTGATCTCTCTTAGTACCTGCCTGTGGATGAAGATTATGCGCTTCCTATCGAACTGAAGGTGGTAGACCACAGAGAGTTTGGATTTAAGCCTGTGGTGGGCCAAGCGACTGTGAGATCCATGAGCCAGTACTACTGTGACCCCTGGGAAGAAAGGAAGGCCCATAATCTCCCTGTCAGAGGTAGGCTCCACCTTACAGGAGTGAGTTCATTTCATTTTCTATGCTGCTTTTCACTCACATGAGTCACAAAGTGGCTCACAAACAATCAATGACAATAACATGATAGAACACCACAATTATAGAATAATTAACAAATAATCAGTAAAACAAGCACCTTCTATAAAACACTATTAACAAAACAACTAAAAAAATAAGCTAAACAGCACAGCCACAACACAGGTCATGTTATAAGACTCACAAAGCACTACAGCACTCATAATCCACAATATTAGCCACATTAACAAACTAACAACCAAAAACAAACTTAAGTGCTGCTGAGTTCCATTGCAAGAGTTTATTCTTAGGGCTGAACAAAGCTATATTCCTGGCTGCAAACATGGCGTTGGACTCCCCAGTTGCCTCCAAACAGCTGCAAAGTGGCAATTGGGGAGAGAGGCTGCAGAGGAGCCGCAGGGTGTGCTTAACCCTTTCCCACCTGTCACTTTCTCCCTGCAAACTTCTCCTCCTCCTTCCACCAGCTGCTTTTGGTTGCAGCACAGGAAATATAGGTCTCCATGCCAGCCACACACTCTCAAGGCCACTGCAAGGACAGAAAAAGGATAGCCTCATGTATGTCTTTGTCAGCTCCGGGGAACAGGAGTGCCTTGCCCAGTGGAGCAGAGCCACAGCAATAGCCCATAGCAGCAGTGCCACTGGCGCTTAGCAAGGTTTGGTTTGTGCCAAAGGACTGAATTGGCTCTGCCAGTGTACCTGCACAACCCTGACCTCACTGCCACCTTGTCCTTCCCAGTAAGCGGCAGCGATGCCACTTCCAGGAGGCTACTCCTGCTGCGCCACTGCCCAAGTCACTCCTGGGAAGGGTGGGTCTGAAGTGCCTTATGGGTTGCTTCCACATCTGTGTTGTGGGTTACCTGGCCTTGCATGCCAGCTGCATGGTCTGGGAACACCGGTTGTTGCTGTAACTTAGGTGTGAGGAACCTGTAGCCCTCCAGATGGTTGCTGAACTACATCTCCCATCAGCCACAGCAAGCATGGACAATGGCCAGGGATGATGGGAGTTTCAGTTCAGCAACATTGATCCCTGCCTGAGAGAACCAGGGAGCTTCGTGGAAGCCTCTCTGAGCTTTCCAAAGGATGAGCAAGCTATACTAAACTAATGGCTGTCCACCTCCTAAAAGCATTTGCAAGCAATTTTGTTCCTGCTTGTTTCCACTGTCAAACCTTTCAAAGTTTGCTATTATTAATTCCACGTCTTCTCAATTTTTCCCTTCCCCAAACAGCCATTGCCAAGACAAAGAGAAAGAAGGTAAGTGTTGCTGCATCTCATTGTTTTGCCACTATTTGATTCAATTCCTTCCTTCCTTCCTTCCTTGAAGAAGGTCTACATTTATCAGGCTCTCTACAGGCCGATGGAAAGAATGAACCTTTAAGAGCCCTGGTCTCCTCCTACGATGGTGGGTTTCCAAGGGCTAATTGATACTTCCTTTTGAGCCATGTTTCTAGGCACAGGTGTGTGTGTGTGTGTGTGTGTGTGTGTGTGTGTGTGTGTTTGTTTGTTTCCCCAGTGCTTTCTCCTTGGAAACATGCTCTTTACTGCTGAATTGGAGCAAACAACCATCCAAATTGCCGTTTGTTCCAATTAGTGTTAAAGAGCAGGTTTTCCTGGGGGAAACAGTGGGCCAAAAAAGTGCTTGGACACGGCAATTTATTAAAGCACAAACTTGTGCCTAGAAAGTGTGGGGTGGAAGGTAAGTGTGGGTGAGCCCTAACTTCCCATGTTCTATATCAATGTATTTTGGTATCTCTGAGATTCTGAAAGTATTCTTGGTTTCATGAATTTTGCAAGCATGTTCACATGGGGTGCTGGCTGGGCTTCTTGGGCCTCAGCATAACCTTGCGTCAACTATGAGTGATCCCCCAACAGCACACCGCACATGCCTCTGCAATGGATTGGTAGCAGGAGGGAAAGCCTCATCCAGGGAAGCTCAGGTCTTCTTCATTCAGGGCTGGACCTACCATTAGACAGAGTGAGACACCCACCTCAGGCAGCAGATGTTTGGGGACAGAGAGTGGTGGGCTGCAAACCCCCAAGGATTGTGCTGGCTCGGAAGCTCTGCGGAGTAGCCTACACATTTGTGTTGTGTGCATGCCCCAAAGCATAGATCCTACACCTTCCTGCTCAGTTCTCATTCAGCCACCATAGCAGGTGGAACGGAGCAAATTCTTTCTAGGTCCTTCATCCAAGCAGGTTAAGCTATTGCCAAACTTCCTGTTTTTCTTCTTCCTTGCCTTCCTTTCCCTTTTTCTCTCTTTTTAAGGCTTCTGTCTTTTGGTTTTGCATTTCACTTCCTTAGCTTTAGCCACTTTTCAGGCCACAGCCTATGGCACAGATGCTGCCATGTAAGTAGTGGTAGCCAAAAAAGCCTAGTCTCCCAGGGAAGAGAGAAACTATGGGGTTCCCTTGAAGGAGGAACAAAGTCGGATGGCTGTTGGGCTTGTGAGAGTTATTCTGCTGCTTCTTGCAGGAGCTGGGCAAAGCCTACAAGGCCTGGTTCTGGAAAAGGCCCTTTAGGAAAGAAGAGAAGGTAAGTCATGATGCCATCAAAGCTAAGGGTCATCTTGATCGTGGGTGCTGGATCCGTACAGATCTGGAGGCTCCCAAGCCACTCCCCTGCTTGATTTCTTGTTGATTAGGGAGGGGGGTAAATTGTGATGTGGTGCTTCAGTCATCAAAACAAAGACTGGTGACAATTCAGATGGGGGGGGGCGTAGAAGGATCCGTCATAAAACCCACAAGCCCCACCCCTCTGACTTCTTCCAATTTTAGTAAAAAACTTGTGTAGAAACAGTAGCTGAGGGAGCATCGCAAAATGTTTGGGCTATTGTGCTGCCTCCTATAATCTGAACATATTCTACAGATCAGATCCCACAAGTCAAGTTTGGATCCGAACGAATGTTGTTTTGCTCTGAGAGCATGTGATGTGGAGGTGAACTGAATTTACTTCTCCCCATATAGGAGATGGAAGAAGAGGAAGAGGAGGTGGACTGGTGGAGCAAGTACTACGTGACTATGGGAGATCTGTCAAAGAGTGGACATTACCTGGAGAAGGGCTTTGATAGTTTGAAGGTGCCTGTGCTGTGGGGGGAGGGGTAGCAGCCCAAGCAGAATGCAAGGCAGAACGGCAGGTTTCCTCAACTAACATCTGTCCCCAAACTCATGTTTGTAGAGATACTGCAGGGATCTAGTTGTTGTTTTTAGGGTTATTAAAGCAAAAAGGATTGTGAAGAACTCCAAAAGGATCGCTCCAAACTGAATGAATGGGCAGCAAAATGGCAAACGCTGCCATTCTGTGTAAACAAGAGTGAATGATGCACATAGGGATCATTAGGGAAGGAATTGAAAATAAAACTGCCAATATCATGATGCCATGATGCAAATCTATGATGCAACCACACTTGGAGTACAGTGTACAGTTCTGGATGCCTCAACTCAAAATGGATATTGTTGAGTTGGAAAATATTTAGAAAAGGGCAACAAAATACCCATTTGGGTCTTTTTAGTTTAAAGAAAAGGCAAGTAAGAAGACACATGATAGAGGTATATAAAATTGTGGGTGCTGGGAAGAAAGTGGCTAGAGAAAGGTATTTCCCCCTCTCTCATAATACGAGAACTCAGGGATGTTGAAGGAAGGTGAAAGTTGAAAGATTCAGGACAGACAAATGAATGTATTTCTTCACACATTGCATAGTTAAACTGGGAAGTTCACTCCCACAAGAGGCAGCGATGGCCACCAATCTGGATGAATTTAAAAGATGGCGGAGGGGGCTATCAATGGCTACTAGCTATGATGGCTGTGTTCTGCCTCTACAGTCAGAGGCAGAATCCCAGTTGCTTCTGAATCCCAGTTGCTGGGCCTTGTGTGGGATGCTCTTGCGCTGGCGGGTTTCCCACGGGCTTCTGGCTGGCCACTGTGAGAACAGGCTGCTGGGCCTGACCCAGAAGGCTCTTACATTCTGATGTTCTTAAATGTAAGAAAATGAATTTAACTCAATGCCTGGGGAAAGATGGCTGAAGCACTGAGCAGGTGTACACGCTGCAGGGAACCCAGCCAAGGTGCTAAGCCAGCGTCTGTGTCCCCTTCTCCCAGATGTATAGCTGTGAACTGGAAGAAGTGCCTGAATTCCATGGCCTACAGGATTTCTGCCAGACCTTTCAGCTGCACCGAGGGCTGGTGAAAGATGATGACCCCAGAGTGGGGGGTCAGTTCAAGGTGAGGGCCTGCCCCAAGTGGCCCTGCTTTCTAGCCATCTATAAAAATCCACAGAAATTCCACCCTGGAGACTGTTTTCAGGAGACTGACTTCCCACTCTGCTTCAGGTGTATATTAAACAACATATAGTCTTCAGAAGCAGAGTTGCCAAGTTTTGCATGTGGGTTTCATCCCCAGGAGTAGCCTGACTAGCCAGTGTTGCAGCAAAAGCAGCACAACGTCTTTGGCACCTTAAAGTCTAACAAATTGTCGTGGCGCACACTTTCATGGACTAGAGTCCAGTTTTCTTTGTGCAAGGCTTCTTGGTCTCTTGGCATCTGCATGAGAAGCAGGAAATCAGCAGGGGAGAGATTATGGCAGCTTCGAGCAACAACAAGCTGTATTCTTGAAGCCTTTCCAGGCAGTAGCGGCTGGGGGGGGGGGTGTAGGTGGGGCTGCATTGCTCTCCCAGCTTCCCAACACCTTGCACCCCTTGCCAAGAGCAGGGCGCTCAGCATGGAACAGGCACAGGAGCACAGAGCAATGAGCATTGGGCAGCCAGGAGAACAATGTGGCCTTGCCAGCTGCTACTTCTGGGGTGGGGGCAGTGGAGCTGGTAACTAAATGAAACAGTGCTTTCTCCGGCAGGGACTTTTCCGGATCTATCCTTTACCAGAAGATCCCAATGTCCCACCCCCTCCACGCCAATTCCAGGAACTTCCCGACAACGTCTGCGAGTCATGTCTGGTCCGGATTTACATCATCCGAGCCTTTAACCTAGAGCCAAAGGACAGCAATGGTCTGGTAATCACAAGAGCTGTGTTCTTTGCTTGCCTGCGGTTCTCGCTTCCTGCTCTGAGCTTCCCCGTGTTATGTGATAGGAGGCTTCCTCTACAGCAGGTGTGGCTGGACCCTGTTTGAGGGTCTGGTCTCTTAACATTCTGCATTGAACTGTGTCCCCTTACAGTGTGACCCCTACATCAAAATCAAGGTCGGGAAGAAAAAGGTTGGAGAGAGGGAGGAGTATATTCCCAACACTCTGGAGCCCGTCTTTGGGAGGTAGGTCTGGCACACTCCCTCAGAGCCTCTGCCTGCCAAGGCTAATCTCTTCGCGCTCATTCTGCGGATGCTGTCCCCACCTCTGGTACAGGGCAGGGCAGGAAGCTACTGGGATAGGAAAGGGTTGTTAAGACACAGGTGCATCCCTACCGTGACTTATCCTTGGAATGTACAGAGCACAACAAGCGTTCAGAGGTGGGAAGGGAAAGGGATTATTTCCTCTCCTCTTTTCCGTTTTTTTATATATAATTTTTATTAAATTTTCTGTTTTACAATTTTAAATACACATTTAAACATCCTTAAAATATCAATGACTTCTCTTCTTCTTTTATGGTTCATTTTGCATACCATAAATCCCTACATATTTTAAAGGTAAAGGGACCCCTGACCATTAGGTCCAGTCATGACCGACTCTGGGGTTGTGGTGCTCATCTCGCTTTATTGGCCGAGGGAGCCGGCGTACAGCTTCCGGGTCATGTGGCCAGCATGACTAAGTTGCTTCTGGCAAACCAGAGCAGCGTGCGGAAACGCCATTTACGTTCCCGCCAGAGCGATACCTATTTATCTACTTGCACTTTGAAGTGCTTTCAGACTGCTAGGTTGGCAGGAGCAGGGACCAAGCAATGGGAGCTCACCCCGTCACGGGGATTCGAACCGCCGACCTTCTGATCAGCAAGTCTTCTTGTAAAGAAGCTGGTAAAATGCAGTCTTGACTATGCTACCACTCAGTGGATTTGTAACTGGCTGACTGACCGAACCCAAAGGGTGCTCATCAATGGTTCCTCTTCATCCTGGAGAAGAGTGACTAGTGGGGTGCCACAGGGTTCTGTCTTGGGCCCGGTCTTATTCAACATCTTTATCAACAACTTGGATGATGGACTCAAGGGCATCCTGATCAAATTTGCAGATGACACCAAACTGGGAGGGGTGGCTAACACCCCAGAGGACAGGATCACACTTCAAAACGACCTTGACAGATTAGAGAACTGGGCAAAAACAAACAAGATGAATTTTAACAGGGAGAAATGTAAAGTATTGCATTTGGGCAAAAAAAATGAGAGGCACAAATACAAGATGGGGGACACCTGGCTTGAGAGCAGTACATGTGAAAAGGATCTGGGAGTCTTGGTTGACCACAAACTTGACATGAGCCAACAGTGTGACGCGGCAGCTAAAAAAGCCAATGCAATTCTGGGCTGCATCAATAGGAGTATAGCATCTAGATCAAGGGAAGTAATAGTGCCACTGTATTCTGCTCTGGTCAGACCTCACCTGGAGTACTGTGTCCAGTTCTGGGCACCACAGTTCAAGAAGGACACTGACAAACTGGAACGTGTCCAGAGCAGGGCAACCAAAATGGTCAAAGGCCTGGAAACGATGCCTTATGAGGAACGGCTAAGGGAGCTGGGCATGTTTAGCCTGGAGAAGAGGAGGTTAAGGGGTGATATGATAGCCATGTTCAAATATATAAAAGGATGTCACCTAGAGGAGGGAGAAAGGTTGTTTTCTGCTGCTCCAGAGAAGCGGACACGGAGCAATGGATCCAAACTACAAGAAAGAAGATTCCACCTAAACATTAGGAAGAACTTCCTGACAGTAAGAGCTGTTCGACAGTGGAATTTGCTGCCAAGGAGTGTGGTGGAGTCTCCTTCTTTGGAGGTCTTTAAGCAGAGGCTTGACAACCATATGAGTGCTCTGATGGTGTTTCCTGCTTGGCAGGGGGTTGGACTCGATGGCCCTTGTGGTCTCTTCCAACTCTATGATTCTATGATTCTAAGTCCTAGGCTCTGTGGTTTAACCCACAGCACCACATATTTTACGTAAACTATAAACCATTCAATATTCCATTATTACACCCATCAAAACTTATTTACACTGTTGAATTTATCTTAATGTTGCCAACGTTTTCAAGTGTACACAATTTCCCCCCGTATATTCAATAAATATTTTCGAATCTTCTCTAAATGTATGTTCTTCTTGTTCTCTTATTCTATGTTAGGTCCACAAGCTGCACATATTCCATCAGCTTATGCTTTCCATTCTTCTTTAGTTGGGACCTCACTCATTTTCCATTTTTGAGCTAAGAAAACGCGGGCCGCAGTAGTGGCATACATACATATTTATTTATTCCTCTACTCTTTTCCTTGACCGCCACAGGATGTTTGAGATTATGTGCAACATCCCAACAGAAAAGGAATTGAAGATCTCATTCTATGACTTTGACATGTTTTCCCCTGATGATGTAATTGGAGACACCACCATTGACCTGGAGGACCGGATCCTGTCCCGCTATGGAGCCAACTGTGGCCTTCCACAGTCCTACTGCGTGTAAGTAGCAATGAGCATAGGTGTTAAGCGGGTGCCCTCTGGACTCATGCAGGCAGCTGCTTCAGATGGGCTCATTGTCAGAGCCCATGGTTTTGCTGCAAGAGCTGGGAGCAGCCAGTTCAAGGGGGCAGCCCCACAGAGATGCCTTCCCCAACAGCAGTGTCATTGCCACGTCCCCTGGCAGGGCAGGAGCACCAGCCTTAACTAATGAACTGCCAGTGGTCATTTCATAAGCTACATATCAATGTTTCATCAACAAAACACTCGGTTTTTAGGTCATGTTTGTCTTCTCTCTGTGATCCACAATATACCTGCCCTGGAGCACCAGAAATATTTCCACTATGTGTTCATCTTACCGTTTTAGCAAGCAATATTAATATTAGCTTAACAAGTTCCTTCTCTTTAAAGTCTCTATTTACTTTTCCAGAGATAGGAATGAAGTAGGTGAAATGAAAATGAACAATTAGCTAATCTTTCTTCCCAACAGAGCAGAAAAATAATTGCCCTGTAGACATTTTTTTAGGGCATTAAACCAGTTCATGAAATAAACATTTTCTGCAGTCTAGGAGAAACTAAATCCCTCAGGTAGCCCCCCCTGCAGATGCCACTTGACCTCCTGATCGCTCCTTTCTCGTACAGATGTGGCCCCACCCAGTGGCGAGACCAGCTTCTTCCAAGCCAGCTCTTGGAGAATTACGCTCGGACCAAGAACATACCTCAGCCAGATATAAGTGAAGATGGCAGCAGAGCCACTTTCCGAAGCAAGATTTATCAGCTGTCTGACTTTGGTAAGTACTTCAAAATATTCCCACAGAGCAAGAGAGAAGGGGGCTTGAGCTGCTCTGAAGGTTGAGCCCGAGGTCAGCACCTGCCACTGGCATCACTAAGCACCTGCTAAAAGGGAGCCCACTGCCAATCCTTTGAAGCTCTGGCTTGCTGTTCCTCCTCCTCGTTGTTGCTTCCTGCTCACCTGTCCTCTCTGGGTGTGAGAGCAATGGTTCGGCACATATTTAATGCTAAAGGAAGATTAATTAAACTATAGTTTGTTACTCTATGCCTTAGCATTATGTGTGAACCCTGCCCAATGACTTCACAAAATGGTTTGTTTATTGCCAACAAAGCATGATCTGAAGCCATGGATATTTGGTGGCCCATGGTTTGTTTTATTTATAGCTTGGTATTATGTGTGAACCCAGCACCTGTCCTTAACCATGGTTTGTCTGACATTCACCAAGCAGCAAATTATTATTATTATTATTATTATTAACATTTGTATACTGCCATATACCCACAGGCCTCAGGGTGGTTACAACATAAAATCACAATAAACAAACAAAGAAAGATAATAATGATGATGATAATAGTAATAATAATAATAATAATAATAATAATAATAATAATAATAAATCCAATAAATCCCCACCCAATAAATCCCCACAAAGGTTTGTGGGAAGAGCATAATGCAAGGGAAAATGCTCCCCCAGAAGAAGCACTCTGCAAATGTGCTCATGTTGCACAATGCATATAAATTGTAGAACACAGGCTGCCTTGGAGCAGAATTTTATTTATAATTGTGGCCCCCTTTGCCCTGCATGGAAGTCTGTGATACATTTGGCTGAATAAGTGCTGATTCTATTGTACTTGACACTCCCCTTTCAGAGACTAAACTACCTTCACATGGCTTCCTGGGGCCTCCAAAAGAGCGCATGGCTCTCCATCTCCTCCACACCTGTGGGCTGGTGCCTGAACACGTGGAGACTCGTGGCATCTACAGCGCTACCAATCCCGGGATCCAGCAGGTAAATTTCCTGCCTCCATTTCCCCACTGCACCAGGAGTAGCCAGTTGCTGTGAACTGCAGCTCCCACCATCCCTGACAACTGCTGAAGGGTGCCAAGTTAGCTGCTGCTGAGCCTACACATTTGGTGGTTGCTGGAAGAGAGAAGCTTCACTATTTGCCCCTGTAGTCTGGCTCCCTTTCACAGGTGGGAAGCTTAGAGCAGCTACACACTAGGCTGACATGTTCATTTATCCTACATAAAACTACAGCAAACTCATTCTCCAAGTGCTGACACTTACGTAGCCCAAACAGTACCATCCACTCAGAAGAGAGCTTAATCCCAAGGATCGGGGGCAAGGAGTCTCCAAAACAACACAATAAGGACTGAGCATGCTCAGCGGGCAAAGACTGTGTCCAATGCCAGTCGTGCTCAACGTAGACCCATTGAAATTAATAGGCATGTTCATTATGTTCATTAATTTCAATGGGTCTCACTGAGTAGAAGTTGGTTGGCTAAACCCCAGAATGCTGGGAGTTGATGGAGGGACAAAAAGAATAGTATCCTGTAAAAGGGGTGGCTGGCAGGAAATCTGAACAGAAGCACATCTGTCAGCAAGATTTTCCTGCAGGTCTGACTTACTGTTCATTTATTATAATTGCAATATATATCCAACCATTCTATGCAAAGCATTCAAAGTGGCTTACCAAGTGATGATGGTTATGATTTTTAAAAATGCTATAAACCCATTTTTAAAAGTGTGTGATGATAAAATAAGAACAGGTGAAACCAACAAGAACTGCCCTGTTAAAGGATATTAAAGTAAGCCATGCATTTAAAAAGCCAAGGCAGCTTGACAAACCAAAACCAAATTTCCACATAAGCTTTGTGCAGGAGGATCAGGATGGATGCCTGATAAATAGGTCTTCTGCAGAGACCCTAAGGAGAGAATCCCAGAGGTAAGGCCCAGCCAGTGAGTGAGGAAGGCCTCTCATTGCACCCTTGCCAAACATGCCTTAGACAGTATGTTTAGATGCTATCTACATGCCTTAGGCAGGACTGAGATGGGGACCTTTCAAGAAGATCTCAAGACTTGGGTTGGTTTGTGCAGGAGAACTTGATCCTTCAGCCAAGATGGTCCCAGGCCATTTTGCCTCACAACCAGCAATTTTACTGGTGCCCAAGAAAATCTACATCTGGTTGAACCCAGTATATGTCATGGATTACTCTAATTTTTTTTTTTTTAATGATATTTATTGAGAATTTTAAAATTACAAAGAAACAAAGAAAAAAAGAAGGAAAGAAGAAGTAACAATTAAACAATACAAATCAATAAAAATCAAAGTCAAAGAGAGAAAACAAAACACATAATACATCAAAGTCAAAAAGCAAAAATAAACAAAAAATTTAAAAACAGATGCAATATTCCCAAATCCTTAACTGTCATTACCTTATTTCATCGACCTCCTCGCACCTCCCTTTTTTTTATTCTAGTTGTTGTCTCAGCAAATCCTTTCCATCTTTCATAATATTCTGTCATTAAATTACCTTAATCTATTTTAACCTTATCTTACCATAAAAAGCCCTAAAATTTAAAACTTAAATCTTATGTATACCAAATTCTCTTAACCATAACATATTCTTACATAATTCTTTTTAACATTTCTGCTAAAGCCAAATAATTTCATTCCAACATTTTTCTAATACAGTGGTGCCTCGCAAGACGAAATTAATCCGTTCCGCGAGAGTCTTCGTCTAGCGGTTTTTTCGTCTTGCAAAGCAACCCTATTAGCGGCTTAACGGATTAGCGCTATTAGCGGTTTAGCAGCTATTAAAGGCTTAAAGGCTTAGGGGATTAGCTGCTAAAAGGCTATTAAAGGCTATTAAAGGTTTAGCAGATTAGATAAAGGGGGGGGAAGCGGAAAAAAAAATCTCTAGACTCGCAAGACATTTTCGTCTTGCGAAGCAAGCCCATAGGGAAATTCGTCCTGCGAAGCAACTCAAAAACGGAAAACCCTTTCGTCTAGCGGGTTTTCCGTCTTGCGAGGCATTCGTCTTGCGGGGCACCACTGTACTCATTACTTTTACAAAACTTTCCTAAATAATTTTTTTTAAAACTTTCTTCCAATCTTCAACCAACGTCTCTTCCTCCTGGTCTCGGGTTTTGTCAGTCCTTTCTATCCCATCCATCTAGTCCATTAACCTGGTAACCTTATGTCCGAGGCTCTTAATTCTCTTCCATGTCCCTTCCGCAGGTCTTCTTCATATTTATACCTGTACTTTACTTTGTCTTCTGCTCCTTTCACTCGGGGAGACTCCAGCTTGACAATATTTTTGTCCCTTCTCGACAGATCAACCCCTTTTCCATAGTCAACACTGAACTCCATGTGGTATTTAAAAGCATGTTTCAAGGTCCCTCCAAAGTTAAGGGCCCCCACAACTCCGAACTCCTCCCGGCCCAAAGCCAGACTTGAAAGGTCAAAACATCCCTGCATAGGGGGGGTCTATCCAGCCCCCCATCTCCAAGCCAAACAAAACACTATCTCTCCAAATCTGGCTTTTTCCAGGTTCATTCGTCAAATCCAACAACTCATGTTCCTGCTGGGCCACAGTTCCCTCCATCTCTGCCTCCCGAGGCTCCAGCAACAACCTCCTCCCTCATCTGATCTGTCAGAGCACACTCCTGGATTAATTCCTGAGTGGGTTCTATATAGGTACCCACTGCCTGTCCAAAATTTCCAATCACAACAGTCATCAAATCCATCTTCTCATGTAACTGCTCCAATAAAGCACTTGTCTTGCAAAAGGCAAGCACCAGAGCCTCCGAGTACATTCTTGTTCAAGGTCAAAGTCTGGTCCCACGATCTTAATCTATTGCAGCTGCAAAGCTCCCTAGTTCGGATTTAATAACAGTTTCTTTTATATATATATATATAATATTTATTAAAGTTTCGAGATATTACAAAAATAAGAGAAAAAAGTAAAAAAAAGGAAAAAAGAAACAAAAATGAAAATACAAAGTAAAAACAGTTAAAAACAAATCAGTCTTTCCATATCTTATCTTTCATTTGCTTGTTTCCCTGACCTCCTCACACCTCCCTTTTTTGTATTCCAGTTCAATTAGTTAATTCAGCAATTCCTTTTTTTTTTAAATGACTTTTATTAAAATTTCAGTAAAAGATTAAACAAAAAAACATAAAGCAAAAACAGATTAAACAAAAAAACATAAAACAAAAACAGATTAAACCTTTACATAACCTTTTCCATTAACTTATTTCCATGACCTCCTCTCACCTCCCAATTTTGTATTCTAGTTCAAATCGTATTTCCAGCAAATCCTTCTAACCTTATTTTCATTCACGTATTTTAAAATTAAAGTAATGTAATTAAACCTCCTCTATTTCATCAATTTCATCAACTCATTTTTGCTTAGTCCATTATATCATATCTACCAGAACGACCTAGTATTCTTTTTCCAACCTCTTTCTAACATTCTTTTATATTGCAGTATTTTTGAAGATATATTTTGAATTTTTTCCAATCTTCTTCCATCGACCCTTCTCCCTGGTCTCAAATTCTGCCGGTCATCTCAGCCAGTTCCATGTAGTCCATCACTTTCATCTGCCATTCTTCTCGGATGGGCAATTCTTGTGTCTTCCAGTACTTCCCGATGAGTATTCTTGCTGCTGTTGTAGCATACATAAAGAAAGTTCTATCCTCCCTTCGCACCAATTGGCCGACCATGCCCAGAAGAAAGGCCTCTGGTTTCTTCAGAAAGGTATATTTAAATACCTTTTTCAGTTCATTATATATCATTTCCCAGAAAGCCTTAATCCTTGGGCATGTCCACCAAAGGTGAAAAAAAGCACCCTCTGTCTCTTTACATTTCCAACATTTACTGTCTGGCAAATGATAGATTTTTGCTAGCTTGACTGGGGTTAAGTACCACCTGTAAATCATTTTCATTATATTCTCTCTTAAGGCATTACAAGCCGTAAATTTCATACCTGTGGTCCATAACTGTTCCCAGTCAGCAAACATGATGTTATGTCCAACATCTTGTGCCCATTTAATCATAGCAGATTTCACCGTTTCATCCTGAGTATTCCATTTCAACAGCAAGTTATACATCTTTGATAGAATCTTGGTTTTGGGTTCTAACAGTTCTGTTTCCAATTTTGATTTTTCCACCTGGAAGCCAATTTTCTTTTCCAGATTGTATGCCTCCATTATTTGATAATAATGAAGCCAATCTCGCACTTTATTTTTTAGTTTTTCAAAGCTCTGCAATTTCAATTTATCTCCCTCTTGTTCCAAAATTTCCCAATATTTCGGCCATTTGGCCTCCATATTGAGCTTTTTCAGAGCCTTCGCTTCCATCGGTGACAGCCACCTTGGGGTTTTATTTTCAAGTAGGTCCTTATATCTTATCCAGACATTAAACAATGCTTTCCTGACAATATGGTTTTTAAATGCTTTATGTGCTTTGATCTTATCATACCACAGATATGCATGCCATCCAAATACATTATTAAAGCCTTCTAAATCCAAAATGTCTGTGTTTTCAAGAAGCAGCCATTCTTTCAGCCAGCAAAAAGCTGCTGATTCATAATAAAGTTTAAGGTCTGGCAGGGCAAATCCACCTCTTTTCTTTGCATCCATTAGTATTTTAAATTTTATTCTAGGCTTCTTGCCCTGCCAGACAAATCTAGAAATATCTAAATATTTAATAACAGTTTCACAAGCTCCCTCTAGGGGAAAAAGCTTCTATTTGTATCCATCTCTTTTTTTTTTTTTAAAGCAGATCTAACAACAAAGTTTCCTTTTTCAGATGTTTTGTCAATATTTTGTTCCTTTTAGATGCGAAGGGGAACAATGGAATCAATATGTTTCTCTTCTTTTAACTATCTGTCAAAAACGTTTGTCTATAGTCAATGAACTTCCCAAGGACGTCTGTCCTGACACCCCGCTCCCAGGTTCAAGACGGTGGAAAATTGCTTTTCTTTACTCTCTCTTCTGCAGGTTTAAACAGTCCAGAAAAAGTTCCCCCCTCTTCTCCAGCTTCCAAGGGGGGTTCAGTAATTTTAAATGATGAACATTGATCATTTACAGACGACTTTCTAAACTCTAGCTTGCCGTGTCTTTGCTTCAATCTATCTACAAAAGCGGAAGGCGGACTTCCTGTTTAGACCTTCCTGCTTCAGTGCCAAATTAAAAGTAATTTCTTAATCCAATTTTCCGTTCTACTCACGGGCAGTTATTTAAAATCCAATTGTCCACAGGAAAAAGTCAGCGCTCTCCGGCAACAGCAATGCGGCTTCACTCCGTGAAAGAAGCAGTCGATTCAAAGCACCGCACCACTCACCCCACGTCGCTCCGGATCCCCGAAACCGGGTTTCCCCGCGAGTAGGGGGGGCGCAAAGGTGCCAGCCGAATCCCACATCCACAGGCTTCTCCCGCCTGTGGTTTTTGATGGGTCTCCGCCTCGCCGTGGCGGTTCAGACCCTGTTTTCCATGGAGCGGATTCCTCCCGATCGGAGGAAATCCGCCATTGCCAGAGGCGCCAACGCAGAAGTCTAAATTATAGTTTTGTGAGAAATCCGTCATCCAACAGAACTACAATTCCCAGTTCTTTGGGTGGGAGTTGAAGCTGGTTTCAGTATAGTAGATGTTACCCTAAATACTCCTGCCCCAGACCCATTTCCTCCCCATTTGGCTGCTGGAGGCAAGGATAAGTTTGGCACTGACCCCCAGGAGACATTTCAGACAAGCTGAAGTACTGTAATATCCTAAATAGGTGCTGGTAGATGAAATGGAACCTGCCTTTTGAAGCAGAGTGGCACACACTGGAATTGGAAAGAAAGACCAGCCTTCTTGCCTGCAGGTCTGAATTTGCAGACTCCTTTATAAATCTTGTGCCCTATAGCCCAAACCTGGAGGACCCCGCAGGGCATTGAACTAGAATTGTGGCTTAAGAAAGTCTGGAAGTTAGCAATTGCTGAAGAAATAAGATGTGATGTAGCAATCTTGAAGGGGAAAAAGAAACCAGTTGCATTGCAGGCTGTTTGGCGGCAGTTTATTACATAGGCCAACATGTAATATGGTTTACAAAACACCTTGTCACCAGCAGCAGCACAAATCCGGATGCCATTGTTATGTTTCTGCTCCTAACTTTGTCCTTGGACATCTCAGTCTCTTCTGGCCAGTTAAAATGGTGACATTATCCTGGCAATATGCTCTGTAAGGTCCCTGCAAGAACAGCAGAGAAAATGAATGAAATAGGCAACAGTGAGTATACATGAGAATACAATTACTTGCCTGGTTTCTGGCATAGGGAGGAGGATGTGGTTGTTGTTTTTTATCTCTTGTTATGTTCACTGTCTGTTTTGTGACTATACTTTATGTACATCACTGAAGTACCAACTGAAAAACATTAAGAATGTGCCTCTCTTCATATCCAGGGGAAAGTGCAGATGTGGGTCGACATCTTCCCAGAAAACATAGGTGAGCCAGGACCTCCTTTTGACATCACCCCAAGGAAGCCCAAGAAGTAGGTGCACCAAACACAGCCACCCCAACCCTTTTAAAGACCCAGAACTATTTGCACCAGCGTAGCACATTTTCAGGATGGTTGAATGAGTGTGTCAGGGTGCAGGTGGACGTGGATGCTGGATCTGACCACCCCGTGTCCGCTGTTGCATACTTGTCATTGTTTCTAATCCCAGAGCATGACACAAGGGGGAAGCTGGTTCACAAAGGCATCTACTGGTGGCGCCCCTGCTCTTAGGGAAGGGCTACAACTCAGTGCTAGAGCATTTGCTTTGCATTCAGAAGGTTCCAGCTCCAAACCCCACTGGCATCTCCACACTGGACTAGAGCGGGGTTGCACAGAAAGTTTTCCAGTAAAAGTCCTTGTTAGCCTGCCCTGTTCTTGTATATAGAAGGAAGAGGAATCCCTTAAAGCACCCTCCCAGTAGCACCAAGACTCTCCTGTTCGTCTCCTCTGTAGGCACGAACTTCGCTGCATCATCTGGAACACCAAAGATGTGGATCTGGAAGACACCAACATTTTTGGAGACAGGATGAGTGACATCTATGTGAAAGGGTACAAGAGAACAGAGGCAGAAGGTTTATGGCAGCCCAACTCCTGTGGTGGCAAGTGACCAACAACTGGTCTTATTTGGAGATGGAGAGCTATCTACCAACCCTAGCCATATTTCCTTTGAGGTGTCATGGAGCTATGATTCCCAAACTGTTATAGCCCCATTTGCATAACAAAACCATTCATGAATTCATTCATCAATTGTGTTGCTTTTCTCCAAAGAACCAAGGTGATTCACAACAATCAAATGAAGCAGCAGTTCACAAAGGAGAGACTAGTAGCTAAAGATTTGGCTGGTGCTTCTGCATCAACTTGTGCACCAGAACTTTCTCCTTCTCCTGGTATAGAGAACCTTTGCTCCTCTGCCACATTTGTAGCTGAACTGCAACTCCCATCAGCCTTCAGAAAGGGTTGCCCCAATAGTCTAATGCAAGAAATAAAAGATGGGTTTTCTGGCACCTTAAAGGGGTGAAAAATAGCCTTTGCCAACCTAGTGTCCTCTAGATGTTCTGGAATGCAACTCCCATCATCACCAGCCTGCATGGCCTTGTGTTGCTGAGGCTGATGGGAGTTGGAGTCCAAAAGATTCAGAAGGCCTCAGGTTGGGGAAGATTGGGCTGGATGATACACTCCAGCAGCAGAGATGTCAGGGGAACCTGGACTTTTTGCTCTGCATTCAGCTCCCGCCTGTCCCTTGCCTAAGGGTCATGGAGGAAGAGGGACATCTCTCCCAAAGCTGCCAGCGGGACTAGATGATGCAGCTTTTTATTGCCAATGTACCCAAGTGTGCCCTAGAAATCTGGGATGGGGCAAAAGAGTTCCTATGAACAACTCCAGCATCTCCTTTGCCCTGGTTCCAGGTGGATGGATGGCCTGGAGGAGGACAAGCAGAAGACAGATATCCATTATAGGTCCCTGACAGGAGAAGGCAACTTCAACTGGCGCTTTGTGTTTACCTTGGAGTACCTGCCCATGGAGCAGGTCTGCGTTCTCACCAAGAAGGTAGGTGGAAACTGAAACAGAGCATTGCTCCAATTTAGAAAAAGGGAGGTGGCCTTGGCTTCCTCAAAGCTTACCTTACCCCATAGGAGCGCCCTCAACCACGTGGACCGCCAGAACTGGCACCTTTACAATTGACATATCAGGCCTGCTCTGCACTTGCAAGGAATCAATCTCTTAATGTGTGGCAACACCTATTCTTTCGAACTCTCTGTAGGCACCTTTGCTGCACTCTTGTTGATACCAGCTTTAAAAAATCCTTTTTGCGTAGGCCACGCCTAGACAGATATGAAAATTTATAGCATGTAGTTTTTTTCTCCCATTTTAACATTTTAATATTTTTATTTGTTTTAAAAATCAGTTTATTTTATTGGTGTTTTCTTGTGAATATTTTATATTCATTTATGCAAACTGCTTTGATTATTATTATTTGTTTTGACTAAGTAGTACATAAATTTTGTTAAACTTGAATGAATGAATGAATGAAGGAGGGTTGTGTATGGACAACCAGCAGAGCCCTTCCTATCCTCCATCTCACAAATCCAACTCAAGAGATTATGATTATATTATTATTTCTTGAATTTATATACTGCCCTATAGCTGGAGGTCTCAGGGTGGTTCACAGAAAATATCTCTCTGCATATCATCTGCTGGAGGATAATCAGAGGCACATTGACAGGCACACGGCTCTCTGTGGTGCACACATCATTTTAATGGATACTCTCATTCATATTCTGGCACACTTAGTCCATGTAAATTTAATAGCACTTATAGTTCTCAGATGCAGGGCACTTCCAGGCTGTTGCCTAGTGGGTTTCAATCATGTAGCAGCAATCACAGCTGATTAGGAGGTCCCATGCAACAAATAAGTAAATAAAACCATTTCCCCCAAAAGATCAGACTTTTTGCAATAAAGGAAGTGACAGGAAAGTGCCCTGGAAAGTGTGGAATAATAACATTGGCTTTCATATGACATATTCTAACACACACACACACACACACACACCCAAAAAATAGACTGATTTTTAAGGAATTTGGCCCTTGAATTGAAAATGGCTCCTAAACCCTGTTCTGCATTGAGTGGCAAGAGCTCTCTGGGTTCCCTGGCAGACAGGGAATCTTTCCCATTAGCTGCTGCTGAGAATCTGGAGCTGCCTCATGAAACACAGGGGCTCTGTCTCTGGGGATGCTCCAGTCCCACAAAGCACTTTATATGGAAAGCGCTTCTTCTTCTTCTTCTTCTTCTTCTTCTTCTTCTTCTTCTTCTTCTTCTTCTTCTTCAGGAATCCCTGGTAGCCGAGTAGGATTGTCTTCCATGAACACTGTTTTAACAGTGAGTCTGTGACTGTGGAGGCCAATTCTGGATCCACACGTCCTTCCACAGTGGGGACATAGGTTTCTGGGCAGGAGTAGATCACAATGAGGGTTTGCCAAATGTGCCTTCCTCTTAGCACATTTCTCCCTTATCATGGAGGAGCTGAATGATGTTCACAAATTTATCTGGGCAGCCAGTTTTCAGAAGAACAGTCCACAGTCCAAATCGCATTGCTATTTACAATGTTGAAGGCCTTAGTCAGGTCAATAAATGCCATATACATGGATTGGCTTTGCTCTCTGCATTTTTCTTGAAGCTGTTGAGCAGTGGAAATCATGTCCACTGTCCCCCTAAAAGGTCTAAAACCATTCTGGGATTCAGGAAGGGTCACCTTAGATATTGTTAAGAGATGGTTTGCTAAGATCCTTACAAGAATTTTACTGGCTGCAGCTAACAGAGAGATGCCTCAATAGTTTCTGCAATCAGTTCTGTCACATTTTTTCGATGAGCTTGTGAAGTTGTTGCGTAAGTTCAATTCCACCCACTTTGAAGACTTCAGCAGGTATCCCATCAGGTCCACTGGCTTTGTTGTTTTTCATTTGATTAATAGCTGTACATAACTCACCCAGATTTGGAGATACTGCAAGCTCATCTCTAATTTGTTTTTGCAAAATTTGTGAGAGGACCTCAGCAGCTACAGGAAAGTTACGGTTAAGGGGATGCTGGTAATGTTATTTCCAGTGCAGTGCAATAGCTTCTTTATCTTTTAGAAGTGTGGTACCATCTGTTGAGTGTAGGGGGCATATGCCATGATTTACTGGCCCATAGATGGTCTTTGTGGCTTTAAAGAAATTCTGTGCGTCATGAGTGCCAGCTAAGTGCTGGATCTCTTGAGCTTTTTTTTTTTTTTAATCCACCAGGTGTTTTGTAGTTCTCTGGTTCTTCTTTGAATCTCAGCCTTAGCGTTGGCATAGGTTTCTTTCTTAGTGGCACAGTTTCTATCTCTTTGTCAGATCTGAAAGGCCTTCCTTTTCTTGTCAATCATGCGTCCAATCTCACTGTCATTCTCATTAAACCAGTCCTGGTGTTTCGGTTTGGTATCCAATAGTTTGTTCACAGGCTGCAATATGTTTTTAGCTTGGTCCAGCGTTCCTCAATGTTATCAGGGAATTCTGAAAGCAGGTGGTCCTTAAGAGTTGTCTGGAAGCAATCCTGCTTAATGGGATCTTGAAGGGCTTGAGCGTTCATTTTGCACCTTGGTTTCCTTCCTTGAAGCCTGCATTGAGATATAATCTTGATAGCCATCGTGGAGCGTATTAGTCGGTGATCTGTCCAGCAGTCGTCGGCGCTCGTCATAGCTCTGGTAAGGAGCATATCACGGCGATCTTTAGCACGGACAATAACATAGTCTAAGAGGTGCCAGTGGTTTGACCGAAGATGCCTCCAAGATGTTTTAAATTTATTTTTTGTTGTTGAACGAGTGTGTTGGTAATAACAACATTGTGCGCTGCACATATCAAAAGTAAGATTCCATTCTGGTTGCTGTTGCCAATTCCTTCTTTCCCAATAGTCCCAGGCCACAGATCAAAATCTTGCACATCATGGCAGCAGCAGCGGTGGCATGGGCCTTAGTTAATTTTTCACAATGCACATTTCCCCCTTGAAATGCACATTTCTTGAAACAATTCCCTCTCCATTTCATCAGTTTACTTTAATACTGTTGTTGATGATGATGATTTGGCATGTCACTTGTGAATTTTGAGAGTCACCCCAGCACAACACACAGCGGTCGTTTTTGTTGCAAGCAAACGAAAAACTTGCTTCATCACCAGGAATATGATCCATGTCCCTAGTCAGCTTCATGATCTAAATTTCTGTGAAAATAGTCAGGGGGCCCAATGTGCTTCCTCTAGTGAATAGCCCTGGAGCAACTGGCCGGCTTCTCTAGCTACTAAACTTGAATACTCCAAGTTGGTGCTGCCACCTAGTGTCAAGTGTTTTACCACACTCCTTTCTCTGGAAAGCACTGTTTTATGCTGCTATATTATAGAATCATAGAATTGTAGAGTTGGGACGGACACTGAGGGCCATCTAGTCCAACCCCCTGCAATGCAGGAATCTCAACGAGATTATACATGACAGATGGTCATCCAACCTCTGCTTAAACACCTCTAAGGAAGGAGAGTCCACCACCTCCCGAGGGAGATTGTTCTACTGTTGATCAGCGCTTACTGTCAGAAAGTGTTTCCTGATGTTTAGTCAAGATCTCCTTTCTTGTCACTTGAAGCCATTGGTTTGAGACCTACCCTCCAGAGTCAGAGAAAACAAGCCTGTTCCCTCTTCCATGTGACAGCCCTTTAGATATTTGAACATGGCTATCATATCTCCTTTCACTCTCTTCTTTACCAGGCTATGCATGCCCACTTCCCTCAACCGTTCCTCATAAGGCTTGGTTTCCAACCCCTAGTTGTCCTGCTTGCCCTCCTCTGTGCACATTCTCCTCTGCTCCTGCCCCACAGCCTCGGCGCCAGCTCCCAGGTGTGGTGGAGCTGGTCCTGACTTGAGCTGGTCCTGCCTTGACGCCTGTCCTGCGTCTCCCATTTCAACAGCCCTTCTTCTACCCTGTTTGCAGCAACATTTCTGGAGCCTTGACGAGACCATGCAGAAAGTGCCCCCCAAGCTCATCATCCAGATCTGGGACAATGACAAGTTCTCAGCTGACGACTTTATAGGTAAAAAGAATCCTGCACCTGGGGGGCAAGACAAGGCTTTTCACCCCATGTCCTATTTCAGGGTGGGGAAGCTTCTTCACCCTGAGGACCGCTTTCCCTTCTGGGCAGCCTCCCAGGGGCCACATGCAAGTGGCAGGCAGGGCCAGAGCCAACAGTGGGCAAAGCCATAGCTTTGGATTTTGGCTTGTATAGTCGGCTAGGTTCCCTGTGCATATGCACACATGCACACTGTCCTCCACCCAGAGATGCAAGAAGCATTAACAGAGACCCTAGTTGCATTCTAGCCAGGTATCATGGACTGGTTGGACGCAGTGGGAGGAACCAGCTGAGGGACCCTCCAAGGGAAGAAGGCTCAGAGCCCAGGGAGGGGTGATGGGACAGCAATGGGTGGTCAGAAGGGGATGAGGGAGAAGACTGGGAGGATCAGGTGTCGGAAGCTGGAGAGGTAACAGGGCTTAGTGAGCTGGAGGGAGTCTATGGCAGACAGAAGTCCAGAATCAGAGGCAAGAGCTGAAGCAGGGGAGGAGGGAGGCCACTGTTCGACAGTGGAATTTGCTGCCAAGGAGTGTGGTGGAGTCTCCTTCTTTGGAGGTCTTTAAGCAGAGGCTTGACAACCATATGTCAGGAGTGCTCTGATGGTGTTTCCTGCTTGGCAGGGGGTTGGACTCGATGGCCCTTGTGGTCTCGTCCAACTCTATGATTCTAAGAGGCAGAGAAGTCAGGTTGCTGAAGAAGCAAGAGGGCCTCTCCCTTCTGCTGAGATAAGCTCTTCTCCCGCCTGATCTCCCAGAAGCAGAAGACGCATGAAAAGAGTGGAGGCAGAGTCTCTAAATGCTTGAGAAAAACCTTGGAGAGGAGGATACTCAGATGACCGGGGGGGGGGGGTACGGATGGACTTTCAGTCTTGGCAACTGAACTATGGGGCAAGACCTACCAGGGACGGGCTGCTGTGCTCATTGGGCTTGATACGCCACCAAGTCTGTGCAGATCATGTTCTTCCAAATAAAAAGTTAGCTTCAACTTGCACAGTGTGATTTATTGTTGGCTTGCTCCTGACACCAGGCAAAAACACTCATGGAGGGTGCAGGGTGTGGCCTGGGGAGTGTGGCTGTGGCTGTGGCCAGGATGCGGCCTGAAGAGAGTCCAGATGGAGGGCTGCATTTCCCCCCTGGCCTGAGGTTCCCCTGCCTTCCCCTGCCGTCAAACATGCCATCTGTCCCTGTCCTTCACAAAGCATGGAGACTGAGCACCCGGTTCCACTTGCAGGAATCCTGGAGCTGAACCTGAACAGCATGCCTAGCCCCGCCAAGCGTCCGCGCGACTGCACCGTGAAGATGCTGCTGGAGGACACCGGGGCCACCACCTCCACCTCTTTTTTCCATCGCCGCAAACGGAAACCTGTCTCCCTGTTCAAGCAGAGGGAAATGAGGGGATGGTGGCCCTGCATCGTCTTTGAGAAAGACAAGCCTCGCGTGTCGGTCCGTAAGGCATCATAAGCCAGATCTACCACACCTCTGCCTGTTGGGTCTGGGGAGCAAAGAATAGCAAGTAGAACAGAGGGGAGTGGAGGAGTTCACTTCATGGACTCCTAAGCCAGCCTTTCAGAAGTTTTGGACTGTGAAAAACAGCCACGTTGGCTGGGGCTGGTGGGTGGAGCCTCTGGAGGGCTCTCAGCTCTGCCTGTCTTGTTCTGGGCCTTCTCTAACTCTTCCCAGCTCTGCCGTAGCAAAAGGTTTTCCAAATGTACCATGTGTCCCATTCTCCACCTTTCCTTCCCTCCAAGTATTCAAGGCTGGGCATGCCTTGAACAGGACTAACAGGAAATGCCAAATTAAGAATGGTGGCACTATAGACACACCGTTCTATGCAATTGCTGGAAGAGAAGATACCCCAATGAACAGAAGAACCACACCCATATATTGAAAAATATGCATACATTGGGTATTTAGTTGAGGAGTTACACTAGTGTAATGACTTTCAGCTATGCAATTTAACACCCCCATTCCCTGCCCTCCCCACCACCACCACCTAAATCTGATCCACAGGTTTCTCCAGCCAGTTGGGAGTGGGGAGAAAGTAGAAGTTACGCTTTGCAATTTTGAGTCATTGCTCTTTTCCGTTGAATACCCTGGAAACCCCTCTGCCCATCCTCTCTCGTTCTCTTAGGGCAAGGTGGAAATGTCCTTGGAGCTGCTGACAGAAAAGGAGGCTGAAGAGCGGCCAGCTGGGAAAGGAAGAGAGGAGCCCAACATGAACCCAGTTCTGAAGCCACCAGAGTAAGACTGCAGCGCCTGTGGTGCCCCCTGCTGCATGAACTACTGGGGAGGTAGAAATGGGGAAGGGGATGTCATTGTGTCAAGAAGGAAGCCTTTGCCAATCTAGTACCTTGCAGGTGTTTGGGGCTATAGCTCCCATCAGCCCTGTGCTTGGCTGGGGCTGATGAGAACTGCAGTCCAAAACATCTGGAGAGCACCAGGTTGGCAAAGGCTGTGGCAGAGCATGTTTCCAAAGATTTGGTGGCTGGGAGGCTTCAGTATGAGAGCTACACCAATTAAGCCACATGCATCCAGTTTGGCTAGCCTGCTCTGAGCACTGTGCCCTCTGGCACTCTCCCTGCCCATGCCTGCCTGGCATCTGTGTGGGCCCTGAGGACCTTTCCTAGCTGTACTGGTACCGCTCTAAGCAGCACTGGGCACCTAGGTGCAGCCACCCTTTGAATTTTCCACGAGAGACATTAGGTTCTGGATACTGCTTGGTATCCCGTTTTTATATGCAAACATATTGAAACTACATGGTATAGTTTTTATATGTTTGCATTGTTTTTATGCATGGAACTGTTTATAACTGTTTTGTGTCTTTGACTTTAAAATTGTTGTTTTATTCAAGCTGGCACCCCTGCTGGGGGCATCCCCTGCCTGAAACCCTAGAGAGCTGCTGCCAGTCGGCGTTGAACAGTTGCAGGGAACCTTTGGTCTTCCAGGTGTTGCTGAAGTGCAACTCCCACACCCCAGGCAAACACAGCTAATGGGCAGGTATCATGGGAGTTGTAGTTAAGCAACATCTGGAGGCCCAGAGGTCCTGATGTATACCATATTGAACTAGGTGGGCCAACAGTCTAACTCAGTGTACGTCAGCTCCCCATGTTCTTAAGCCAGGGAAGATGGAGACAGCTGCTGTGGGCAACATCTGCTTAACTTTTCTTGCCCCTTCCTTCTCCCCGTGACCAGGAGACCAGAGACCTCTTTCCTGTGGTTTACAGCCCCGCTGAAGAGCATCCACTTCGTTGTGTGGCAGAAGAGCAAATGGAAGCTCTTCATTTTCCTTTGCTGTGTGCTGGTGATTTTGCTGTTCGCAGCCTTCATCTACGCAGCTCCTGTGAGTCTGCTCAGGAAGAGCAAAGGGGATCAGGCAGCTTGGGCTCAGCCACATACCTTGCTAGATCTTACCCAGCTCTGCCCGACTAATTGCAGCATCAATGCAGGCTAGACTGTCTGGGAGTGGGGTTGCTGTAGTTCACCAGGCTTCATTCATCCTCAGTGGGAAATCTCTCTGCCTTAGAGCAGGACTACAGGGCCTGCATCTCATGTTTGGGCTTAGAGACTTAGGGGTGCTGTTGGTGTACTAGCACCAACAACATCCTCCCTGACCAAGCTGGCTGAGGTAGTCTTGAGCAGTGTGCTGATGGAATCCCAGATGATAATTCTGGGTGACATCAACTTTCACGCCAATGCTGCCGTTGGGTCATTGGTTCAGGATTCCATGGCAACCATGGTGCTGTCTCAGGTCATCTTCAACCCAATGCACAAAGGACCTACCCTTGACTTGGTCTTTGCTCCAAAAGGGATGAAAAGTGATCTGGAATTGGGTATGTCATTCCATCATTATGGTTGGATCACGTCCTGATGCAGGTTGGACTCATAGCAGCTATCCCTCTCTGCAATTAAGGTGTTCCACCCTCTGAGAGCTACGGATTCTGGTGGATTCCTGAATGCTCTGGGGCACTTTCTGGTGGACAGAGCAGGTGATCCTGTTGAGGCTGTTGTCTCACTATGGAATGAAGAGAACTATTGCAGAGGACTACTGACATGATCACTCCTGAGTATCCTCTTCGGCACTGTGGAGCCTGCAATGTCCCCCGGTATTCTACGGAGTTGTGTGCAATGAAACAGGCTAGATGACTGCTATAGTGCTGGTGGTATAGATCTTGTTCCAAGGGCTAGCAAACAATGATTAAAGTGCATAATCACACCTCCCATGTGGCATCAAGGGCATGGCCTCCACTGTGTCCTCAAGTAATTGTCCAGGAAAGCTTCACAGGCTTGTCTGAAACCTGGTCTCATCTGCTGGTAGGAATGGGCCTCTGGAGGCAATGAAAGCCTGTTGTGGTCCATTGTTTTGAGAATACAGTTTTGCTTGATGCTGCAACATTTCCTGAGAGGAATTTGGGACATCAGCCTCCCCCCATCCTGCCGCCACCACTTGCCCCCCTCCCACCTCACCTTGGCCATCTGTCCCTCTCCCCACACTGCCAACTGTAGAAACAGAGGCTACAGCATGCCAGAAGCACATCATCAGCATGCTTCTGGAAAAGATAGTGGCCTGGGCCACAGGCAGAAGCCATAGTACTGTGCCCAAAATGGGACAAATGGGATTACTTTCAGAAGCCAAGGTGGCTTCTGTAAATCCATGATATCCCAGTAAAATTGGGGCAGTTGGGTGGGATGCTATTACCTGTTTTTCCCCCTTCAGGGCTACCTGGCAATGAAGATAATCAATCCGATGGGAGGGAGACGCTCCATAATATACCAAATGCCTCCAAAGAAGAAGGAAACTCTTGAGAGGCCACCTGAAGAAGCTCCTGAAACACTGCCTCCAGTTGCTGAGAGACCACTCCCAGCTCCCAATAAGTTGCCACCCACTCCCCAAAATCTACTCACAACTCCCGAGGAAACACCCACTACTCTCAAACCTCCCACTCCCAAGAAACCACCTAAAGCTCCCAAGAAACCACCCAAAACTCCCAAGAAACCAGCTCCAAAGAAGCCACCCAAAACTCCCAAGAAACCAGCTCCAGCTCCCAAGAAACCACCCAAAACTCCCAAGGAATCACCTCCAGTTCCCAAGAAACCAACTCCAGCTCCCAAGAAACCATCCAAAGCTCCCAATAAACCAACCAAAACTCCCAAGGAATCACCTCCAGTTCCCAAAAAATCAACTCCAGCTCCCAAGAAACCACCCAAAACTCCCAAGGAATCACCTCCAGTTCCCAAAAAATCAACTCCAGCTCCCAAGAAACCATCCAAAGCTCCCAAGAAATCACCCAAAGCTCCCAAGAAACCACCCAAAGCTCCCAAGAAATCACCCAAAGCTCCCAAGAAATCACCCAAGGCTCCTAAGAAACTACCCAAAGCTCCCCAAAAATCACCTCCAGTTCCCAAAAAATCACCTCCAGTTCCCAAGAAACCACCCAAAACTCCCAAGAAACCACCCAAAGCTCCCAAAAAATCACCTCCAGCTCCCACAAAACCACCCAAAGCTCCCAAGAAGCAACCATCCACTCCCAAGAAGCCACCACTGATTCGCAAAAAAAGGCGTACCTGGTAGTTAGCTGCAGTGGAAGCAAATTATATCTCCAAATGCTGTTGCTTATAATGTCTTGCACCAGAGGACCACTCTGTTCATGCTCCATCTTGCCTCCAGATATCTGGCAAAAATGGAGCATAGCTGCTTCTAAATCATAAGCCTACATCAGACAATCCTCACCTAATCTTTGCCTTCCTACAATTATGAAGGCCTTCTGATCCCAACCACAAATTTACAGCAGCATCACTGAATAAAACTAGCTTGGGGTGGGGAAGCAGGGGGTAAAGCACCACTGTAGAAACAGACTATCCAAACAAACTTATGTTCAATTCCCGCCCATCCATCACCATATATTTTAGCATATTTCACTCTCACAGACTATCATATTCCCATAAAAAAAATAAAAGTTAAGCCCTAAGTCTCGCTGCTTCTAGAAGTGGGATTGTTGGTATTTGCTGAGCAATCCTGTGGGGTGTGCAACTGGCTTGGGTGGGGCTGCACTCCCCCTAAAGGGTCAGGCAAGCAGCTTGCGGTGGGGGGGGGGTCATTGGCTTGGCACTCTTTGGGGTGGAACAACATCTTCAGCCATGTCTTACTAACAACGTCTGTGGCCTTACTAAAGAGAAGGCATGCCTTGCCTCAGTGATACAGGATGGGGTTAGATTACTGCAATGAGCTTCACATGGAGTAACCCTTGAAGACAGTTCAGAAACTTTATTTGGTGGCATATGTGGGAGCTAAAATGCTTGGATCACACGGGACCTGTTTGCACCAGTTATGTTGCTTACCTATTTGCTTCTGACCCCAGTTTAAGGTGTTGCCACTGACCTTTAAACCTTAGTTTGGGACCAGGTTATCTGAAGGGTCCTCTGCACTCATAAAAACCTGCCTGAGACATCCTCCTGCCTGAGGTGAAAGTCCATACATGCCTCATTCCAGTAGCTGACTTTTCCTTCAGTATTGGTGTCCTCTACAGCACTGGAGGGCAGGCAGCTATTTATTGTTTGTTTGTTTTTGTTTGTTTAATAACCCCCCTTTCCTCTCAGGAGCTCAAGGTGTCATATTTGCTCTCCCTCTCCCTGTATTATCCTCACCACAACCAGTGACGTGGGTTGGGCTGAGATATGGTAGGTGACTGGCCCAACATCGGGCTTCATGGCTGGGTGGGGATTTGGACCCTGGTCTCCCAGGCCCTAGGCCAACACCCAATCCACTACACCACCACACTCACGGACCGCATCTGTGTGTCTCAAGAGACAATGGAGCGTGCTTCCAGGGATGAGCTCAAACCATTGCATTAGTAGCACCAGTGTCACCTCCCCAAGGTGCAAGACAAAGTGATCCTCTCGGCCTCACTGATGGGGCCCAAGAAGAGCAAGATGTTTGGCACCAGCTTGGCTGCAGGAGCTGCTTAAAGGCGGCGTACGAGGCACCATCCAACTGACTTAGGGACTCCAGATTTGCGTAGGGTTTACTCCTGAGCCTTTTCTTCTCCCAAAGATGTTCTGCAAAGCAGCGGAGGTTTAGGATCAGTTTTCCTGCTTCTAGATTCCCAGGTTGATGAGTCCTACCTGCTCTTCACTGCTCTTGTCAGATGGAACATGCAAGACAGGTAGGTGATACTTGTTACTGAAACATATTTACATGAATTTGTATCTGAGACTGAGCAATGTTTACAGACTGGCTCTGATGCAGACATAATAATAATTTATTATTTATACCCCACCCACCTGGCTGGATTTCCCCAGCCACTCTGGACAGCTTCTTTATGGGCTTATGTTTAAGCAAACATTTACCTGCTGCTGTTATATTCAAGGTTACACTGAGTGCTGTTTAAAACATTGTTTAAAATAATTTGGAATGTATTATCTATATTGCACCATCTGTGCACAAGACAACAAAGAGCAGTCCTAACAGGCTCCTGCCCCAAAGGAGACACAATCTAAAATAGACACAGGGAAGCAACAGAAGAGAGAAATTGGAGGTATTCAAATATGAGCTTTCAATGTGGAGTTCTTCGTTTTGAGAGAGAGGCAGATTCCCCTTCCCCTTTTAAAGGAAAGATGTCCCATTTTGAGGGGGGTTTTTTGGAATAAGCAGACTGTATCAAACTTCCAGGACAGGTGGAAGCCCCTGACTGCCTGTGGGATTTCAGTCAGTCCCAACACATGTTCATTCCATGTGGTGCCCCTGGCGGAGGCTGGGGGCTATGGAGTTGCCCTGTTGGGAACTCTACCACCCTCACAAATGTGGGGCATGGCAAGCTAGGAGAGGGCTTGCTTTGCAGCAACCCCTGAATCAGGACTGGTGACATCTAGCCATCCCCCATGTTGGCTGAGGCTAATGGAAGCTGGAGTCAAGGAACACCTGGAGAGCCAGTGGCTTCACCTTCCCTGTCATAGCTCAACAAGCCTCTTATCAGCTCCAACTGATATGGCAGCTTAGACAGACCGGGACACTCTGGTCACCTCCCTTTAGGACTACAGTGCACTGTAAGTAGAACTACCTAGAAACTACAGCTGGTTCAAAATAGGCCAGTATATTTATTAATTGGACTGAGCTGTTCAATCTTATGCCAGTACCTGATCAGCCACACTGGATGCCAGGCTGCTTCCGGGGCTGGTTGAAAGCCCTTAACAGCATAAAGGTTACTCAGAACATCACATTCTCCTGCATACACTTACCCAAACCGTATTATCCTCCTCAAAGCCCTTGATCCATGTGCCAACACTCTAGTGAAGTGATGTGCATGGCTCCTTGCGAAGAGATCAGCACTTCAGCTACAGAATAGCCTCACATCTGGCATCTTCTTTGCTCTTTTCGGCACCAGATGAAGATCCTTTTATCCACCCAAGCATTGTAAAAAACTTACACTTGAAAATTGTCAGGGAACTGACATCGGAGCTAGAGGTGGAGGGAAGGCTCTCAAATGATGCTGGAGAAGGGCCCAGCCAGGAGAGAGGCAGCTCAGCAGATGGGGAAGCAATTCAGCGCAACACCAGGAATAAAGAGGGGGAGATGGGGGAATCGGTGAGAGGGCTCCCAGACTCTTCACCGGACACCAGCGGGGAGAGCACGGGTCCTCCGCTACCCACGCCCTCCCTGCGCAGAAGACTTCCGCGCAGGGAGAGCAGGAGGAGACTGGGTGTCAAACAACTTTTATGTTGGAAACGGTTTAAGAAACGCCCACTGACGGATTCTGCTAGCGACTGAGGCAGCCACGAAGTGAAGGGCTGTCCAGACTGAAAGGTTTAACAAGGCAACTAAGCCAGGAGAGGCGGCAACTTACGCACGAGCAACCCATACTCTTTACAAAAATAAAACAGATCTGTGCTCTTTTAACGTTAGAGTTCTGCTTCTTTGATTGTCCAAGCTGCTAACTAGTTTTATTTTTCCTCCACTGGAAAGTGAAGTTTCTATGTTACAAGTTGCTGCATTTTTAATTACTGGGCTTTTTGTATTTTAACGTCTCATTCTTCATTCTGTGAGCTGTTTAGAGATCCCAACTGTGATAGAGTAAAAGAGAACTAAATTAAGCCACCAATGCATACAGCAGCAAAGAGACTTCAGCATCTGTGTTTATTGTCAAGACACAAAAACAAATACAGAGAAAAAGGCAGACGAGCATACAATCTTTTTACCAGATCAGGCAAAAAAAAAGGGGGGGGGGTCTTTGAAAGAGGCAATGCTTCCTGGCTACAATATTGCTTCATCACTATTTCAAGCAGCCTTCACCAAGCAGGTGTTCAGTAGATCTTTGAGCCTAGATCTACTATCAGCTCCAGCCATGCTGTTTGGAGCTAATGAGGGTTGTCAGCCAAAATATCCAAAGGGCACCGTGTTGGCAAAGGCTGATGTAGGAAACTTATCTTCAGAAAGAGGAAGGGTCCTCCTGCAGCCATTAATTCAGCAGCAGCCCCACAGCCAGATGCTGACCCTGCTGAAGCACAGCATTTGGGCGTCAGTGAAAGTGAAGCCCCCACATTAAAAAAGCAGGACACTGCAGTGGGTGTTTTCCTTTAGCAAGGAAGGTACTGGCGTCCCTCGTGTCATGCTTTGCTTGATGCTCTAGGACCCAGGACCAGAATACAGAAAGGCGCTTGGCATTGTTGGAGCAGCTTCTGGAGGCTCACATGCTCCCCCAATTCTACATCGTACCAAGGCTGAGCATTAGTCTGTCTAGGCCGGGGGGGAGTAGATCTCTGGCCGGTTTGGCAAGTGTTTGCTTCTCAATCCTTTAGCGATGGCAACAAATGCAAAAGGCTGCTTCACTACAAATTAGGCCACTGAATTCAAGAACACTTGGTGTTTGTGGGTCACAAGACCCAGAAGCTCACTTTTGTTACTAAATTCAAATTACTGCACTGTGCAGTGAGCAAAAGGCACCCTGTTCATGCAGGTGCACCCAGCTCTTAAAGCAACTAGTCTTCCACTTAGCGCAGGTGGTGAATCTTGGGGGGTTCAAATAAAACAAAATAGATCCTGGAAGCTTGAAGTCTGCCCACCCAATGAAGTGTTTTTCCAAAGCCTTAAAGCAGCATTTTGTTTTTAAAAACTAGAGGTGCCAGGAATTGATCCAAAGCTTCCTGTATGCAAAGCATGTGATCTCCCCAGGGCTGCCACACATCCAGGTCTTCCTGGACATTACCAGGATTTCAAAGGTGGAATTAATATCTGGGGGGAATTTCCTAAAGGTGGTGCTTTGTCCTGCTGGATCTTAGGTAAGTCAATTGAAAAATCTCGGGTTTTTTGTGTAAAAAAAAAAGCTCAACTTTTGGGGTGCCCTGGTTTTTACTTTTTGAAATATGGCAACCCTAGTTCTACCTTCGTTTGTGGAGGTTGCAACACTGATATAGAAGTAAACTGCGCAACCCACTTGAGCATTTGTGGCAGGTCTCACCCCTTAGGGATCCACTGTCACTAATCCAGAACTCTTATTGAAACAATGGGGAAAGCATGCCATCTTCCTCCTCCTTCCACTGCTCACTATCACAACTGCCACTGGAGGCAACCAGGGAGGCTCCCCCTTGATAGCACAAAGATCTGCTGAGTCTTGGGCCGGAAGCTGCACCTCACCTTGGTGAGCTGCTGTCGAGTGCAGCATCCAACATCCAAGGGTGTGAGCATGCAGGTTCTGCAAACCATTGTGCGCCTGCCTGGGCACGTTGCTGATGGGCTTTGCCCAGCTAAGCACACCTGGACAAACCATAAGCAGCAAACCATAGGGTAAACCGTGGTTACAGCTTGCGGTTAGCCAGGAGAGAGTTAAATCTGACAACACACTAAGCCAAACTATGGGTTCACTCAGCACAGCACAGCAGCAACACAATCAGGGAGGATCAAAGCTCTTCTTGCACAGCCTGCGTAACTGCGTTAAGCCATAGTTTGGCTTGCAAGACGTGTGGACCAGGCCAATACAGAATGCTGTTGTCTCATGTGACCACCACCAAGTGCCTCCCTAAACAATAAAAAATACATTCACTTGTTTATATTAAGGACCCTATAAAATTACAGCCTGTTTCTGAAAAGCAGCTTGTGACAGATAGCAGCAAGATTTAAAACACATCCCCAATGAGAAGAACACAAGCTCCCTGTGAGTTCCTCAGGCCAATTCCCCAAAATCCACTAGTTGCTTCTGAGCAACTTCACCAATCATTTATGAGCAAGGGAATACTTGTACTTCATATCCCAGCTCTGAAGGCTGTTAAAGTTTTTTTTTAAAAAAAACTTATTACGAGATCATTCTGCTTAGCACAGCAACTCTCAAAATCATCCTTGTAACTAGACTCCCCCCCCCCATGTGGTTTCTTCTTCTTTCCACAAAGGATCTATTTTTATAATCAAGTCAAGCTCACCACTCTGCAGACTCCACACTTCTGCCCTCAGAGGCTCCCTCATAAGAAGTGTTCCCTGTGGGTAGGGCAAGTGGGATCGGGGCAAAAGAGCAATCTAGCCCAGGATCACTGCAGACAACATGGGCCAGAGACATTTGGGGGCAAGGTCACAATGTGCCTCCACCCCACAATTATTCAGGGCAGTGCACGTGGTTTTCTTCTTTAAGGCTCTCCTGGAGATCCCCCACTTCTCTCCTGTTTCCCCTTTAACTAGGACAAGTTTATGAACATAGTATTTATTGCAGTTAATACAAAAGGTCAATTGCATCAGAGATAGAGACAAGCCCATGTTTATCGCTAAATAGAAAAGGCTCCTGAAAAGCAATATAATTTGTTAACTAAATTGGGATGAGGTAAGATGCAAACCAATAAGACACTTAGGCTCTCTCAAAATCCTGAGCTTTTCTTTTTAAGCATTGGCCTTTTCAGAGTTTTTGGCTTATTTGACTCCATCTTGGGGATCTTCTAAGCAGCTGGCTCATAACTTTTCACATTCCATTTTAAACTTACGTGTTAAAAAAACAAAAACCAGGTGTAGTGAATTATGATCTGGACAAACGTCAAAGCATTTTTAAGTTCCTTTCAAACTAGGGTTGAGCCAAAAGAGCAGAGGCAGGATTTGTGGTTGTTTTCAGCAGCATTGAAAAGCAAGTCCTGCTGTGTGCAGGGAAAGCAGTCTGTGTCCCACACAGCCAGATCCGGAAGTCCAGCCCTCCCTCTCAACTGGACTTCTTTGCTCTCACCCTTCAGATTTGGCCATCACCAGGTCCATTACATGATCCTTGATTGCCTGGCATTACTTGAGAAAAGAGATCACAGAGCCAGCTTTTAAAAAATGGTAACTAAGGAAGAAAATTAACATGCTAAAGGCAAGATGACCATGAACAGGTTTAGGGAAACGTTTTTCTTTCTGCCCTTCCTTGCTCTCTCAAAGCTGAAATGAAGAATATTTAGCACAACCTGAGTTCCAATACACCAAAGTCACTGAATGTCATTATAAAACTTTAGAAGTTGGAAGGGGTGCAAAGATGAAAATATGCGCAGTGTGACAGTGACCAGGCTCTCCCCACTTCACAGTCAACATTTGTGCAAGCAGATGCATCCTCCCTTCCACCCATGCACACCCCAAGGTAAGGCTCCTCTGCCTCGGGGGGGGGGGTCAGAGGTCAGGTCAGGCAGCCAAATTCACTGTAAATAATAAAGCCTTCAAGCATCAGTTTTCAGGTGGAAAACGGTCCTGATGCCAATGGGCCTTTCCTCCTGCCATGCTGAACCGTGGCAAACGTTAAAATGATGACACCAATCTGACCATTAAAAAGTGGGGGGGGAGCCCATCAGTAGGGAGGAAAGAGGGGACTTCTGAGTTGTATGGAGTGTGTTCAGTGCTGGAGAGCGATGGAGGTCAGGTTCCCCAGAGAACTGGGAAGAGTCACCTTACATATATATATAAAGGAGGTAATAGCAGCTATAAATGTCAGCAGCATTTTGTCTGAAACAGTAATTCGCCAATAAGAAAATAAATCCCCACTCAGCATCCTGTCTACCTTTCACTTTTCACATCAGCTTCTAGGTGCTCTGGCATAGTGCACTGCCTTCCACATTACTCGGCAGATCAGCTGTGTGCTCAGGAAAACAACAGCAGGCAAAAGATGACTTTCAGGGAAGTGAGGCCACTAGGAGAGGCGGATTTAGGGAAACGCCTGCACTGGGCGCCGAGCTGAGAGGGCTCCACAGCGGGTGCTTCAACAATGAGGAAGAACAGAAGACAAGAGGCGGGGGCACCAAATTTTGGCATTGCACAGAGTGCCTCTGAAACGTTAGCCTCAAGTCTGCCACTGCTCCCAGTACTGATCTCTGGAACCACCAGCCACCAGGCTTCTGGTGGGACCTAGGAAGAAGAGGCATCCTGTCCTTTCCATCACACAGCTGGCTAGCAAGGCTCAGAGGAAGACTGGCAAGGGAGGCCCCTCAGCTGAGCTCCTGTCAATGGAGCAGCTAGTATTCCCCCACCCAACCTCCATTAGCAGAGGCAGAGCAACCAGGGGAAAGAGGAAAGAACACATAGGGGCTGCCTTTTAGCTGCTGTAGGAGTCAACTGCTTTGTAGCACCTGAATAAAAACATACAGCAGTTTGTCCAGTTAGGAAAGCCAGAAGGTCTCAATTTGGAGTGGGAGGGACAGGCTGCCATTTATTTTAGGAGGGAGGGCATTCACATTTGTTTATTCTACAGGGTGGTGTCTTTGTAAACTAGAGGAAAAATAAGAGTAAAGGTATATTTGTGGGACATAAGGTAAGGATACCTTGGTTTCTTATAGATACAAGCTTCCCGGCTTCCCTTGCCAAGCTAGCTGGTTGGGGCTGATGGGAGCTGTAGTCCAAAACTGGAGGGTGCTAGGTTGCCAAAGACTGATCTACATGCTAGTTAAGGCATCCCAGTAAAACAATGTTAGCTAACCTGTGGCCCTCCATATACTGCTGGACTACAACTCCCATCATCCCCAACCACTGGCGATTCTGGCTGGGGCTGACAAGAGCTGGAATACAACATCTGCAAAACTCAGCTTAGCCACCCCCTGCAGTAGAACATCCAGACCAAACAGCCTTGATCAACATACCAGTGTGTCGACACCCACCCAACTACTCTGGTTTCCAACCAGTCTCCACAGGGAACAGCAGAGGTTACCAAATCCAGATCTCATTGGCTAAACGTCTCTCCCATCTACATAGAGCGATGTGATGAATGTTCACTTCACATTGCATGATCAAGGATATGTCTATAAAGTCTTGTAGAAATGCCAGTGTTGAAAACTCACAGTTCAAAGCAGTCAAAGTAGAGCAGAGTGATATGGCTGCCTCCATCATTGGGGGCCCACCACCAATCCAAAGGCTGCCATTGAAGTATAAGATCCAGATGGACAGGAGTCCTCACAGCATGGCTTCTGGAAACTAGCTGCCTGCATAGGCAACCACCCATGCCAACAAAACCAATGACCCTCCAGAAGGCAAAGGAGGAGGAATGCAACAGGACGCCTCCAAATCAGTAAAAGTGTTTCCGGCTCTGTTCCTGCCATTTGTTGTAGACTATAATTCCAATGACGATGGCAAACACGATGGCAACCAACGAGAAGAAGACTATCAAGAAGAGAGCAAGGCCACTCATTGGTTCCATTGGAGTCTCTACTGCAAAGGATGGAAACACAGATCAGGCTCAGCTACCAAGAAATAGCCATGAAAAACCTTGTGCCTCTTTGGCTGAATTCCTTGGCCAAACTTAGCTTCACGTCAAGAAAGGTTAGCAGAGTGAGTAGGCATGGAGGACAAATTTAGCTTGTGGTTGACTATTAGCCAGAATACCTAGATGGGATCTAAATCTCAGATGTATTGTGCCTTTGAGTAACAGATTCTGGGAAGAGCAGCAGCAGGGGCTCATCTAGAGATCAAAGGTCCATCTAAGCTCAGTGCTTTCTATACCAGGGAAGGGGGTGCCTAACTGGTGGCCCTCTGGATGTTTCTCAACTACAACTCCCATCACCCCTGACCACTGGCCATGCTGGCTGGGGCTCATGGGAGTTGGAATCCAACCACATCTGGAGGGCCACAGCTCCCCACCTCTGGCTTTCACTTACTTGCACAGCAGTGGCTCTCCGGGGTTTGAGGCAAACTCTTTCCTGGGGATGCTGGGAACTGAAGCTGGGACTATTTTCATGCAAGTCATGTGCTATGCCAGTGAATTGTGGCTCTTCCCCACGAACAGCAGCCAAGTTGCTTCATCTTCCTGGTCCCAAGGAGTGTTGAATTACAAGTCAGGGAAGTGGCATCCATGCTGCAGACGCACATGTGAATTATCTGGACAACTCTTAAGTTAAGCCTTCAGGGACTTAACATCTGACCTTTGAAACTGACCTCCTTCTGTCAGTGTTGCAGACAAGGCCCACTGCTGCACAGGTAAGAATTAACTGTGTGATATCAGTATCTTAAGATCAAAAGAGCAGGACTCCTCTGCAAGCAACCAAAAATCTGCATCCCTAAAGCATCTCTTCCTGAAACTCCAGCCCTAAAGCCCCATCACTCCACCCACCCACCCACCCACCCACACTTACTTCCAGGCAGTTTCATGTTCTCCACCACAGGTAAGAAGACTTCTTTGTCCCGCTTGTCCTCCTCCAGTGTTCGTTGAACAGTCAGTTGGTACAGCTTCAGGGAAATGATGTCATGGTTATCTGGGGCAAAAGAGGAATAGGGAGAAGGAAGAGTGTGAGCACAACAGGCAGGCAGGCAGGCAGGCAGGCACTCCCCTCACACCTGCTGAAATTCCCCCTTGCGTGGGAGGGAGCACAACCTCTACTGGTTGGCCAGGTAGCCTTCCCACTTGGCTCTCACAGACATCTCAGGAATGGCTTGCGACCATTGTTCAAGAACTCTATTTTGTCAATTCTATCTGGGGAAGAGTAGACAGATAGCTCATCCCAAACTCCTCACAAATAGGAATGACTTTGCCCATCACTGACTGGAGCGAACTTTGTGGAACTAGGCTGCCTAAACAGACCCAACACCAGCGGCTGTGTGGCAGTCCTTTAAGCTAGACTTCATTAACATGCTCACAGAACGGCAAGAGCACACAACTGCACAGCAGATCCCTTCGGTCAACTTAGATCCACCCTCTCCTTCCCACTGTGCAATGGCAGTTGGCCCTGGGCGAGGCATCCATCCTGGAGTCCTCCCCATGTTCCATGCACAGCCAGCCATTCCTTTAGATTAAAGAGGAACAACCAGCTCTGACTTATGGACAGGATTTGCATCTTCAGAGGAGAAGCTGTGCAGCCCTTAGGCCACTGGGGTGCAATGGGCAGACAGAGGTCACCGCTAAGCAATTAATAACTTATCATAGAAACTTTGGTGAGACATGAGTAAAAAAAGGGTGAATGAGCCCAGTTAGGAGCACGTAAGAGGCCATGTCTAAGTGAGAGGAACCCACACAAGGCACATGAGTGATGCCCATTTGAAAATGAGACCCATGAAAATACAGCAGGTATGTTTGCAAGTGTAAGGACTGTGAGCTCAGTTCTAATTCTGAAACTCAAGATGTTCCTAGGTGCAATTTTCTCTTAATTCTAAGTGCACATCTTTAGCCCCTGGCTACAGCTGATGCATCTGTGAGTTGTAATGTAGATCCCACAAGCCTGAAGTCTGCCCTCGCCTGGTCCAGGCATAGGCAAACTCGGCCCTCCAGATGTTTTGGGACTACAACTCCCATCACCCCTAGCTAACAGGACCAGTGATGAGGGATAATGGGAATTGTAGTCCCAAAACATCTGGTGGGCTAAGTTTGCCTATGCCTGAGAAAGACTAAAGATATTTTAGGCATCTACAAACAGAACTGCAGGAAAACATGAGAGCCAGCAGCCATTTATGGGTTCACTTTTCCCTGAACTTCTTCATTTCTGCTTCTAGGAGATCTGGCTTTGGACTCTTGAAAAACACAGCAGCAGGAGGAGGAGGATGCTTTCCGCCGGCCTTAAAAGCAGTACCCGACAGGTCCCCGGTGACAGAAGAGACCCCAAAGTAGTAGCCGCGTGGCAAGTGTACTCCTGGGATGTCAATGCAGTCTCTCCATTCATGCTTGCCATCGATATCAAGCAAGACCTGAAAAGAGAGAAGACTCAATCCAACCTACTCCTTTCTGAGGCCACACCTGAGGAATGCCGGTGGGAATGTGGAATGCAGAGGACAAAGTGCACAGAGAAAGACTCACCGTAAGCCTCCTCTTCACATAGCGGATCACCAGGAATGTGTCGTGGTTCAAGTTGCGCACCATTGCTGTGCATCCACCAAGTTCAGTGGGTCTGCCATCTCTGTCGTGGTCATAGGCGAGGGACCCATTGCTCACCATGGCAGAGACGTATGGGAACACCCGCTGGAAGAGAAGGGAGGAACTGCAGGTCAGCCAGCTATTTGCACACTGCTCTGTCAAAGGTCTGGTCACATCCAGTGGACAAGGGAAGGGAAACAGGCATGCAGGGAGCCAAGCAGGACAGAGACAGAACCCAGAATGAGCATTAGCAGGGCTGGGACTTACTCTGGACAAGCAAGCACAGATCAGCACAAACTACTCCTACATCTGAGCAAAAGTTAAGGTCTAAAAAAGGGTTAGACAACAGCACTCACTCCCAAAGGAGGCAGTGATGGAGAAGAAAGCTATCAATGTCTACCAGCCATGATGCCAAAGTTCCGCCTCCACGTTCAGAGACAGTAATGTTTCTGAATGCCCGTTGCTGGAAGTCACAGGAGAGTGTGCTCTTGTGCTCAGTTACTTGCAGGTTACCCACAGGCACAGCAGAAATAGGAGAGGCACACCCCAAATTCTGGAAGGGTGTGCTTTGATGCTCTCAAAACACATTGAGTCTCACCTAGCAAATAGGTACAAAACTAACTAATGTACAAAGATATAAAATGCCCACCACCAGCTTAAGCAACAGTAGCACCGCCTGAGCCAACAGGCTGCTCCACTTGACTAAACAAGAGGCTGGAGACTTCCTGGTTACTGCAAGATGGCTACAGACGTAGAGTGCAGTTCTCCATGAATGGTTCGATTGTCGTGAGAGAACACAGGCCCTTTGCCAACCTCACGGGAGAACTTAACCGTGAGGCTTGTGCCCCATGAAATTCTTCTAAGAGATGCATCTTGCCCTTTTAGACTATACATTTCTAACCAGGCAACATTAGTGTATTACTTCTGATATCTGCATCAAGTGTTGTTAGGTACACCACCTTTCAGCACAAGCCTAGAAACATATAGACTATGGAACTGGGCACAGAATTCCATTTCTCAAAACTTCAAGTTTTTTAAAATAATAATAATCCTCAAGTTTCTAAGCCATGGTTTATAAAAAATATGCTTGAAAGCCTGTAAGAGCCCCATCCCCCAGGCAGCATCAAGTCAGTCAAAAGCACAGATTCTGTTTCGCTGTTGTGACTACTGGATAATCCACCGTTAGACCTGCCCTCCTTTATGGATTTGCCTCAACTCCCTTTAAAGCCATCTAAAGCAGTGACCATCGCCACACTTTGAATACTGTGAGTTTCATAATTTTTAACAAAACACTTGTCTGTCCTAAAGCCACCATGCAAGGTCTTCTGCTAAAGGGAAGAGGTGAGAAGGAAGAAGTTTATAAACTCAGGCATGGCATGAAGAAGGCAAACAGAAAAGTTTGCTCTCTCTCAAAACGCTAGAACTCATGGACCTCAATGAAGCTGAATGCTGGAAGACTCTGGATGGATAAAGTAAAGTCCTCCTTCACACGGAGCATCCTCGCTCCCACAAGAGGCAGTGATTGCCACCAACCTGGAAGGCTTTAAAAGAGGACTGGACAGATGCATGGAGGAGGGGGCTACTGATGCCTTCAAGGCCAGAGGCAGTCTGCTGCTGGAAGGCACAGAGGGGGAGAAGGCTCTTGCACTCGGGTCCTGCTTGTGGGTTTCCTCAAGGCATATGGTTGGCCACCGTGAGAACAGGATGCTGAACTAGATGGGCCACTGATCTGATCCAACAGGCTCTTATGTTCTTAAGCGGTTAAAAGACCTCTCCCTCTTCCCAGGCACTTTAGGTGACCACCATAAAGCCCTGTCTGCATCTTAGCACAGAAGGACCCTACTACGTATCTGCAAAGGCAACTGTGCCCTGCCTAACAGTGGAAGTGGCTCTCGGAAGGTCACAGTGTGTCACTTTTCATTTTTACTAGTCCAAGTTCATCTTGGACAATCGCCCCATCTACAGATTATGAAATGAGGCCTGAAATTTGTGGTTTGCCCAAGGCCAGCTGAGGAGTCTGAGATTTGAACCCAGAGGTCCCTATGCTCCAAATGCATTAAACTGATGAGACTCACAAGAGAAGGCAGGGGAAAATATCCCAGTAACTAAACATATAGCAAAGCCAGATCTGCAGGGAAAGGATGGTGAAGAATGGAAAGATAGAGGGTGGTCCAGTAAAACAGGCTGTCATTCAATAATTGTCGCTCTGGTTCCAAGCACTGGAGTTTTCCGACCTGGGATATTGGCAGACATAAAACCCAAAAGCAGTAAGAGAGGCAGACTGGCAAAGAGAACGCTATAAGCTTGATGCAAGGCTAGGAGAGCATCTTCAAGTACCTGGTTTCCTGAGGAATACCTCTTCTTCTGGGCCTGAGAATCCAGAACAGTTATTGCAAAGCAAGGGAGAGAGGGAGGGAATGAAGCAAGAGACAGTCATCCAACAGACAGTTAAACATTGACCTGTAAAACTACACACCACCACTCAACCGTGACCAAGATCCATATGGGGGAAAGCCTTGGCAACTATTCATATTCCTGGAATTGATGGTCAGGGATATTTTGATACAAATCTAAAGAAACTCTAAAAGCGCAGGTGAGGAAATTTAACCACAAATGGGCTCAATGATATGAACTCAAGTACCCAACACTACCAAGCAGGAATCCAGCCAAACCATGTGCTTGCATATAGGCAATGGAACGGGTTGTGTTTTTCAAACTGCAAATCCTGACATTAAAAAAAGACAGCTTTTAAATCCTGCCCAGCATACTTTATTTTTAAAATTTTTTATTAAATATCTTCTTGGGTTACAAAAGTACATATTGTTTGTTTTCAGATCTTGAAGTCCTTTCTACAGACTTCAATGTTGCATACAGTATCAAGATACTTCTTGACCCACAGAGCTTACCAGCCAAATGCTTCGTAAGCAGTGCCGCCATCCCCCAGCAAGTCATGTGCACCAGGTTCTTTGCACACTTGCCAGATGCACCAGACAACGTCCAGGAGAAATCAACTGAATCAGATGGCCAAGGACACCTGTGGCCCTAGAGATCCGCCTACAGTGATGGCTCCCTGTTGGACTAGCATTTCATCCAGAGGGGCGTCTTCACCTCCATCCACTGCTGGCCTCAACTGGCAACAGGCAATGCTGCTACTCCTGAATCTGGTGCAACTGGATCACTCTCCTCATTCCTAACTACAGGGAGGAACCAAAGTGACTCACCCTTCAAGGAGGCTGCCTGCTCCCTGCCTGAGGTATGCCTAGATCAGCAGCTCATGCAGAGGCACAGCAGGTGAGGCTGTTCTGAGGCAGGCAAGTGACTTTACAATAAAACTCTCTTGCGCGTACAAGTAAAATGAGCCTTCTTTTTCAATGGGGGGGGGGGAGGAGGTGCTTCACTTTCCCCACCCAAGTTCACACTGGCCAAGACCACGGGGAGCAGGAAGAGAAACTGAACTTCCTTTCATGGGAGGGCCCAGCAGGGTTACTACCAGAGGTTCAAGAATGGCTTTCACTGCCATTTAAGGCAAATTCAGAGCTCCACTGAAGGGAGACATTTCAAAAGGGAATACAAAGAGCCTCCTCAGGTAGCCAAACAAAAGCAAAGCTCAAATAGTATTAGAAAACCTGAGCAAATATCGGCTTATTTGGGGGGAAAACAACTGCTCAGTATTTCCACAGCAAGGCCAACCAGATTTTTTTTTAAAAGGTCTGAAACTGCAGAGCCTCATTGTGCAGCAAGTCTGCTTGCCATTTGAAGAGGAGAGATCCAAAGTAAAGATGGGAAGGGGTAGTTTTGTTGTCACAGAGCTGCTCTGCTCCACAATAAGGTGAGCCGCTACAGGGCATGCCACGTGCTGCCAAGGATGGTCCATGGTAGAAACCATTTGATTCTGGAAGCCATGTTCAGAGGTCTTGATTTAAAGTGACCTGTGGTGGACAGGGAATGAGAGAGACAGAGGGGAGGGAGAGAAAGAGATGGAGACCCTGCTCCATGGCCTTGGAATGGGGTCATTAGTTCAACTGTATTACTGAACTTGGCCACCCTTGTTCTGAACAACCTTCCCCAACCCGGTGCCCTCCTGATGCCTTGGATTACAACTCACATCAGTCCTAGAAGACACCAGGCTGGAGATGGCAATTTCAGAACACTGGACAGAATATTCAACATAGCACATCACAGCTGTACAGAACATCTGGCAATTCCAACCAGTTTAACTTTTAGAATAGAATCGGATGGTAAAATTTCCCGAGATTGTACAGCTTTAGGTTGCAGGAAGGGATTAAAACATTTGATTCCAATGAAGAAAAACTCTCTGCACATACAAAAATAGAATTGAAAACGTAGAATCAAAAGCAAGCAGCATTGGCTTGGAATAACTAGTCAGATGGGTTTGGGATTTACAGGTTACACATTATCGTATCTCAACCAAGACAGGGCAGTAATAGGATGAGAGTTGGGGATTAAACTCAGAAAAGATTTCGCATTGACAGAGAAGCTGCAATATGGCAGCAAACCTGCTAGCAGGATGTCCTTTAGGGCACCAGACAGAAGCTCCTCAATTCTGACTTGGTAAAAAGAAAAAGAGGCAGATATAATAGTCACTGATTCAAGACAAGGTTCCTTCATAGTTCCTCAGATATACGATGCATGCACACTTCCATGTACAAAAACATTTGCATCAATCTCAGAAAAGAAGGCAGAAACCAATAAAGATCTTGCAAGTTAAGGAACGTATTTTAAATAGCTGGCTAGACCAGGGGTCAGCAACCCGCGGCTCCGGAGCCGCATGTGGCTCTTTTACACCTTTGCCACGGCTCCGGGGCGGATACTAGCGAGGGGAGGAGGCGCACTGTGTGCCCCGACACTCCCCACTGTTTTAAATGTCGCAATGGTTTTGCGGCTCCCAGTTTTTTTTTCTTCGGTCCAAGTGGCTTTTTTTGTCTTAAAGGTTGCAGACCCCTGGGCTAGACCATCTTTTTTTTAAATGAGGAGTTACCACAATTCTAGTCATGCCCTTGTCAGCCTGGTACCCAGGAGGTATCTGGTACTGCATCTACCACCAGCCACAACGTGGTCATATGCTCATCATCTGAGGCCCTTTGTGTGCTTCCTCCATGAGAGGTCCAGAAGGAGGCAACGCGAGAACGGGCCTTTTCTATGGTGGTGGCCCATTTGTGAAATGCTCTCCCCAAGGAGAATCACCTGGCGCTTTCATTATACATTTTAAGGCACCAGGTGAAAATGTTCCTCTTCAACCAGGTCTTTGGCCTTTAACTATCTATGGCCTTTTAGAGGTGGGCCAGATGTTTTTTAATGTATTTCTTTCTCCTCTTGGTTTTAATGGGGGTTTAGTTGGTTGTAAGTCACTTTAAGTTGCCCTGGGCAAGACAGAGCAACTAACGTATTTAATAATAAATAATACTTTGCTGGGGATCATGAGGAACCATGGCCATGTTGGTGGAGCCTGTGGGGAGCTGTCATCCAAAACACTGAGTGGACATGAAGCTCAAGAAAGCTGAGCTATGCTCAATGGATATAAAGTTATACAGGGAAGCACATGGGCAAAGTTGGTTGAAGCAAAGCTAAATATATATTTCCTGTCATTGGGGTGTGTGGCTTCAGTGCACAGTTTCTCAGCCCTTCAGATGAGTAGCAAAAAGCAATGCTTATGAAAAACTGAATTGATGGAGACCACGACAAATTTACATTGTGCTGGAAGTATTAAAATCCTGCACTCTAAACACACAGATCATGCTATTTGTGGTTCATTTTATGTCATTCATGGCCAATTACAGACCCTGAACCCGCTAGTAAGCAGAAAACAGACTTAGCACTTTAAAAAACCAAAACCTTCATCCCATTGCAATGGACACCCCGGGACACTGAACAACAAGGATTCCCCCCCCCCCCCCGCTTTCTCACTGCTATAACCGCTGTTCCAAAGCCACCTTACCTCCTGCTGTTTTTCCTCATTTGGATAGGTGTCTACAAACACTCCCAGCCCTAGAAAGTTATCCTTGCTCCCGAAGACAGGCCCTAGAACAGATGTCAGTGTGTTCACCATCAGATTCCACCAGCTGCTTCTTTCTAGCATTTTACTCCACCACTTGGTGGAGCAAGCAGAAGTTTGAGCTAAGCAGGCTTATTCCCCACAACCAAACTACAGAAGACCTGGCTTCCCATTTACACAACTTTTGGAAAGACTTATTAATGGATGCCCATTACAACACATTTCAACTTTATAGCTTATTTTGAACAATGCAAATCTACAGCAGAGAAGTGCAAGGTTCTCGTGCCTGTATTCAATAGTCATCCATCTCCCAAATCAGCACATTTTGAAGTCAGTGATGGCTAACCCTGAAATGGACCCTGGAGCAATCCAACATGATTCTTGGTGGGTTTACCAGACTTTAGTCAGGTTTTGAGCAAGAGATACAAATTTAACTCCAAGGGGAAGTGCTTTCAGAGTATAAAAGCACCCACATTCAAATGCTTATGAATACAAGTACATTAATCAAGGAGGGGGCAGTAACCTAGTCATTCATGGACGTTGTTCTTGTAGAATAGCCATCTCCAGCTTGATGCCCTCCAGATGTTTTGGGCTACAGGCAGACCAAAAGATTTGGAAGGCACCAGGTTGGAGATGGCTATTGTGCAGCAACTCACACTTTAGGACTCTGGCTCACTGCCCAGAAAAGTATGGTTCTTGAGAATGCAGGTCTGCCTCTCCCATTTAAAGCTACAGCTCAGTCAAACTGGTTTTAGTTGAAAAAAATACCACCTTATCCCCCGAGTCAGGGGTCAGGAATAGGATCCAGCAGGCAGGCCAAACCCTCCTCTCTCCTTTACCTGCCACCTGCCCACAGGCCAAGTTTGACAGATGGGCAGGGTCACTCCTCTGACATCACAATGTCAGGTGATCTATTTTTGCCTTTGTAGTTTGAAACCAAACCATGTGGTCAAAGGCACAGCCCTGTACTTTGCAAAGCCAACAATCAGCTGACCATTGTGTGCACAGTGCTTTGCAAGCCCTAACAATCAGATGAAAGCAAAGTGCTGTTTAGGGGTTTTGCAGGTGCTACTGTTCAGGTGCCTGCAAACTCACTTTCGACTCAGCCGTGCCTTTACCTGCCCTACACTCAACTTCATAGACGCCATCAGATGCAAGGGAGGTTGGGCATGGCTTAGTCAAAGCAGCCTCAAAGGCCTAACGTGGAGGCTGGGAGGGCCTAAGAAGAGGTTCCCCACTGACGTCCTAAGTGCCAACTTCCTGGCTTCTTCAGGGCTCTTCTACATTAACCTGTTTGAGAGAGAGACAGTGTGAATGCATCCAGTTACTGGGGGCAGGAGAAGTGATCGGCATCCATTTAGGGCCAAAACAAATTTATCATGTGGCATTAGGCAAAGCACAGGATCTCAGGGGTTGTCCTTCCTCACACTCTAGAGCCACTAGCCTAGAACCAGATGAGCAGACGTTGGTGTGGGAACCATTACTTATCTCCCAGTGCACTTTCAGTTGAATCCCCTGACATCACAATGAAAAAATCTGAAGAGATTCTTTGGGGTTCCCACTACATACTGAAGAGGCAACCTGCTTCCCGGATATGTTCACAACTTAAACTAGTACTAGCTTGCCAACTTTAGCAGTGCAAAACAATTGCAGCAAGAAAACAGTAAGAAGGAATTTATTATTATTATTAATTATTATTATTATTATTACTCAAGGTGGGGGGGAATGCAGGAGCTGGGGTTTTAACTCAGCAGCTTTAAGTATATTGCCTTACAGCCACTATAAAAGAAGAAAACCTAAACTGGAAAAATGGTACTCCATTCAATAAAGTTCTCAAGCCTTTGTTTGAGGTAGCTTTTAGCTCACTTCCCATCCATTACACAAGACAAGTCGTCTCCCCTTGCAAATGCAAGAGAAGATGTGAATATACAGTGGTGCCTCGCAAGACGAAATTAATCCGTTCCGCGAGTCTCTTCGTCTAGCGGTTTTTTCGTCTTGCGAAGCAACCCTATTAGCGGCTTAGCGGCTTAGCGCTATTAGCGGTTTAGCGGCTATTAAAGGCTTAGCGGCTTAGAAAAAGAGGGGGGGGAGAGAAAAAAATCTCAAGACTCGCAAGACATTTTCGTCTTGCAAAGCAAGCCCATAGGGAAATTCATCCTGCGAAGCGCATCGGAAAACGGAAAACCCTTTCGTCTAGCGGGTTTTTCGTCTTGCGAGGCATTCGTCTTGCGGGGCACCACTGTACACACACAAACCCCAATCCACAGCAAGCTGATCTGTGCTATCAGAATCTAGAGACGGGCGCAAAGCAGCCAGGTGGCTCACTGCTATGCATCTGCATGCATTCGGTCCCTTGAGCAGAGGCTTGTGGTTTGGCAATGCACTCGAGAGAAAAGTCGTTTACCTGGCTGCATACGGTCCTTTGTGTACCAGATTGCAAAGCCATCTCCATTCAGATTCTTCTTTCCTTGCCCGTGGATTTTGAAGTGTACCTGCATCTCCCAGTCTCTCAAGTAACAAGGCTGCAAAAAGCGGAAAGGGGACAGGGAGAAGACAATGTATTTGTGATATCAGGGACAACTATTCCAACATCTGCCACACAAGCACGTAAGGAAAAAAGGAGACTTTTGGTCACATTTACACTACAAATTTAATTTGGTTTTAAAACCAGATTTGTTAAATGGCTTTCTGCCAGGAAGAAAAGTATTCCAAAAGCACTGCGAATTCTGTTATCAACCCTTAGTTTTAATATACTTTGAATGCATCTACTTTGCATGCAGAAGGTGCCAGGTTCAATCTCTGCCATCCCCAGGTAAGGCAGGAAGAGGACCTCATCTTGAACCCTGGGCAGTAGGCAGTACTGAACTAGACACTCTGAGCAAGGAAGCTCCCCGTGTCCCATAGCACAAAAGGACAGGCTCTGCCCTGAGAGGCTTACCATCTAATTTGGCATAGGACAGTGATGTGGATTTTCCAGAGCATTGTGAATTAAAATTTCAACTGGAAAATTTCACTATGCAAGCTGGGGTAATTTGCTTTGGAATTTTTTCTGATGCCCTACAGACTGATCTAATTAAGTGTGTTTGTTGACTAAATGCAAGTAAAACAAAGCTTTAAAAAAGAAACAATATTTTTTGTCAAAAATAAAAAAGCACTGGAGAATTTTGCATGGAGAAATTTATACTAGGGCTAGGCAATATTTGGTTTTCAACCTCATGACATATCAACAGCTAAACATCATGATATACTGATGTATCACAATGTCTGAAATAAGGATGGAGCTATGAAGAGACATTGGCTGGCTTCACAGTTTTCCTCACATTGTGACTTTTGCATAGCGTGCACACACCATGATTTACGATATATTGCTGGGTCAAAAATTCTGAAACCAATTTTATTATTATTAACATTAATTAAATTTATCTATCACCCTGTACCCACATGTCTCAGAATGATTCACAGAATAAAATCAGAATATAAAACCATAAAATACTTTGAACAAAAACAACTCAAACCGCCTCCCCCCCCCCCCCAATATCATGATATGGACTTCAAATCAGTTTTGGCCGATGTATCTATATATCATCCAGCCCTAATTTCCACCCCACCCCACTGCCCAGGGTTAAAAGAAGGAAGAGAGAAGTGGTGAGATTTCTGGAAGCAGTAAAATGGCACGACATCCCACAGTTGTTCCAAGAGACCTTGGAAGGGGAAAGGGCACATCCTTAGTCCCCTTGCACAAATCCAGCCCAGGGCCCCATGCTGTTTGTGGTGAGCCATGACAGCTCAAAGGAGTTTTAAGGCTATAACCCAACATACACAGGCAGCTCAAGAGGAAGTTTTAGCAGGGCTTATTTCTGAGTAAACGTGAATGAGGTTGGCTTGGGAATCTGTAGCACAGATGTTTCTGTTACTCCAACAATGAAGAACAGTGCAGCTGAAAAGTGTGTACTGTGCAGGTGGGTTGAAGAATTCAGTATTCAGAATGGCGTCCCCTTTGTTGTATGCTACCCTCTTTAGTTTTAGAAGGGAAACAGAAATGCCCCTCAACCCTGATGCTGTTCTCCCCTAAATATTTCTCTGTTGTTTTTCTGAAAAGAAACAAACACCAAAAAATTGAGGGAGAAAGGAAGTTCCCATCAGCTTGTAGAAACTGCCAATTTTGTGAAGATGCAAGAACAAATAAGGCATTCATTGTTTAGGCTACTCATTTGAAGAAAATAAGGATCCAGTAAGCAGGGAGGGAAAGGCATTTGTAAACCAGAAGGAACAAGGTCCTTTTATTTCTCAAGCTACCGATGCGCAAGAGCCCAAGAAAGCAGCCGCTAACTGCAAGCTGGCAACTTTGGCTCCAATTTGGACAGTAGTATTCCCTTAACACGCCACCCCTAGCTCCACCTTGTCAACACTGATTGGAAGCCATCAAGCAGGGACCTGGACCTGGTTCGATTTCTCACAGCTCTGAAGTCTGTTGAATACGCACAAGTGGAATTATAAAGGAGTTCAACTGTCTCCATTACGTCTACTGAAAGGAAAGGTAGAACTTAGAAGCAGGCTGAAGAAATGCGCATTAGCAGAAACAAGCATCAACCTTTACAAAACGCAAACAGCAAAGAAGAGTGCTTTCGTGATTCCTCTTGCCAATAATCTATACATTCCCTTGCCAACTGAGTGCCAAGGAAATTAATCCCAGCTGGTGTTATTAAGATATGGGGAACTGCACACAGGCATAACAACAGAGCAAAATGGCATCAGTTTAAGGAAAAGACAAGACAGTTTCCCAAGTGGGAAGACTTCAGGATCTGACTAGCCCAGTGCCTTGATAGTCAACTCCACAAACAGCTGACAACCTACTACTGTCAAGTTATGAACCTTCTGCCACTAAAATACAGTATTAAGGCAGCCAGCTGGTAAAATGCCTGAAAAATTCTACACTGAATGTGGCCAGTGCCAATGTTTTGCTGAAGCTCTGGGACAGCAGGCAGAAAAAGGGAGTTAACCCTAACCCTAACCCTAACCCTAACACACAAATGATGAAACCCAGTCTGCTTTTGGATAGTATGAATAAACACTGAGCTTCTAACAGTTTCTGGTGTCTGCAAAGTCCAGGTCATTTAATACCTTAATGGGTCGATATTCACTATCACATTTACTGAAGTAAGAACAAAAGGAGGGTCTTGCTGGATCAGAACCAATGCCCCTCCAATCCTGCATTATTTCCAGAAGCTTTCAGATAGACTTCCCTAGGAAGCTGAAAAGCAGAGGCTCTGGATATTAGGAAATCATTCATATTATGATACAACCTACACCCTGCCCAAATCTCCTCCTCAGCATAATTATTACAGGTAGCCATGCAGTGGAGAGGGAGCACACCTCCAGGAATTTTCAGTACAGGAGCAATAACATCTGCTGGACCTTTGCCTTGGCAAGTGAATGAAGTAATAACAAGGCTTTCAAGTTTTGAAATTGTTTGTGAAGATTAGCATAAAGGAAGTTGGAGAAAAAAGAAAATAATCAACTAGAGGGTGGATGCTGCTTGACTTTTCTTTGCTGATGTTCCTATTTCATTCTAGCACTTTTTGTTTGCAACATTTTTACAAAATGGTTTGAATTCCTATGGTTTGTTTCCTCCAGAGATGCCATGTTCAGTCAGCATGCTAAGCTAAACTACAGCTTAGCTCATGCTTGATTTTTATCTTAAATTATATTCTTTGGGCAGAAACAAGCAATTAATAGAGATTCAGAAACACATCTTTGTCTTAAGCCGTGTTAGAAACTGGGATAGAAAAGCTAGGAGCCAAAACAGAATGTCTAGGTGCCATTTGGGGTTGGCAACACTTTTTATTTATTATTTTGATAAGCATGAACTAATGCACAATTCACATAAGTGACAAATTGTGTGAACAAACACCGGCTCCCTCGGCCTGAAAGTGAGATGAGCGCCACAACCCCATAGTCGCCTTTGACTGGACTTAACTGTCCCTGGGTCCGATACGTTTTACCTTTTAACATAAATTGTTAATACGTATTTAATTTGGTATTTACAATAAAAAATATTGGTACCATACTTCAGATTTCAAAACACTCTACTCTTTATTGTTAACCTCCTTAACATATTGTCTGTCTTTAACATATACTTTTAGGCTTCAAAGCACATAAATTTCCGTAATCCTTGAGTGTCAGCCAGGCACAAAAAATGGCACCCAGACTTTTTGAGGTGCTCGCAAATGGAGAATCTTTAGGCACAAAATGTGCCTGCCCTTCCAGTTTCGAACCCTGGTCTTAAGGTACAAAAAGTCTTACACTTGCAAAATACGTGATCAAAAGCCATGCAGAGTACAGAGCCGAGAAACACAGAGTTAATGAGAACGATACAATATAATTGGCAGCGAAAGCTTTAAAATTAGAAGCAAAACAGGGAATCCCTCAAGACAGCAAATGCGTAGCAAAAAGGTTGCATTAAAAAATATATTCAAGGTGTTGCACAGCAATTAAAAACTATACAATAACCTAACTTTGTGCAAAGCATTAAAAAAACACCAAGCAAAACAAACCTAAGCAGAAGGAGCTACCTAAAAGCACGGGAAATTACACTAACATTTTAAGCAGCAAAGAAAAATGTTTTAGCAAGATGAGGGACCAACCAAAATACTCTAAAAGATACTCCACAGAGTTGGTGCCACTGCTGAAGGTCTTCACTGAGCCTTCCCTAGAATCGCTTGTTCCTTGAGAGCATTTCTTTCTGCCAGCAACTTGCACCCCCCCCCCCCGGTATTCTTCCATTTTAGTGACTAATATTGCACTGGCAAAACCAATTTAGTAAACAAGGAGACAAAGGTCACAGCTCTATGTTTTAAGACTGTGGGGAGAATAGCCTGGCTTGTGACCAGGTGAAGATGCCTGAGCACCACAATGGCACCTGTCATCTCCACTACCTAGAGATGCAGGCCTGGGAATCATTGAATCTTGACTGTTTCACACACTAATACCACATCGTGTAGAATTCTGTCGGTTACATTTTATCTGCACAATCAGAATGAATTTCAGGAACAGATGCTTTTTCTGTGCGGCCTGAGCAGGAGCAGGGAACAATGTTACTGTATAGTTAGTTGTTGTTGCAGTTTGTCTCCCCTTACCCCACCCCACTGCCCTGCTCACAGTTGTGAAGAATATTCTTATGTTATGAATGGTCTGTGTCACCATTAAGAAAAGAGGTTGGAATATGTGGACTGTCCCTGGATAAGGTGACTTTTCTTCCCAAAGTCATTTCTTCTAAAAGCCTTAGCTCAAGGTTGTCATCTGAACTAGCCAGATGTTTAACTGAGAATCAGTCCATCATTTGAAAAATAAGACTTTAGAGCTGCCTTACCCAAAAATGGCAACTAGACATTCCGTTCTGGTGACTGCAGCCCTGGTTTCAGGAGCTATTTGGCAACGTTCCTAACACTGCTCTTGTGTTGTCATGGGCGTCTGATGCTAGCTTTTTTGGTTTTAAAATACCAGTTTACAAAAGCAGCAACGGAGACTGGCACATCAGTCAGCAAGCCCAGCACCAGAAAAGCATTATGATCGCTGAAGGTGGCTTTACTGCTTGGAAGCTCACTTTTAAAGTCATCTCTGATCTTGAAAATAAACATGAGCCACACAGTAACTTCTTCAATATACAGCTCTGGTATGAACAGAACTTTGTAACCAACACAACTTGGCTTTGAAACATAGTTCGTTTCACATCTAATTTTGCCTGCACTCCATAATATTTTTCGGCACATCAGACACTCTAAATATTAATCCTCACAGGATTTCATTATCATACTATGAATTGCCTCACCTTTCACTGCTTTATTTTCAGAAAGGATAACATCAACAGGAGAAGAATTTAAAAGGCAATTATTTCTGGTGTAATGAAGCCCTAGAGGCCACCTGCAGGCAATTAGAGGAAAATAAGCCTTACCACCCTGTTCCAGAGAGCGCCCTGCTTGCTCTGAATATCTGGAGTGAGACGAACAAACTGGGTCATCACCATCGCATTGCCCATAAGTTCCCACAGAGAGGAGCTGGCTGATCCTACACCTGAAAAAGTGAGGAGCAGAGCATTTAAGCCCTAATCCTAAAAACAGCTATTTCATCACAGCTTAGTACAACCAAGAAACAAAAGCAACAATGAATCTGCAACTGAAAGGATACAGAGACAGCACCCAACTTGTTTTCTCAGTGACTGGGGACAGCACATCATTATGTTTTCCCATACAGGTGAATGGTTGACAGTCACTTCTACTGGGAGAAGTGCATTAATTCACTTGAGGGCAATTAACCCAGCAAGAGTAAGAATGTTGCTTGCCCCAATCTGGTGGCCCAGGCCTTGCTGGTAGAGATGCTACAGAACGTGCCATGAGGCTCTGTGCACAGAAATACACTGCAACCACCACCAATGTGCCCCAATCATACCAACATAAAAGCCCACCCAGTCACAGGGAGAGGCACTCTGCTGGTCAGTTTATTTTTTGTATTATTTATTAAATCTGTATACCACCCTTCATCTGTAGATCTCAGGGCAGTTCAGAGCACAAAAATACAAGCCAAAAACACAAAATACATTAACAAAAGCAAGAACAAGAGTTCACTGCATACAGGCAGAACTTCAATCACACCCAAAATTTCTGAAGGGATTTGCACAAGGAAGAAGGCTTCACTTGTTGTATTCTTAACTTAAATATAGCTACAACACCCTCCTTTCCATCTAGTCTCATAGGCACGCAAACGTTGGGGTGCACAGCCTACTCCACAAGGGGCTGCTACTCACCCCCCCCCCCTGCATTGGATAGTTGCACAGAGCAGAAGCGGAGCAGCTTTGCATTCCCACTAGGTGCCTTTCAGAGGAAAGGTTTCCCCCTGTTGGATTTCTTATGTGCCAGAGGCTGCTCATGGCAAAGGGGCAGCCCCAACTTTTCCTTCCATGAGCCACCCTTGGGCCTAGGGACAATCTCTCCCTCCCCAAAGCGGGGCATCACCTCCTCCCCCAAGCAGCACCACAGCTGGCCAACACCCCACAGGTGAAGCACTTTCTGCACAGAAATGCACCATTCAGCCTTCAGTGCCTACATCGCTTTTGAGCAGCTGCCTTGCAGACAGACATCCAACGGGGGAAGCGCCCCCCTGTGATAAGGGAGCCTGTCCCGGTGACAGCGCCGGTGGGCTTGCGGAAGCTGCACCGGGAGGATTCCTGCCTGCCTGCCGTGAGGAGGGCGCAGCTCACCCTGGTAAGGCTTGGTGAGGGAGTGCTCCCGCTTCAGGTGCTCCTCCATCTGCTCGGCCCGGGACCCCGGAAGCAGCAGCAGGAGGAGGAGGAGCAGCCCTGCGGGGCCCCGGCCGCCTCTCCGCCGTCGCCCCGCCGCCGCCGCTGCCGCCGCCGCCATCTTGGCCCGTCCTCCGGCCCCGGCGGGCTCTTTAAGCACAGCCCCGCCCCGCGTCTCCTCCCACGGCCAGAAACGGACGCCGCTTTCATTGGTTCTCCCTTTAGGTGCCGCCCACTTCCGCGTCGTGCGCGCCAGTCTGTTGGCTGCAGTGCACGCCCGTTTCCTTAACCGGCAGAGACGAGGAGGTTCTCGGCAGCTTCGCCGGAGGCTTTATCCGCGGAGGAGTCTGGGAAATGTAGTCTGTGGCTCCTGCTGAGGCTTCCGGGAAGGATGCTCAGCGCGGTCTGGTCGGGCTTCTGCTCCGCTGGATGGCCCCAGAGGTTTTTCATGGGCAGGTCCCCGCCATGCAGTTCAAGCGACTTCGATGCACATTTAAAGTACAAGGCTTCCCCATCCCCCCCCCGCCAGAATCCTGGGAGCTGCAGTTTGGGCTGGGAATTGTAGCTCCGCGAGGAAGAACTTGCAGTGCCCAGGCTCCTGGCGGGGAAGGCACGTGCTCTCAAGGTGCTTTCAGTGTATGAAGTGCGCTGCTCCTTAGAAATTGCTCTGTAACGACCAGGTAGAGGACTTTTATCTCTTGAGCAGACGTGGGTAGAAAGTTGCAGGGTGCAGTAGATCACTTCCCGTGGCTTGCCGGACCAGATCTCGCCCACAGGCATTAAGTTACCCCCAGGCCAGCCCTGCTGGACCCAGTTCTTTGGTGCCAGCCTTCCTTCTCCTAGCCTGTGTTGCTATTTCTCTTCGTCTTTTGAAATGAGCCATCTTTCTCTGAAAATCGATAGTGACTCTCTTGGTGTTCAGTAAGGGCCCACTGCGGTTAAGTGCTTGCACTGACAAAAACCATGAAATTATTTTTCAATATCCAATTAATGCTGGCAGGAAGTCAAGGCCAAAAGCACTGCACCGACTGCCAATATGCTACCAAGCCCATTTCAGTACCGATAATCAAAAGTACTGGTTTTAGTACTGCTATACAACAACCTAAACAACTTGGGAATCTGAGACACATCAGCTTGAATGTTAACATGGGCTAGGAAGATGGGCTCCCACCTGTGACAGACGTGGGCAGCCCAGCGGAGAGTCTTCTTGGTGGTTGCATCCCAGCTCTAGCTCACCATCCCTCTGAGATTCACCAACACAATTGAATTGTCACTGCCAGGTGAAGACTGGGTCATATCTACACCAATACCCTTCTACCACTTTAATAGTCTTGGCCTCCTCCAAAGAGTTGTGGGAACCGTAGCTTACTTCTCCCAGCACCCTTCACATAGTAATTTATACTTTCCACACCAATTTTTCCGTCAATAAACCCCTGTGGATTTGCCTGCATGTCAAAAAGAGATGTGTGAACCAGTATATCCCAGGTCAGCGACTGAGCTGATCAGGAAGCTTCAGAAGTGCTTCAGAAGCCTGGCTGACTCCAACTAGGGCCCCATCCCCACCATGCATTTAAAGCACATTTATACCAATTTAACAGCCATGGTTTCCCTCAAAGAACCCTGGCACTTTCCTTGACCCCTCACAGAGCTTCAGGTCCCGGGATTATTCAAAGTCGGACATGATGTGTCACTGGTCTCATGCTGTGGAATACTCTTCCATAAATGATTCTGCACACATCCTAACTACTAATTTCTTTCTTCTTTTTAAAAATGTATTTATCATTGTCATTTTACAATTAAAACAATAGATAATAATCCGAATACCACTAGGGTTGCCAGGATGTGTGGGGAATTCCAGATATATGGCAACCCTAAAATACACATTTAGTTTCAACCTCCCCCCACCTTTTCCATGGTTTGCTTCATTATTTTCTCTTCCACTACATAGTCTAATTAATCTTTTCATTTTCTCTCTTTCTTATATAAATTTATTTAATTTTCAAATTTACGAACAGTCATCAAGCAAACAAAACAAAGGAAGAGTTCCATCAATTCCCCTGCCCCCCCCCACCTTGTGGGTCCTTAGGTTAACCTTTTTCTCCTGCATCTTCTCTGTTGATCCAATTCTATTAAATCTCCATTACAACATAGTCCAACATTTAACTATAAGTGTCATTCCAATCCTACTAATAATTTTATTTGTTTACAATGATTTTTAAGGTAAATTATATATTTCCCCCATTTCTGAAGATGCAACTCTTTACCCTGGCTTCTGACACTGGAGACGCACCGTAGTATTTCTGTGACTGAAAGTTGTTTTAGACTGTTTTTAATAATGGGTTTTAGTTGTTGTAACCTGCCCTGGGACTGTCGGGTGAAGGATAGGTAATAAAGTAGCAACAAGAAGTTTTATTCTACCTGCCTATATTGTTGTAAACTGCCTTGATATTTTATAGGAGTGGGCAATGTGTGACTATGCTTATAACAAATATATACATATTCCATAGATCAGGGTGGAGGGCTGCTTTCAGCCTGAGGGCCGCATTCCTAACCTTCCAGGGGCCGCACACCGGCAGTGGGCAGGCCAAGAGGCAAGAGCAGGTGAAGGAACTAAAGCAAATTTTACCTTTGTACAGTCATAGGCTCATTTCTCCACACACTCCTGTGCTCCTCTCCATCCCTATCCAGGCACCCAAGAAGTATTAGCCGACTTCCAGGACACATTCCAACCAGGTGCAAACACTCAAATCGGGTGTGAAGCAGGACGGGTAAGGCTGCAGCCTGGGGAAAGTCTCAAGGGCCGGATACAGAGATGCAGAAGGTCGCATTCTGCCCTTGTTGAACTTGGCTGGGTGGAGGAGGGGACGCAACTAGAATGAGTTGGTTCTGCCTGTCCCTGGCTCTGGCTCCCCCCACAGTGGGGCTCCCGGCCCTCCCTGCTACCAATCCCACCTGGTGCCACTGCCAATCAGACAAGTCAGAGATTCCTACACACACACCCCTCTCCATCCTCCATCTAAGCATGCAAGAGGGATTGTAATAGTTCAAGGGCAGGATCCAGCCAGGAAAAAGCATTGAAGAAGTGGGTGGCGCAGAGCCAGAGAGGAGCAAGGTCTGGGAAAAGGGGGCAAGGGCCACATTTTGCCCCTGAGCCTGAGATTTCCCACCCCTGCTGTGCAGGTTGCAAAATTCAGCACTTTTTGATATGGGAGATTTCCTTCTTGTGACCCACTTGACTAATATAAAGAGGCTGCTTTAGTTACCGTGCCTGGATTTCCATTTGTTCTGCACCAGCTGAAGTGGCCTCATCAGAATGGTCTGCCCAATTGCTTTTTAAATAACTTATTGTATTCTACTGAGCTGTTAAAAAACCCACATGTTCCCCCAAGAAACTGGCTGCATTTCAGGCATAAAAGGGCAAACTCCTTCGTCAGTGTGCTCCGTCTAACAATCTGTAAAGCTTTTTTGAAATCTTGGGCAGGGGATGAAAGGCACTATATAAATGCAAGATATTTATAGCCTTCCAAGCATTACTACCCAGGCAGATTGCCAGACAGACCTTGCTGGTTTGCTTTGTTGCCATAACATGAAGCCAGCAAGCAATGCTTTCTAGGGGGGCTGTTTCCTTGCCATGTTGCACTGCAAATTGCAAACCTCTGTGAAAACCACAAAAAGTCAAGTCAAGCCCTAAATAGAAAACCACCCATCTGCTTTGAGCATGTCCACAATGCAGATTTGCGATGATTTTTTAAATAGTTATCCCCTTTCCCCAGGGAAGTCTGACAGTGGAAAGTGCATTTCTGTCACAGAGCTTAGGAATCTGTAACGGAGAATTCTCACTGACTGCAGTAAAACAACAATTCTCCAGATTCTGTAGAAGAAGCCATGACAGGGAAGTGAGCCTAAAAGCAGAAGGGCAAGGTCACATCCCTGCCATACATTCGGTACACTCTTATGCTACTTTAACAGTCATGGAGAATCCTGGGAACTGTTAAGGGTTCTGGGAAGTGCATCTCTTTGAGGCCAGCACTCTTAACAAACTGCAGTTCCCAGGATTTCCCATGGCTGTTAAAATGGTGCAAGGGTGCTTTAAATTTACAGTGGGGATGTGATCCAGTTGGCAGTGTGGCTTCTCAGCTGTATGACACACAGATGTTGAGGATATGAAGCTTCCCACCTGTCACTATTGACACCCTGAGGAAATCTTCATTTCTTCAATTTCTGTGCGTTGAGCTGCCGCTAAAGGCACAGGACCAAAGGCAGTGATCAAGGGACACAAGAAGAGCCCGCTGGATCAGGCCAAGGGCCCACCCTGTTCTCACAGCAGCCAGCCAGCTGTCTCTTGTGGGAAACCTGCAAGCAGGACCTGAGCACAAGGGCACCTCCCCGGCTGTGGTTTCAGAAGCATTGCTGTCTCCAACTGCGGAGACAGAGCAGAGCCATTATGGCTAGAAGCCATTGATTGCCCTTCCTGAATGAATTTGTCTAATCCTCTTTTAAAGGCATCCAAGTTGGTGGTTGTTGTTGCCTCCAGTGGGAATGAGTTCCGCAGTTTAACTATGCCCTGTGTGAAGAAGCTCTTCATTGTATCTGCCGTGAATCTTCCAATGTTCAGCTTCATTGGGTGTCCATGAATTCTAGTGTTGGGGGGGGGGACTTTTCTCTATTCCCTTATGCCATGCATAAGTTTATGAATTGCTATCATGATTCTTGCCTTTCCTGTATAAACTAAAATGTCCCAAGCACTGCAACCTTTTCTCACAAGGCAGTTGCTCCACAGCTGGTCATTTGGTTGCCCTTTTGGGAACCTTTTCCAACTCTGCAATACCCTTCTCAAAGTGAGGCGACCAGAACTGTACACAGTATTCCAAATGTGGCCAGACCATAAGAGTTGCATAATGCCTTATGATATTGGCAGCTTTATTTTCAATTCCTTTCCTAAGGACCAAGGGACCATGTGGCAAAGGGCAGGCTCTAAATATGCTGGATAAATTAACAAACAAACAAAGTCCCAGGTATGCCTTTGACACATGAACTTTGCCCAATGCAGTGCTCTTTAGGGCCAAGGTATTTTGGAGAAGTCACACAGAAGTCCACATCAAAGACAGAATGAAGAGGTTGTTAATTAATGCTTACAAAGAGACCAAATTCTGGTTAAAAATGCAAGCAGTTCAGGTCATAAAAATGCAGCCCTGAACTTAAAATTGTATGGAACAGTCATCCCTTGAGAGATTGTACCCCACACATAACCAGACAACAACAACAACAACAACAACAATAATAATAATAATAATCAGACACATATTTTAACTGCCACTTAAAACCACTTTTGGCAGATTAATCCTACATTATTATTTTTTAATTCACCACATTGAAAACCACATTGGACAGGTATTGTTTGACTGAGAGTGTTCCTTTCTGGTATTTTCATTCTCCCCCATCAGATACCAGAATTTCCAGCTTGAGTTCTGCTAACAAAGCATTAATGAAGATCAATGACAGCAGGGTTCTTCTGCATTAAATTCTAATATTTATGCATCTCCCTGCCATTATTGCCTTTTACCTTTTTAATGTGAGCCTAAATCTCCTGAATAATTAAAAGCCGGGCTAAAATAGATGTAAAAATGGTACCAAGTAAAGGCGAAGATCTTTTGGGGTCCTGGGCCCAAGAAAGGCCCTGTGGCATTTGGAAGGGTTGCCCACGGGGAGGGGCACTGGCCCCCAGAGGAGCATAGGTGGCCCAGCAGGACAGAGAGAATGAGGTGAAGGGATAATTTAGGGAAGAAACAGGCCTCTGGCCGTCCCAGCACAGCACAAACAAGGCAGAGAATGAGGCTCCTGCTGGTGCCCGTACCTTGAGCACTTGCAGGCCAAGCAGAAACCCAGCATGGTGCAATTGTCCCTCATCAATGTGCCTGCAGGCTGATGGCAACGCTTTGCCTGTTGAATTTCACCTGCTTTGCCTGCAGGGTGATGTGGGGGTTTTCAGGCATAGGAGACCACACACAATGAGCTTCATGGCTAAGTAGGATTTGAACCCTGGTCTCCCAGGTCCTTGTCTGACAGACCAACCACCACACACTTGCTTTGGAATTACAACCCCACAGTGGTTGGGACATCTGAAGGGCTCCAGCTCAGTCAGTCTACACTTACTGACAGCCGGTCACAAAGGTTTAGACAGGAGTAGCTCTCAGCTTTGCCTGGAGATACCAGGCTCAAACTTCGATTCTTCTGCATGCAGAGTGTGTGTGCTAAAGCCACGGCCCTTTTCTCTGCTACTCTCTTGTGCATCTTCCTCCCGCCCCCAGCTCCCCCTTATGGTGTGTTTATCAAATTTATACTCAGGATTCCATCCAAGATAAAGCTACTACAGTACAAAAAATATTCATGTACAGTATGAAAGAAAATCACCAGGGTTTCTGCATTTTTTAAAATCACACTTTTTAATTTATTTCATGAAATTTTTAAAAAGTTGAGTACCCTTCTGGCTTCTTTTTGAAGCAGCCAGTGTTTACAAAGCAGTTCAAGTAGTAGCTGGAAAAAATACACTCAGTTTTTCCAACTGATTTCCTGTAAATTCTTCAGACCTTTCCACCAATAGGGCACAAGTGCCAAAAAGAATATAGCAAAAGCACCTTCCTGGTGTAAGTAGGTTGGGAGTTTCAGTTTGGGTGCTGCCACACTAAAATATCTATAAAAGATATAGAGAGATATTTGTTTAATTCCAGAATTTCAATAATGGAACGAAAAGTATATGAAACAAGTCAATTCAATGACTAAAAGGGAGCTAAAAGGTGAAAAGGTACAAATGATAGAACAAGCATGTGCAAAGTGCCTTTCCCTCCAGAGCATCAGACTTAGAAGAAAAGGCCACCCTCTTAGGTCTGCATTCCTCTTCTCTTCTCCTGCTGATTCCAACTCTGATAGAAACATTGAGTACAACACCATACATTTAAAGCACATGAGTGTGATGCAGCAGCAAAATAAACCAATGCAATTATTTGGCTGCATCTACAGAAGTCTAGTGTCCAGCTCAAGGGACGTAATAGTACTGCTCTCTTCTGCCTTGGTCAGAGCACACCTGAAGTATATGACCAACTCTGGGCATCCCAAATTAAAAAGAATGTTGTGCAGAGCAGTGTGACCAAGATGATAAAGGCTTGGAAGCCATAGAATCATAGAATTGTAGAGTTGGAAGGGACTCCCAAGGGTCATCTAGTCCAACCCCCTGCAAAGTAGGACTCTTTTGCCCAACGTGGGGCTCAAACCCATGTGCGAAATGACAGCCATCTTCAAATATCTAAAGGGCTGTCAAGTGGAAGGTGGAGAAAGCTCTTTTCCTGCTGCTCCAGAGGGTAGGACCCAAACCAGTGGCTTCAAATTGGAAAAGGAGGTTCCGCTAGATATAGGAAGAACTTTCGGAAGGTGAGGACTGCTCAGCAGTGGAAGAGATTCCCTGGGAAGGTGGGACTGGCCTTCCTTGGAACTTTTAGAACCGAGACTGGCTGGCCTGGGCTGCTTTAGCTGGGCTTCCTGCACTAGATGACCCTCGGGAGCCCCTTCCAAGTCTACAATTCTATGATTCTCGCCCTCCCAAGGCTCGTGGCCGGGGGGCCAACTTGAATAAAATATTGGGGGGGGGGGGGCTGTAAGCCCCGCCCCGCATAACTGACCACATGATGCAATGCAGAGACACTATTTGAATGGGAATGTCCACCAACTTTTGGGGGGGGGCGCGCCTCAAATATTTTATTGTGGGGGCCGAAGCCCCCCCCCCCCAGCCACGGGACTTGGCTCCTGTGAGTCGCGGGAAGTGTCGTTGTTCCGGGCGCCGCTTGGAAGTCGCTCCGGGGCCGCCGGGCGCGCCTTGGCCGGTCGGGGCGCCTCCTTAAGCGGCCGGCCCCGCCCCGGCGCTGCCCGGCGGGCGGGCGCTATGCAAAGGAGGCGAGCCCGTGACGCCGCGCGCTCCGGCGGCCGCGGCCAGTCGCAGCGCCCGCGAGCCCAAGTCAGCGAGCGCGGCAGGAGCGGCGGGCCGGGCGAGGCTAACATGGCGCTGGGCTGGAGCGGGCGGCCGCGCGGCGGAGGGGGCGAGGCCGGGGCGGCGGCGGCGGCGGCGCTGGTGGTGGCGCTGCTGTGCCCGGCGCCCGGCGCCGCTGCCCGCGCGGGCCCCCCCCGGGTGCTGGGCATGAGGCTGGAGAGCAGCGACCTGCCGGCGCCCGGCGCGGCCAGCTTCTCGCCCATCCAGGTGCTGGAGGGCGCCGAGATCAAGCTGCGCCTCTACGGGCTGGGCATGCACGCGCGCGTCTCCGAGCTGGTCTCCTTCTCCGAGGTGGGCCCGCTGGGCAACGCCTCCTCCTCCTTCTGGGGCGAGGCCGCCAACGCCACCTGCCCCGAGAAGACGCAGGACCTGGTGGTGCAGCCGCGCGCCGAGGAGAGCCGGGACACCTCGGCCCTGGTCTCCGTCAAGGTGCAGCTCCTGCGCAAGGCGGAGAAGTCCAAGCTGTACGTCCTGTGCACGCAGAGCGGCCCCGGGCAGCCCTGGCTGCCCCTGGAGGGCCGCGACGCCTTCCTGCAGGTGGTGGAGGAGAAGAAGCACCTGCTGCCCCTCTGGTTCCAGGTGATCCTCATCGGCTGCCTCCTGGTCCTCTCGGGCATGTTCAGCGGGCTCAACCTGGGCCTCATGGCCCTGGACCCCATGGAGCTGCGCATCGTCCAGAACTGCGGCACCGAGAAGGAGAAGCGCTACGCCCGCAAGATCGAGCCCATCCGCCGGAAGGGCAACTACCTGCTCTGCTCCCTCCTCCTGGGCAACGTGCTGGTCAACACCACGCTCACCATCCTCCTCGACGACCTCATTGGCTCGGGACTGGGGGCCGTTGTGGCCTCCACCACGGGAATCGTGATCTTTGGGGAGATTGTCCCACAGGCCCTCTGCTCCCGCCATGGCTTGGCAGTGGGGGCCAACACCATCGTGGTCACCAAGTTCTTCATGCTGTTGACCTTTCCCCTCTCCTTCCCCGTCAGCAAGCTCCTGGACTGCGTGCTCGGTCAAGAAATTGGCACCGTCTACAATCGGGAGAAGCTGGTGGAGATGCTGAAGGTGACGGAACCTTACAATGACCTGGTGAAGGAGGAGCTGAACATGATCCAAGGGGCTCTGGAGCTTAGGACCAAGACCGTGGAAACTGTCATGACCCCACTGCACGACTGTTTCATGATCAACAGTGACGCCATCTTGGATTTCAACACCATGTCTGAGATCATGGAGAGTGGCTACACTCGTATCCCCGTCTTTGAGGAGGAGCGGTCCAACATTGTGGATATACTTTACGTCAAGGACCTGGCCTTTGTAGACCCTGATGACTGCACCACCCTCAAGACCATCACCAAGTTCTACAACCACCCTGTCCATTTTGTCTTCCATGACACCAAGTTGGATGCCATGCTGGAGGAATTCAAGCTGGGTAAGGCAGATGGCTGTTAACCAGAAGGCTGGTGGTTTGGTCCACCCAGGGATGGCCGTGGGCAGGATTTCTGTGTTGCAGGGGGTTGGACTAGATGACCTTCGGGGTTCCTTCCAATTCTATGGTTCTGTGAAAGGGGGGAGGATGTGCATCTAATACTAGACTGGCGAAGTTAGTGCCCTTGTAGGGCCACCCCACACATTAATGTGGGAAACCTGGGTTTGTTACCTAGTGTATTCTCACCTAGGAATTTCAGCCAGTCACAGGTCTCCAGTGAGTGTCTGTATGACACTCGTGTGCGTTCTCATGTTGCATTTACAGCAGTGTGGGAAGAGGCTGAGTCTAGAATGGGCTGAGTTTGGTTGTCTTCTTGAACAGGTTATGTAGCCCAGTCCTACAAAGATTTACTCAGAAAAGCGGAATTGGCATTTCATTCTAACAATTATCTTCAATTTTAGCATCAGCAAAACTCTGAAGTGGAGTAATGCTATTCACCCCCACCCGTTGTATGCTAGTATAAAACAGCCTTTATCTTATTCACACACACAAACATCAGATCCGTTTGAAACAAGGTCTTGAAAGCCCATTTTGGGGGGTTACATTGTATGTACATTTTTTCCATGTAGGGAAGCTATCTAACAGGGATCAAATAGGATGAAAGTGAGAAATGAGATATTTCCCGCCTTGGAGCAGATTAGCTGGGTGAAGGGCTAAAAAATTACAGCTGATTTCTCTAGCATTAAACAAGAATCACTGAGAATCTGGGACTTGGGAAACTTAGTTGCAAAAGAAAAATATTTTTAAAGCTTTGAGAGTTGATAAGTGGGGAGGGCAGGTATATTGGACGCCCTCAGCGATTCAGCTAACTGCTGTGATGTTTTCCCCCATTTAAAATGCTTCAGTTCTTAGAGTTGTTGATACAGTTTCATTGCCAAAGGGATGTTTCCAACCATTTCTGGAGGAGTACCAGGAAGTCTAGATGTTAAGATGAAGTCAACCCTGCTTGATGCTGGAAGCTCTTAAAGCCACACTGCTAAAGCCTCAACCTGTGTGTTGCTTTGCAAAGACCCCCCACCCCACCCCCTGCTCCACCCCCGTTTCCCTCCTGGAGGATACAGTAATGTTTTGATTTCTTTGCAAAGCTCCACCGAGGCCCACAGGGTCTCTCAGTTGGTAGAGCATGAGACTTTTAATCTCAGGCTCATGGGTTTGAGCCTCCATGAGGAAAAGATTCCTGCATTGCCGGGGGTTGGACTAGATGATCCTCAGTGTCCCTCCCAACTCTGCAATTCTATGATTCTGTGAATCATAAAGACACGCTGCACCTCGAAATTCTCCTCCACAAGCACCATTTCTCCTCATTTCAAAGGAGTTCAGCACAAGAAGATTGCACCCTGGTATTGCTGTTGTTTCCAACAATTAAACATGTTGACATGTATCAATAAGGAGAAAGGGGAAGGTTGCCTTTGGCTGGGGAGGGGGTTACCCTTATATGAATGTCTTCCTGCATTTGCAATCTAAACATGCCCTCATGGGATGATGGTTGAAATCCTGCCGAAAAAGCGAAACTACTCAGTCTGTACGTGCATGTATTTTGTTGTTCTTCATTTCCTGCTTGAAGGAAGTGCATCTGCCCTTTTCTGCGCTGAGTCTGTGGGTGAAGAGCAAGCTAGCTGAGGTTTCAAAAGTACTTCAGAGTTCTGATGTGGTTAAATGCCATTGCAATGTTTGTAACGTGGCAATGACCCTTTATAGCCAAAACACTGAACACCTCCTTTGGGTGGAAGAAGATTGCCTTTAAGACCAACTTTCGCCAAATTGGACCAAAAACCCCATCAGCCGCACTCAGTGCTGGCTGGAGATGGTGGGAGTTGTAGTCCAAAGCATCAGGAGGGCACCAGCTTGGCAAAGGCTGTTGTAGACAGTTGTTCTAAACCAGGGGTCAGCAAGGTTTATTTTTCCTGGGCCGGATCGGTCCTGCGGAGATCCTCCATGGGTCGGATCGTGTGCCCGCCTGCGATTTTTGGCGTCTGCACAGACGCGATTTCTGGCACCGCAGAAGCGAGTCCCCGCGCTGTGCTGTGCTGCGCTGGTTTAGCACAGTGCGTGAGCGGGCGGCTCTGTTCAGGGATGGTTCATAGGCCGGTCAAACGACCTCCATGGGCTGCTTCCGGCCCATGGGCCTTAGGTTGGTGACCCCTGTTCTAAACAGTGTGCCGTGAGAGAATTAATATTCAGTTGTTTAAATGCATTAACACTGAATTGTTTTTTAAAAAACAACAACAACAATTAAAGGCTTGGGTGAGCTCAATGTGCTTGTCTTCAGAGGTGAGGCTGCTTGCTGCTTCTCTGCATGATGCATTGCACTGACTTTGCCAGTTGCCACCTTCCAGTGGGGGTGAGTAACTACTTCTGCATTGGGTGTGATGGCATGGCCTCAGAAGAGGTTACCCATTGCTTCTATGTGAACCATCACCTCTGTTCTAATTAGTTTGTATGGCTGGGGAGTTATTTTGCTGAGTACTGGTTTTGACCTGGTCACTCATTCAGTCACTGCTGATGCAGAGATGATGCAGAATTGCTCACCCTCCAAGGAAGCTGCCCATTGTGTCCACTGCTTTGCAATGAGGAGGCAAACTGAGATCTGTGACTCATGCAGAACTACAGGATGTGAACCAACAGCACAGTCCTCAGATATATACTCGGCCCATTTAACACCCAGCCATGGCTTAATATGATGAACATATTGTGGCTGCTTTGCTCCTGCACTGAGCTCAGCTAAGCTGTGCTTCAGCTCAGCGTATCATCCAAGCCCTGGCTCATAGGTTACCTCTCTCCAAACAAACCATGAGCTGTAACCAAGGCTTGCCCAGGTGAACAAAACCACAGGTCCAGGTTTCAGTGATATACTAAGCTTCTCTCCTAATTGAATTACTCTAAAAGCTGAGATCGTCCAGCAGTCACCAGATTTGTGGTGCAGGAGTAGCCCTCCAGATGAAATTGGACTGCCTCTCCCACCTGCCCCAACCAGTGTTCAAAAATAGCCGGGCACCAGGCACAGTTTGCTACTGGAGTGGGACCAACTGTGGAGATTTCTGAGCACCAGATTGGCGACCACAGTTTAAAAATCTGCCTTAGTCCATAGTTCATGCCATTTCCATTTCCACTGTGTGTGTTTCTTCTCCGGTTGCATACTGGAAAAGTGAATTGTTGGAAGAGCAAGCTACAGTCAAGTTAGTTAAGATCATAGAATCGTATAATTGTTGCATTGGAAGGGACCCCCAGGGTCATCGTCCCAACTTCCTGGCGAATAGACATTCTGTTGTGGCGCCCTTAACCTAGATTTAGTAAGTTTCTAACAGTGGCCCCAACCAGCATGGACAGTGGTCAGAGCTGATGGGTGTTGTAGCCCAGCAGTATCTGAAGGGCACTGTGTTGGCTATTCTTGCCTTAAAATGCAAGAATCTGTCATGGGTGGCTTTGACCCTCTGCGTGAAAGTATAGTCTCATGAACTTTTCCCGCTGCATCTCTTGCTATGTTTGAGTCACCAGAAAGGCTCCCCAAAGGCACGGGGGATTCTGCTTCTTTTCAAAGGCCTAGGACTGAAAGACTTTAAAAGCTTTGTGTCTATACTTTGTGGCAGACTGAAGACCTTGACACTAATGGTCTGAGCTGGCATGCTCCATTCTCAAAGGACTTAAACAGCTTGCACTCCAACTTTGGTGAGGGAAGGGAAAGTTGTCAGTTTGACTGGGATTATAGACCTCACACAGGGATAGTTTGGGAGACTGGGAACTGGTTCTGGTATATATAGAAACTTTTCAGGGACCAGAGGAGTTGAAGGAAGGGATCCACAGTCATTCATGGAACCTGAAGAAGCAGCAGATAGAGGACAGTGCTTAAAGTTGCAGTGCTAGGGTCTGGAGGGGTGCATGTTTGGAGGCAAGGAGAGAGGAATGTTAAGAACAGTGTTAGAAACTGAGATATGAAAGCTAGGAGCTAAATGGCACTTTAAACCAATGTTATGGGTGCAACAACGGAATGTCTGGGCACGCTTTTTTATAACAAGAATACAAAGCTGAAAATGAATGAACTGCAGCTAAAATATTACGTTCATTTTTCACATGGTCTAGTCCTTTCCCTTTCCCTGCCCACCCCCCTAATATTCTTAAGAGGGTCTCTTTTCCAGTCTTCAGAGAGTTGCTGGAAGTGGGGAGGCAGAAGAGGGTCCTCCTTTCCTTCCACTCCGCAGTTTTAATCTGAAATCTTAGCCACAATACTGCGCCCAGAGCTCAGAAACTACTTGCACTAATGAAACTCCCTGTCGCAAAATGTGCCTAGAACAAGGGGAATTTCGAACACTGGTTAAGAAGGTTGGTCAAGGGACGGGATGGCTAAAGGAAGTGGGACAGAGTGGCCGTGGCCAGAAAAGTAAGTGTCGGGGGGGGGGGGAAACAGTTGGTGGAGCTGGAGTGCCAAGAAGCGAGTCTGATTGGAGCATTACTACAGGGGTTCTCCGTTTGTGGACCACCAGTGGTCTGTGAGCTTCATTTAGATAGTACGTGGCATCGTTGTGTATCCCCATAGTAGCTGGGATGTGGAGGGATGCCTTTTGGATTTTCCAAGTTGGACACCAAAATGTCTTTGTATAGCTCTGGGAAAAGATGCCAGCTTGTCTGGGAGCATTTAGCTGGTACAAGAACCAAGCACTTAAAAATGAGCTGTTAAGGAGGACTTGAAACTGAGAATCTACTCAAACCGCCGTAGCAAATATCCTCTGTGGGCTGGAGGGGGGAGAGAGAGCACTGGCAAAAGGCAGAGGACAAGTTCACAGATGGAGGGACAGCTCGCTAGCTGTAAATCGATGGGAGGAGCATGTGACAAGCGCCCGATAGCTCACCCAGCCCCAGAGGGCACATCAACAACAGATGAGGGAAAACAAGAAGAGACAATGGCTGTGGAAACCCAGAGCTTAATTTGAGCTAAAGCCCAGCGAAAGCTAGGCCCCATATCTTTCAATGCAGGCATGCATTCCTGAAGCCTGTGAAAATAATACTCCAAGTGTAGAGCAATTAAGCATGAGCAGAGTATAATTCCCTCACCACATTCGGTCCCCTCTCCCAGTGTCTGTGAGAGGCAGGGAATGGCTTCCAGGGAGGATGGGTTGAAGAATAAGCGCTGCTTTGGGGATATATTTGCACCTCCAGCTGCTGCCCTTTTAGCATTGAAGGAGGAAAGAAAAAAGACCAGTGTAGAGGATTTTTTAAATCTCTGAAGGCAGGAGCAGCATATGCCCTGGGAGACCAGATCCTAAAAAGGCATAACACAAAAAGGAAAAGGGATTGGATGAGAGGTGGACGAGAGCAAACCCTGGCACTTGTTCTTGGTTGCAATGTTCAGCCAGCTGGAATGGAAAGAGTTAATGGAAGCAGAGGATCCAAAAGTTGCTGATCTCACAGCAGAGCTGGAAGAGTCCATGGGAGTAGCCATGGGGGGGGGGAGCTGTCCCCCAGTCAATAAATAAAATAAAAATACATATCTAACTGAGGTTCTGCCCCCCTGACTACGCCCATGGAGGAGTAGTCCTGCTCCTCTTCTGCTGGTCTGCTATAGCTGCTTCTTGCTGTTGTCACAATAAATAGTACGTAGATTTTGCTCAAGGCTGGGCCAAGGCTTGAATCTCCCTGGGTCGCACTTTTAGTTCGTTCTGGATCCCTATTGCTGGAAGCCACAGGAAGGGCAAGAGCTCTTGTTGCTTTGGCGCTGCTTGCTGGTTTCCCGCAGGCATCTGGGTGACCACTGTGAGGACAGGGTGCTGGACCACATGGGCCATTGGCCTGATCCAGCAGCACTCTCCTTATGATGTTCTTCCTTGCACAACACCAGTAGAATTCATCATTTACTGGTGCAATTCTTTGAAAGTTGTATTTTGATTCAGACAAGAACAGCAAGCCATTCATAGTTACCCACACATAAGAGCCTATAGAAGAATACTGTGAACAGTCAGCAGCATCCCATCTTTCCTGTTCCTGCTCCAGACCTTACAATCCTAAAAAGCTTTCAGAGATCAGATTTTCTTTCCAGGTGCCATCATTTCTCTTAAGTGTCCAGAGGGATGCATGTCTGACTGCGTCGGTAAAGAACAACACACTCCCTCGTCCCTGTTTGGTGTTAGAGGTGACTACTTTCAGGAAGATCGGACTTTTGGGGTCTTCCATCCTGCAGATCTGGAGAGACATCCTTTGAATTTCTGGCTTGTCCAGTGAGGGTACTTGATAGGACTCAGTCATTGTTTTGTGGACTGTGGCTCTGCAATGTTCTCTTGCTCTCTGTGCTGTTTTGGGAGTGGCAGGGGAGATGAACCTTACTCTGCTTTTCAGGTCTTGTTTGCCTAGGGCTGTGTCTGCCTTGAATTGTAGGCATTACCCTCCCTCCCACCCCCACCTGAGGAGAACTTCCTGTCACTGCTGTGACCCATGGCCATCCTGCTGACACAGAGCTGGACTGCCCTCACTGCAAAAGAAATGGCCATCTCATGGATGGCTTGCTGCAGGGGTCGCCAACATGGAGTTCTCCAGATGTTGGATCCTAGCTTAAATCAACCCCAGCTAGCACTGCCATTGGTCAGGGAGGATGGGAGCTGCTGCCAATAACATCTGGAGGCCACCAGGTCCACACTCTAAGGAGCAGTTGCAGCAACTGGGGATTCCTCACCCTCCACCCGTTTATGTACCTTCCTCCAATGGGTTGAGTTCATGCAGCTGGAGATGACACCTTCATGAAAGCTGCTTCTGCTCTTCCCACTTCAATTCCCTCCTGGCTCTTGGAGACAGTGGTGCAGGAGAGGGTGGGGAGGCACTTGCCTGGCCTGCCTCTTCCTCCTCTTCCTCCAGCTCTGAAGCTTCTTCTGCCTCTGATTCTTGCTTCTTGGCTGGTACAGGTCCCCAGGGCACTGCTCTCCTCTCCTCTCCAGCCCCCCTCCCCCTGGTTCACACTTGCCAGCATCCTGCCAGTCCCTGCGAGTGGCTTGGCAAGAGTAGGAGTTGGTGCCAGAAGCAAGATTTGAACAGGGCTTTTGGCTTGAACTCCTAGTTGCAGTGCAGAGCTGCCTCTGAGCTGCTCATGGAACTTGGAGTTTCAGTGACTGATGATCCCGGAGTGTTCTGAGAACTTGAGGCGCTCTGTCCACAACCCCCACCCCAAGCTGGAGGGTATGTGGTACATCTAAATGTGCCACATGTAGGCCGTGTTACCTCCACCAGAGCCTCACTCCCAGATGGGTGGATTCCTCAGCCTCCTGCTCACCTGTTGCATCTGAGGGCTGACAAGCAGGGATGGACGGATGAGTTTATTTTTGGTCCATGGCTGCCAGGCTGCATTCTGCCAGGCCCTGCCCCCTCTGCCAGTCCCAAGGGTAGTCAGAGCCCTGTGGGTCCCTTTACTTTCAGAGGCCACCTGCTGAGCCCCATCTCTCATCAACCTTAACCCCTTCCTTTCCTTCTTCCAGCCTCTTTCTCTTGCAGTATCACCCACTCTTCTCTCCTCCTTTCTGGCTTCCCTGACTTCAAAGCCATCTGCTCTACCTGCTTTCTCTCCCTCGGTTTGGGACCCTTCCAGGGAGATGCTGCCAGCTGCCTTTTCATTCTGTGGCTATTTCTGCTGTGCTGGGAGCCTCCTTTCTCAGAGGCTGATCAATCCTGCTGGCAAGCTGTGGAACCTGCTCCTCACACCTCCATTCATAAATCGGTTGGACCCTGGTTCTGTAGCAATCTGTGCATTTAAAAAAGGGGGGCAGAGAAAACTGCATTTCCCCCCTCAAAATATGCATCAGTCCACGGCATCTCCAGGTGCGGCCCCACCTGAAATCCCCGAGAGGCTCTCCACTCAGTAGAGACAGTGTGCAGCTAAAGGAACCAAATGGTCTGACTCTAGAAGTCTGTTCTGTATGGTACCATGAATATGGGGTGGGAGATAAAAAGGATGCTTCCCTACAAGCCCTTGCTTCAGATCTGGCCCTTCAGAGGCAGTAAAGGCCTCCAGTTGCTGGAAATCACAAGTGGGGAGAGTGGCTATTTATTTTATTGTTAATTATTTATTTACTTTGTATTCTGCCCTATACTCTTATATATCAGGGCTGGTCGCAACATAAAGTCACGACATAAAAAACAAAAAGTACATAATAAAAACAAAGACAACCCAATAGCCCCCCTTCCACACCACATTTTCAAAGGGCATCAGATGTCAACCAGCCCAAGGCCTGGTGAAAGAGGAACCTTTAAAGGTGTAGAACGAAGGTGGCAGCCGAACCTCGCTTGCCCTCAGTTCCTGCTTTCAGGCTCTATATAGGTCCCTGGTTGGCCGCTGTGAGACAGGATGTTGGACTAAATGGGCCCCCTTTGGTCTGACCCAGGGGCCAGTTCCTGTGGATTAGATGGACAAATAAGTCACAGTGTGCAAACACCCTGCCCCCCCCGACTCAACCTTCCACATTCACACCATGCATATGATACCCCTTAAAACAATCATGGCTTCCCTCAAAGAATCCTGGGAACTCTGTGAGGGGGAAGAGGAGTCACCTAACCACTCTCAGTGCCCTTAATAGCTCCCAGGAGTCTTTGGGGGAAGCTGTGTCTGTTTAAAGTGGTATCATAGAGCTTTAAACATGCAGTGTGAATGTGGCCTCCCTGCACAATCCAGAACGTCAGTGTTTTGAGAGAGAGAAATGGAGCAAAATCTCCTGTCCACTTTCTTCACCCCCTACAGGCCACCTTTGCCGCATCTTGCTTACACTTGGGAAGGTTTGGCCTCTTCGATCTGAGGATACTCTCCTCTTCTCTTGGCAAAGCTGAAAAGATTTGCCATTTCTGGTTGCCCTGAGAAAAGAACTGCAGCTGTCATGGGGTCTAGTTGGGTGGTTGCTGCTAACCCCTTTCAAAAGCATGTTTTGAAGGATATAGGATTAAACTGGCTCCTGCCAGAGCTGGTGCCTGTTACAAATGAGCTTAGCTCCTGCTTTCCTGCTGGGGTGGAAATGTCATACTTTGGAACAGGATCCCCAAGAGTTTGTTAGGATCCCAAAATGTAAAATGAGAGCATGTATGTTTTGTGTGTGGTGCCCTAAGCCTACTTCACACAAAATGAGGTAGCTAAAAAGTGTGCCAGTTTGAGCTGCAGGTGAGAAGCATCTTATTTACTTAACATATTTTAATTACCCTGCCCTTGGGTTTTGCGAAAACTCCTAGGGCAGCTTACAATTAATTAAGACAACCAAGAAAAACCAGGGATCTTCTACATGCTAAACACCTGCTCTACAACTGAGCTGTTACCCTTCTTGAAGGATCACATTTTGCTTCCACAAATCTTTTTCCTGGTTGGATTTTAGTTGTCCATGAGCATTACATAAATATCACCACAAGTCATGGTTTATGCTAACCAGGTTTGTTCATGATTCAGGTTTCCTGGATAACATCACCCCTTAGCTTCTAGCTGTGATTAAGGAGGAACTATGGCTGACGTTATGGCAGAAGTTAACCTGTCTTTTGATGTAATGCTTTCCTGGCTAAGACTGGCCCCGGGCAATATGGGCCAGAGAGGAGTGTGGGTGGAGGAACTTAACTGCAGCTAAAAGTTCAGGCAAAACTTGTGGTTTCAGCCTTCTTGCTTGTGGCTGAACATCAGTTCCACTTTGCTCAACAGCAAATCAGCAGTAACAGCAGCCTGTAGAAAATGAAGTGAGTCAGCACTTTGAGGTGTGTGGGGTTTTTTTTGGTTTTTTGTTTTGGTAACTTTGCAGAATTACTGCCCACCTTCCAAGCGACTTATGCTGAGTCAAGCTGGGATATGGAAACTTGTAGCACATCTGCAAATATTAGTTGAGAGAGAAAGGGATGCTGGTTGCCATGGTGGGTGGAGAAAGCGGGGGGGGGGGGGACACGGACTTGTATGTTCCAAGGAACCAGGGTTAGGTTTCTTTGAGTTAGTGTCACCTTGTGTGGCGAGGTCCCTGGGCCCCGCAGCACCCTCCAAAATAAATACGCAAACACAAGTAAATTGGGTTAATGGGATAAATAAGGCTGCAACTTTATTGGTTACAGATGTGAGCGGTTTGGCTTAGGCAATTGGGTGAAGCAAGACTATATCCTGACTCCTGCCCAACTGCAGGAAGTCTCATAAAGGTCAACCACCGGAAGGGGGAACCTTATAATATACATCAATTAAGAGCACCCCCAGCACCACAGTTGGGGTCATGGCATGACCCTAGCCCACACCCAGGCTTCGGACAGGAACCACACCCCCAGATCCCTTTAACGGGATCTTCTTCTTCTTCTTCGGCGATCACTCTTAGCCAAGTAAGATAGTCTTCCATAAAAACGGTTTTAGTAGTGAGTCCATAAGTAACTCTGGAGGCCAATTCTGGATCCACACATCCTTCCACAGTGGGGATAGTGGTTTCTGGGCGGGAGTTGATCAAGGTGTGGATTTGCCAAGCGCACCTTCCTCTTAACACGTTTCTTCCTTGCGTCCTGAGTTCGAGGGGAGGGGCAGGCGGAGGCAACAACCTCCCCTCCCATAATAAGGCTTACCCAATGCCTAGCCAAATGGCTAGTGCCAATTTTGCCAAGTGGAAAAATTCCTACCTGGCCCCACAACCAGGCGACCGACATTAGTCATAGCAAGGCCATAGTCAATCCACACAAGAAAAGAGGGTGGGCGGGCTGGGAGATCCTGAGAATGGAGGCAAAAGGAAGCGGTTTCCCATGCCATGCCGCAATTTAAACAGTCGTAGCCACTCCCCCAGGCAAACCCGATTGGCCGGGCTGTGTGACGCAGCCGGGGATCCTGCTGACGTGGGCTGCGTTCCTCCACCCACTGCTGGGTCGCTGCAAGGACCTGGATTCCTGCTTACAAAGCAGCCCCCCCAAAAAAGGGGGAACTGACTTCCCACCACACAGTCCTGAAGTGATTTACAACAAGAATCAGGTGCATAAGCACCTCTGTATTTAAAGCCTATCAGAGTACAAACAGCCAAGGCCAGCTCTCTCTCCTGCCCCTGTCCCCTCAGATCTGAGGATGGGGCCGGAGAACCACGTAGCTGAGGGGACCCTCTCTGTCTCTGGCTTGTTCAGGCCTGAGGCGGATTTCTGCTATGTACCTGAAACTCCATTTCTGATGCCATCTGAGGCAACAGGTTTCTGAAGGATTCCCCCCTCTAGCATAGCTAAGAGACACACGTTTGTGTGTGTGTGTGTGTGTGTGTGTGTGGATCAACCATTTCATTGGTAAATGAAGGAATAAAAGGTTTTAAGATAATTCAGTGCACAGAAGCATTTTAGTTCTCCTTTACTCTCTGCCAAACAGAGAGAAAAAGATGGGATACAAATGCAATGGCAAATAAATAAGTAGGAGAATTTTCCAGAAAACCCAACTTGCTGTGTATCAAGGAGGCCAATAAGTTGGCGGGGCAGAGGTGGTGTGTGCGCAGGTATTGGGAAGCGAGTGTAACTGAAGCCTGGAAGAGTCACGAGTACCGGGCAAAGATGGGTCACTTGGGAGGGTTTGTGTACTGAGAGAGACACTCCCTTCATTATCATCGCTGCTTCTGAAGCAAAGCTCCCCACCCTCAGGGCAGTTAACTTTGTCCTCTTGGACAAGGCTGAGAGCGGCTGTTGTTTTCCCCTCTACGTGACAGTGACCCTGCTTCTCTTACCGGCTTTTCTGGTTCAGATCGTCTGCTCAAAGCCCTTGCCCCTAGATGGGAGGCTGCTTGCTGCTAGATGCTTCTCTGTGTGATGCGTTGTGCTGATTTTGCCACCTTCCAGTGGGCGTGGGTAACTCTGTATACCATGGGTAGGCAACCTAAGGCTCGGGGGCTGGATCTGGCCCAATCGCCTTCTAAATCCGGTCCACAGGCGGTCTGGGAATCAGCATGTTTTTACATGAGTAGAATGCGTCCTTTTATTTAAAATGCATCTCTGGGTTATTTGTGGGGCATAGGAATTCGTTCAAACCCCCCCCCCCCGAAAAAATATATAGTCCGGCCCCCCACAAGGTCTGAGAGACAGTGGACCGGCTCCCTCCCTGTCAGTTTGCTGACCCCTGCTGTATACGGTGCCTCTGCCTTGCGTGTGACAGTATCTTTCAGATAGTCCTGGAATGTCCCAAAATTACCTTTCTGTGCATCCTGGTAGTGTTTTGAATCTCTGGACTTCTAGTCCATATGCCCTTGGACGAGCTGGGATAACTCAGTCAGTAGAACATGAGACTTGCTCTCAGGGTTGTAGGTTTGAGCCCCACACTGGGCAAAAGATTCTTGCATTAATAGAATAGTGCAGGGGGTTGGACTAGGTGACCCTCGTTGTCCCTTCCAACTCTGCAATTATGAGTCTATTACTTTTGTGATGGGTGATGATTCAGATTGAGCTGGATTCCTCCGGGCAGGGCCAAGAGGGGACAGCTATTTTTACAATTAGATTTTCTGTTTATAGCCCAAATATGTAACCCTGTATAAAAACAGGCAAACCAATAGTTTTAGAATGATCCTTTTGCACAGCTCCCACCATGAATTTCCATCATGAATTTCCCAGGAGAAATTTCCAGGGGACTGTTGCCCCTTGGCTCAAGTCTGCTTTGCACATGGAAATTCCCAGGTTCAGTGCCCTTCGGCTCCAGGAAAATGAGCCCTGCTTGAAATCTGACTGTCTGACTGAAATCTGACTGAAGTTGCTGCTAGTTGATACACCATTCTGGCCAGACGGACCATGGATCTCATTCTGTACAAGGCAGATTACTGTGTTCCTATTTAGAATTCATTTAGAATTATGAGGACTGAAATCTTACTTGGCCCTACAAAGGGCTCCAGCTCACTGACAGAGCCTATGCTTTACACCAGTGTTTCCCAAACTTTTTCCAAACCAGTTGTTTTTAGACTGCAACTCCTATCATCCCTAGCTAGCAGGACCAGTGGTCAGAGATGATGGGAATGATGGTGATGAAGGGCCAGCTAGGGCTGCTTGAAACCCTGGAGCTGTCCACGAAGTAGACAGACATCTTAGATGGCCCCGTGGTCTGACGAAGGCTGTGTACACACATTCGCATCACACTGCTCCTCTTTTAAGAGCCTCCCCAATCCGCCCCTCCTGCCCCACTCATTCAGCTGCCTTTGCTTCCCTTGTGGTCCCTAACAGGAAAGAGTCCAGCATCCTGAGTTTTATCTGCTCCTGTGGAAAGGAGACACCGTTAACTGTGGGCAACCACAAGGCTGCTTTTCTCGGACTTGTGGTGTGCAGATGAGCCCCTGGCTGCAACCAGCCTGCAGATTATGCTTTGGCTTAGATAGGGGCAGGGAACTCGCTTTGCTCTGAGGGAGTCCTGGAGGGTTGTTGAGAAGGGAATGTGGCTTTTTGGATGAAAAAGGTTCCCCACCCCAGCCTCTGAGCATGTGCTTAGCCCGGCAATACGGGTTTGTATCAGAAATGATTTTACTGTCCTTTTGCCCAAGAAAGCCTGAGGTTTCTTCATTTCTGCTGCATAACGCGGGTGGATGGGGAGTGATTTTATAGTTGCAGAAACTCTCCCCCATCTGAAACCCCAAAGGGCTGCTCTCTGCCAGTGTGGACAATACTGACCTAGATGGAGCAGTGATTTGACCTGGTACAATACAAGGTAGCCTCTTATATTCCAAAGTAGATCCCAGAACTGCTGCCTGGGACCCTGCGGTTTGTGGGAGGGGCCTTTCAGGAGGAATTTGAACATTCCTGTGTTCCCAGGGATTTGACAGCAGAAGGATCCTGAGATCACTGAATGAGACAATTTTTTAAAGGAAAAAATATTTTTAGAATGCTTTAACTGTAACTCTTTTTAGAATGTTTAAACTATTTTTAGATTGCTTTTTTGGGGATTCACTGGCGGAGGAAGAGGAGTGTGGGGGGAGCGCACCGCCCCTGGCAGCGCAATCCCAGTGGCGTGCCATCGTGGCTGCCCCCCCACCCGTGCTGGACGCTACACCCCCGCTGTCGCGCCACGCCCCCAAGACGCGCGCCAGCCCTGCCCCACCTTCTCTCCATGCCCCCCCCCCCCCCGGTGCCGGATCATGAAGCTCCGCAAATGTGGGATTTATGGTTGTTTTGTTAAGGATGCATTTTGCCACCCTGGGCTCCTGCATGAAGAAAGGCTGGATAAATATGTCCAATAAATAAAACAAATCTTTTGAATTCATTAAATGAATAAGGGAACCTCCATTTTAGTTGAAACAACACTACCACTTTCCCCAAAGGGAAACTTCAGAATGAAGCTGAAGTAAACAGAAAATGGATTTCATTAGCAAATCTGACAGTGGAGACCTTGGGTCTTAGCAGATCCTGGGTGTGGCTGCTTCACTACAGAAAATGATTTTTCTCCTTGAGGTGCCTATTTGCCCTGCGGATCTGGCCCTGCCCATGTGCCTCACCCAGTGGCAGCTCGCCAGAAGGGAGTCACACCCCTCTTGATGGGCTCTCCTCTTCCTTGGGTTGGATCTCGTGTTCATAGGTACACCTGCAGTGCTTTCTCTCTTGTATTGCTTGACCTTCTGTCCTTGCTTTGTGGTTTAGTTATTTTTAAATAAATTCTGTACTCAGAGTTGTTGCAGCAACTCAGCTAAGGACCGAGCTAGACGAAGCACCCTAAATGCAATTGGCGATTTTGTGGATGGCTTATTAAAAGTAAAATACCTGGTCCCTGGAGGTGCGGAGGGGGCAATCTGAACTGCATCCTGGTGTGGGAGGAAGGGCATATGGGTTTTAGATCATAGCCCCCCCCCGCCCCCCCAGCAGTTCCAATCCAGTTTGGCTCTCCCCCCCCCCCCCCCCGCTTCCCCCAGGCCTTCTTCTTGCGTTGGAAGGAAAACTCCATCCATGCCTATAAAGTTTTTCTTATAGTGCAGATAGCAGCCATAACCAGCCTGAAATGGGTCATGATTACCGTGGGGAGGGGCTTAAAACCCCTAACCTTCCTTCCCTGTCACTTTCCATGCATACTATTTAGGTTTTTTTAAGCCGTTCACACTCTTTCTGTGTAAACTGGTGTCTTGTCCAGTTTGGCACCCTGGTGGCCGCTTGGTGTTTCTGATGAAGCCATTCTGGCCCCGTGTGCACACAGTGATGAACCTTTGTGGCTTATTGTGGCTTCCTGCTTGCAAGCAGTAATCTGGTGCACACTGCCTTATCGCTCCCACAGAGATAATGGCTTTGGGCTCCCTAACATACCATGAGGGCTAACCAGCCAAGGACTCTTAAGGCTTTTGCCCATTAAAACCTTGTGCCATAGCAAACTGTTCAGTCTTTAAGGGGCCACAGGTCTCTCTGATATATAGAGGCATTTCCCCATAAATCCCAGTTTGCAGGGGGTGGTGAGGCAACAAGACAAACCGGCTGCCTTTAGCATTCAAGCAAGGATGTTGGACTAGGATTTGACCCAGCAAGACCATCCTTGGGTTCTTAATTGGCTTTGGCAGCTGAACCGGCACAGAAAGCGGTGTGGTGTTGTGGTTAGGGTATTGGACTAGGACCTGGGAGACGAGGGTTCAAGTCCCCTGCTCAGTCATCAGCTCACAGGGTTGTTGTGAAGATTATGTGGCGAGCGGGGGGGGGGGGGAGTGTCATGTACACCACTTCAAGCTCCTTGAAGGAAAGGCGAGATGGAAAAGCTAATGATTATGATAATTGGAATTGGAATGAACGGAGCCTCCAGGCTCAAAGGCTGCAATGCCTGCCATATAGAAACACCGTGCCCTGAGGTTGAGGGGGTTCATCCTGAGTAAGCCTGCATTTCTGTCTGTCTGTATACATTCACACCATCAACTGCTTCACTTTCTGGCTTTTGGTGTCCTTTCCACCCTCTCTTTTTAGTGCAGGGCCCAGAGATCCCTGGCAGCGACTGGCAGGCAGAGAAGGACAGGCACCTGGGGAGAGGTCCTGCCAGGATGCGCCTTGCTTGGCAGTGGCAGCCCCCAGTGGGCTGCTCTGCCGCCTTTGCCAGGGCAGGGCGGGAATTCCTGCCACCAAGCAGGCACCTGTGGATGGGTGCCTGGTTGCGCCCCCTAAAATTTTTGCACCTGGGGCCAGCCCCCCCCCCCGCTATGCCACTGGGTCCCGACTACACCACCCAAGTTCCTGCACGATCTCGCAGGAGCATCCTGGCATGCAGTAAGACCTGTGGACCTGGCATGCAGTAAGAGAGCTTAAAATCTATGGTGCTTGATGCAGAAATCCAGGGGGTGGACTAGGGGTCTCCTGCAATTCCACTTGCCTGAAGTATTTTGGACTGGGGGGAGCAATCCCCCAATCTCTTCCCAGGTTCTTTGATGATGGCATTGCACGGAGTCACTGCTGGCCGCAGGAGCCTTCTTGCTGCGTGAGGTCACCATTGCCTATTTTGGGAACTGGAGTTAGTGTGACTTAATCCTCTTCAATTATGGCTGTCTGGGAACCCGGTGACAGAGCACACAGCAGTCTGGCAGCGCTAGCAGACTGAAACCTCCCAGCAAGGGACGGTTGTGTATGTTGCAGAGCTAGGAATTGGGAAGCTGCCTTCTGCCGAGCCAGACTGTCCAGCCCAGTACAGTGGTACCTCGGGTTAAATACTTAATTCGTTCTGGAGGTCCGTTCTTTTTTTTTTAAATATAATTTTTATTAAAATTTTTCATTATATCAATTCCAACATCAAACAAATTTTCACAAATTTCAGTTTTTGGACTTCCATCAGCTTCTCTGTCAAACATCCATATTTTCCCATTTTTACACATTTTCTAAGTTTAATATTGCATTTTAATATTACTTTTTCAATCCTCTTTCTGTTTAACAAATATTCCTCTACCTTTCACAAAGCCTCTTTAAATCCCACTAGCGTTGTTTGTTCATCACATGTACTTTTCAGATATTCAGTAAATTTTTCCCAGTCCTCGATGAACTTGTGTTCCCGTTGATATCTAATCTTCCAGTCCAATCCAGTCTTTTATAGGGAGTGAATCCTATTGAATTCAATGGAATTTACTTCAGAGTAAACGTGCATAGCATCATGCTGCACACAATTTGGTGTGTCCCCCCACATGACATACAATTAACATGTTTTCACAGCCACAAAGTGTGGTAGTGCCTGTTGGCATTTGGCGATATATTGCCTTGAGCTTTTACTCAGTCTGCCATGGCTGACATAACCACTGGTAGATCTGTTCTCCATGATTTTGTCCTCCCCTCTCTCTCTTTTTAAAAAAGCTCCCCAAATTTGTGACCTTCACCATATCTTGTGGTAGTTTGATAAAGCAAGGATGGGGCTTGGAGCTGAGCGAGGGGCTGAGTTGAGTCATTTGGATCTGCTTCTCAAGGCTTTGTGTGTTTCCTGCTTCCCGGATAACAAAAGCTCAGTGCCTTGCCTAAGGTTCAGGAGAAGAACTTTGCACATGTGTTGTGTGGGCAAAAATGACTAATTTATTTAAATCATTTCTATACAGCTTTATCTCTTTAAAAAAAAAAATGATAAACAGTTTACAATCTAAATTAAAACATCAAATAAAGCATTGCAAAATGCGAAAGCACTATATATGAAGGTTAAATATACAATATACCGTATTTTTCGCTCTAAAGGACGCACCGGACCATAAGACGCATCTAGTTTTAGAGGGGGCGAACAAGAAAAAAAATATCTCTCCCTCTATGCGCAGAGCCCCTTCAGCGAAGTGGCAGGAGAAACGGAGCCCCTTCCATTTCTCCTCCCGCTTGGCTGAAGGGGCGCTGCGCAGAGAGGGAAAGGTGTGCAGCGCCTCTCCAGCGAAGTGAAGCCAGGAGAGCAAGAGGGATCTTGCTCTCCTGGCTTCAGCAAAAGCAACGCAAAGCCTCTGGAGCGCAGCGGAAGCTCTCCCTGCGCTCCGGAGGCTTCAGGCGGCTATCCCTGAAGCCTGGAGAGCAAGAGGGGTCGGTGCGCACCAACCCCTCTCGCTCTCCTGGCTTCAGCGAAAGCAACGCAAAGCCTCTGGAGCGCAGGGGGAGCTGCTACTGCGCTTTGGAGGTTTTGCGTTGCTTTCGCTGAAGCCAAGGAGCCTGCATTCGCTCCATAAGACGCACACACATTTCCCCTTAATTTTTGGAGCGGAAAAAGTGCGTCTTATAGAGCAAAAAATATGGTACATTTAAAGCAGCATAATTAACAGAAAAACAAAATATTCATACAAACTGTTGCATCCCATAGCTTTAGATGTTAGGAAAAACAGCATCTTGTCTTTGGCAGGTAACAGCTGCCACCCAAGACACAGTGTCTTCTTTCTGTCTATCTGCAGGTTTTAAAATTGCGAGGACAGCATCAGTTGTTATCTCTTAGTTTCACTAGCCAAGGGACATCAGCTTCCACCTTGGACTTCCCACGGTGATGTTTGATGCTGAAATTGAAATCAGCCATTATTGCTACTTGCCAGTGAATGGTGGCATTATACCTGGTGGAGTAAAGCCATATTCTAAGGCGGTGTTATCACTGTTAGTTTCTGTTTCTCACTGAGCAGCTGCGTGGAGTCACAGGTTGAACGGAGTTCCAACAATCACTGTAGCCAGAACTTTCCAAACTGTGTGTTGTGACCCGTTAGTGTGCCGGCTGCAGTGGCATAGGTGTCTTGCACGAGCGCCTTCCCACACTCCTCCCAGGACTGGAAAGGGGTTAGTTTAACCTCTGCTTTGCTAGTAAAACTCAATTACTGTGTCGCAAAATGATGCATGTCTAAAAAGTGTGTCATTAACATGAAAAGTCTGGAAAGCTTTTTTGTAGACCATAATATTAATTCATTCATTTCATAAAATCTATTTACTGCTTGAGTGTAAAAAACTTTAAAGCAGTTTACAAAAAGATAAAACAATATAATCGAGGAAAAATCACAACCATACTATAAAACATGCAAAAATTAAAATACTAAGACAGATTAAAATGACCTCAACTTTCTAAGCACCTGAGTCGGCTTGTCTGACCAAGAATGTTCCAGCAGGTGTCAAGAAGAGCACAGGGAGTCCCAGAGTGCAGGTCCTGCCACAGGAAGCAACTGAGCACCTTCAAATTCAGAACGGGCATTGTGTGGCACCTGTAGCAGTGCCAGCGGCCAAGTGGGCACATGTGGGACAAGCCCATCTCATAAGTAATAGAGATTGTTCTGGAGCCTCTCTGCGACCGTCCACTGCAAGGCCAGGAACTCCAGTTTTCCTGAGTGCTTGCGATACGTTTTCTGTCCTGGTGCTAATGTCCTTGACCCATAGCCAGTATCTCAGCTGGCTTCATGGCATTGGTAGAGAATGGCACCGAGCCCTTCGCTGAGGGCATCTGTCAACAGGTAGACTAAAAGGCAATGACCTATTTGGGGTCTCCAGCACAGCTATTTATGTCAGGAGATTGTTCTGGGCCATCAATACACTTTGGAGTTGATCAGTCCAGGTCAACACCACTACTTTAAAAGGATAGACTAAAGAGGCTTGATACATGTCTGGGATAGCTCAGCTGGGAGAGCATGAGACTCTTAACCCCGGGGTCATAGGTTTGAGCCCCATGTTGAGACTAGATGGCTTTTGTGGTCCCTTCCAACTCTATGATTCTATATTTTAAAAGCACCATGAATGTGAATGTATCATAAGCATCACTGTTGTGGGACATCTAGGAGGAGATCTTTGTAGAAATAATGAAAAATACTGGGAAAAGCTGTTAAAGAAGACGAAAGAAAACCTCCCAAAATAGTATTGTTGGGTATATTCAGTGGAAACAACCGAGGGTTATTATATAAACATTTAATTGGTGACTTATTAATGGCAGCAAGAATACTGATAGCTAGAAATTGGAAAGAGGTAAAGGGTTTAAGTGTACAAAAATGGTATAATGTCATTGTCTGAAAAACAAACGCAAAAACTTTGTGTACTTAGAGGGCACAAATAGAGGGAGACTTTTATGGTGGACTGATGGCCATTCATCCAGCCCAGAAACAAAGAATCTGTGGGACAAACTGTGCCTGCTGCGTTGCATAATACACAATTGCATTAGCATCTTCCTTTATACTGACATAAGCAACTTTTGGACTCTCTCCAGTGTTTATATGGATTTTACTCTTATTATTTAGATCTGAACTGTATCATACTGGCCTCATGACCCAGAAGCTGTACACCGGCTCCCTCGGCCAACAAAGCGAGATGAGCGCCGCAACCCCAGAGTCGGTCACGACTGGACCTCATGGTCAGGGGTCCCTTTACCTTTACATAGGCCTTCAGGCTGGGTCAAAGGGGGGGCTCAGTTTGTCACCCCTTCAACACTTAATATAGGTGGCTTTTTACTTCTTTATATAATGGAGGGGGGATGGAAATGTAGGTCTTCTGAACTGGCTGTTGGTTTTATAGACTGATACCCGTCTGTAATGGTGGGATTTGCCCCAAGTTTCCATCAGCTATGGAAAATGCCCTGATTCTTCTCCCAGTATTTGTTGGGCCATTTCTTTCTGTGGTTCTGAAAGGCTACACATGTCTACAGATGGTCCAGATATACTCTCTTGCCCCCTTCTTCCCATTGATATGATTCAGGATCAGTGCTAGAAACTGGGATTTAAAAGCTATTTGCCACTTGGCTCCTGGAACCCAGGTTGTGGGCACCAAAACAAAATGTCTAGTCCCATTTTTTTATTATTCAACAACACTTTTTATTTTTATCTTTTGAAAAGCAAGGATTAAAGATGTGCGTCTTTTGGTGCTGCACGAGCAAGGTGATCCACGGGGCATCGGGGCACCAAAAAGCTGTGTCTTCTGCCCCCGCGCTATCCCACAGATCAGCTGATTTGTGCAGCAGCGCAGCACCAAAAGAGGTGACATAGAAGATCTGGATAAAGAACCGAGGACGTCTCAGTTTTCAGTCCCATCACAGGCCCATCATCACTGAAGGCAAAATTGGTTCACAAGGATGAAAATAGGTCTTTAGAGTCACTCTGTGGAGTCTGTGGGACATATCCTGTCCTTGTCATTGATGACCATTCTTTTGGAGATCCAAAATAAAATCTGCAAAAAAAGATATGTCAGTTGGTCTTCTTAAGAAAGAAACAAATTTCAGTCCTATGAAGCGGCATAGCATGGGCAGGGCGTGGTCTCGGGCACACAATCTGGGGGGGTGTGTGCAAACCAGCCCCCCTCCGCAGAGATCCCTGTCATGCCCTCTCTGGCTCTGCAGCAAGGGCTGGGGGAATGTGGAGGGTGATGAGCCCCAGTGGTGCCAGCAGCAAGGGCTGGGTGAGTATGTTCCTACAGAAGCACAGAGAAAGGGAGAGTTCCTGCAACTATTGAAAATTAATGTAGTGGGTAAGGAAATGAGTGTTATCATATTATTAAACATGTAGACAGTGTGCAACACAATAAATCAGATTGTGAAGCAGCAGCTCTCAGTGAGTCCTGTCCTAAGCCTTTGTTCCAAGTTCAAGTCTTCCCTCATCCTGTCCATTTCTCATCTGGCTCCTTTTCAAAAACACCCCTCTGCAGCCTAAGCAGGAAGAGGTGAGCAAATTAACTTTCTTTCTGAGCTGTTTGTGCAATTGAACAGAGGCCTAAAACTTGACTGTCCTGGGGCGGTGGGGGGGGGGCATAGCTCAGCGTTAGAGCATCTGTCCTGCATTCAGAAGGCCCCCAGGTTCAATCCTCAGCATTTCCAGGTGGGCTGGGAGAGACCCTTCTGTGAGACTCTGGAGAGCCACTGCCAGTCAGCGCAGGCAGCACAGAGCCAGATGGACCCGGGGTCGGCTTCTAGTCCAGGCTTCCCTCTCTTTTCGGAGAGAGTGGCTTGGTTTTTGCTTAAAGGGGCAGCAGCATATTAACATATTAACTAACCATGCAGACTGTACATTTACATATGATTAAGGCAGACTCCGGTTGCCTTGTACTGAGTCCGGCAGTGCCATGAGCGTCACGACACCCCGGCGCCTGCCGTAAGGGAAGGGCGGTAGGCAGCTCAGTGGGTAGAGCACACGCTTTGGGTGCACCCCATACCCAGGTCCACTCTTTGGCGTCTCCAGGTAGGCCTGGAAGAGGCACCTGCCTGAAACCCTGGAGAGGCACTGCTAGTACTTGTCCAGTCTGGTGCCCTCCAGGTGGCTTGGACTACAACTCCCATCAGCCCAGGCCCGCACAGCCTGTTGGGAGTTGTAGTCCAACTGGGTGGGGAAGGCTGCTGCTGACAGGCTTGGTAGAAGGCAGGTTCTTGTGCCCTTCTCCTGTGTTCCTCTGCCATCTTCTTTAGGGACAAGGAAAAAGTGGTGGCAGCGGTGGTCTCTGCTGTGATCCCCAGCCTTGCCCAGGCTGCAGTTTCTTAGCAACACCCCTCTCTCTTTCCTGATGCCTCAAGGAGTTTACCACCCACCAGCTGTTTGCTTGTGGATTTCCTAGACTCCTAAACCCATAATCCTGGGTTTATCAGGCAGAGAGGAGAGCTTGGGAGGGAGCTGTGCATTTGCTTCTTAATTACTTTGGTTTCCCTGCTCTGTGGGATGGATCCCTGCGGGCCTGGGCTGCCTCTTATTGCTGTCCACTTGCAAAGTTCCTACACCGCTGCTCACAGGACAAAGTTCAGGCTCAGCGTTGGAGATGTGACTTTATTGGTGTGTAATGGCACTTCATTCCACCCAAGGGTGGTGAGAATCCGTGCTTGTGAGCAGATGGTGCGTAAAATGCCTCTCTAACTAAAATGTTAGTTTAGTTAGCTGTCTGTAGATTGCCTGTCATATGGGCAGATCAGCAAGAATGCCACAGTCTATTAAGCAAATAAAAATATCAAAAATCAAAAGATTTAAAAACTTCAAAAAGTGAAATGCAACAACAGGGCAAATTAACATAATGCCGTTTCTGGAACTAAACATTGCAGGACCTGGGAACATTGGTGTGAAGACACCATAGCACCAATAGTTTTGCCGCCCGTTTGCGTTCCATTGGGAAGTGATTCCACAAAGAGGGAGCCACCACAGAAAAGGCTCTCTTCCCAGTCACCACCAAACACAATTCTCCACAATGGTGTACAGTTAAGGGGGCTCCTCAGCCATTTGCAGTGCCTGGATGTGGCTCTATGAGAAGAGGCGATCCATCAGATAACTTGATCCCAAGCTGTTTAGGGCTTTGTAGCTCAGAGCTAAAGCCTTAAACCTGTCCTGGAAGCTGACAGGCAGCCGCTGAGGTTCCTTCTGGCATGGTGTGACATGTGTCTGATTGGGCCCTGCAGTGCACAGCCAAGGTGCCACATTATCCACTGGCTGCACCTTCCAGGCCAGCCCTGAGGGCAGCTGCTGGAGGACGGGCAGAACACGCCAGCCTTCACGCCTCCTCTGCTCCTTCTGCCGCTGCTTTCCCCCCTCATTGAGCACACAAAAAACAAGGGTGAGTTTGTTGTTGTTTAGTGGTGTCCGACTCTTTGTGACCCCGTGGACCAGAGCATGCCAGGCCCTTCTGTCTTCCACTGCCTCCCGCAGTTTGGTCAAACTCATGCTGGTAGCTTCGAAGACACTATCCAACCATATCATCCTCTGTTGTCCCCTTCTCCTTGTGCCCTCCATCTTCCCCAACATCAGGGTCTTTTCCAGGGAGTCTTCTCTTCTTATGAGGCGGCCAATGTCTTGGAGCCTCAGCTTCAGGATCTGTCCTGAGTTACATCATTTTAACTTGCTTGCCCATGAATTGTGTCCAGTAATTTTAAGTTGTTTTAAACTGTTTTTAAAACAACATTGCCTCTCCCCACAGCCAGCAAAAGCAGAATTATCATGTTCTGGTCTGACACCAGATCCCATGCAGTGAGGCAGGTCAGACGTTGCAGGATCACAGACCAGGCTGAGGACGCAAATATCCCCAGCAGAAGCCGAGAGCAAACTGAGGCCCTTGAAGCCTCTATCTCCAGACTGTCCCTTCTGGGCCCTCAGACAGCGCTCCTCTATTCCTTGGCTGCCTCCTTGGTGTGCGCCTTGTGCCACTTGGCCCGCAAGGTGCTGTGGGAAGGAGCGCGTTTGGCTCCTCAGGGGAAGGCACCCATAAGGACCCTGGCTCTGGCCCTCCATGCCGCAGTGGCAACAGAGGCTAGCCCACGAGGGTCAGTGGGGTGCTGTCCATCCTCCTGCCTTCTTACTATCCCAACTGCTGTATTCCCTCATAGTGTCTTAAATGTGTGTTGACGTCGTTTTCTGATGCACAGACCATAATTGCCGTAATTAACGTGTTCATTACTGCCTTTCCCCAAAGATTCATTTCAGCTATTAAGATCAGAGTGGCCGTGTCTCCCTGGCAGAGTGTCTGCTTTGCATGCAGAAGGTCTCAGGTACAACCCTCAGAACCGCCAGGTAGGGCTGAGAGAGAGACCCCATCTGAAGTCCTGGAGAGCCTGTATGTGGGGGGGGGGGGTCTCAAGGCAGTGAGGGGAATGTCTGTAAAAATCACTAGCCCACTTGGACACAACATGCTAAGGATATAAGCTGTCTGTGGCACATGGAGGTGTTTGGGGGGGAGATCTGTCCCTGGTCACTTGGAGGCAATTCTTTTCTCGCCTTGGGCAAACAGCTGCTTTAGGACATTTCCTGGCTGCAAGCAGAGGATCATTTATCAGGGTAGAACCTCTGGAAAAAAGTGGTGTGTTCAAGGCGAGTTGTAAGTATACTGTTTATTTTAAATTTATGTTTAGTACATATTATGGTTTTATTTGGTGTTCCCTTTTATTGTTTTACTTGCATATATTGCAAACCATTCTGGGATCTTAATCAATAAAAGGTGGCTTAAAAATGGAACAAATAATAAAAAATTTAATTGGTGAGGCGGTGAATAAGTGGCATCTGGTTTTCCGCTGCCAGGTTATTGACAGGTGTTTCTCCACAAAGTTAGCCACCGTCTGTTTTGCATGTCTCTGTGTTCCTGGGCCCAATTCAAGGTGTTCATTTCGGCCTGAATACTTGGGACCCAGGTAGTTTTCAGGCTGCCTTTCCCTTTTGACAGACTGGCCAAGGCCATGAGATCAAGGGAAAGGGGACAGGAGACAGGGCCGTTCTTGTCCTTTGCATTACTTAGTAATGGATCAAAATGTGCCTCTAAACTTTGCTTTTTTGTATTTGAAATGTGTTGCACATTCTTGTTTGGAATCAACACATGTAGGCAAAATGGCTCTCTGTCCCCCTGCATTAATTAAAACAAGTTTGCCTATGAATAGCATCACACAGTGTTAAAATGACAACATAAATGATTTAGCCTACAAAGATGAGTAGATGGAGAAGACCAATTAAGCATATGATATGGTAGCTCAGTCCCAAAGGTGAGCTCAGTCCTTATGCTTGGCCAATGTGGCACCTCCAGATGTTAGTTGACTGCAGCTCCCATGGCAAGATGGCTGGGCCAGATCTGGAGGGCACCAGCTTAGTAAAGGCTGACATGTGGTTAAAACATCACCAACCACATGTAAGAATCCTAAAAACCATTATTTTGGGGAGGGGGAGTAACCTGGGGGCAGGGGGACAAAAGAAACCCCAACAGCTTGGCAACTGAAGATGCTTAGTGACCAGATAATGCTGTATTTCTGTTGGGGGGGGATGGGATGGAGTAAGTTGCGGATTCCTCTTGTATCATCCTAACTTTCTGGAGGGGTGCTTTGACGATCGGAAATTTGGGGGAACTGTGCAGTAGCAGAGCAGACCAAATGCTCTGAGGAAGGCTTGAGTCCAGAACTTTTCCCACATAGCTCTGCACGGTGATGTATGTGCCTGTTGCATTCTGGAAAGAGTCCTGCCGAGAGCACCTTCAGAGTATTCACAGCTTAACAGTTCCAAAGGGCAGGAAAGCTCCCAGCTTTAGTGTCCCCCAGAGTCAGGCTCATCTGTGAAGCATCTTTGCTTCACAACACCAGGCCCTGCTGCTGATCTCCACTATCTTGTGGCTAGCACATGACCTGCCAGTTTCCAACAATGTGCTCAGGAAGAACTGCAGCGCAGGGAAAGGCAACTGGTTCCAAGGACTTCATTCATCGGGACAGGATTAAATCAAGAAATAAGAGCTCCCTTCTGTCCATCAGGCAGCACCCTTGAACTCTTATTCCCAGATTTCCATCAGGCAGCGGTGGCTTTTTGTCCTCCTGTTATTTAACTGTTTAATTATTTATTTCACAAAAATTATATACTGTGTGATTGCAAAAAACAAGCAAACCTCAATCAGTTTGGAAATAAAATAAAGCGATGAACTTATCAGTGAAAACAGGCAAAACAAACTTTTTAAACGTTGCTACCAAAAGGTAGCTGCAATTCCAGGCGTGACTTCACAAATCAGTTCCAGAGATTGTGGCTCTAGGTCAGGAAGAGGGGTCTCCCCATCCTTAGCAGACCACAGTTCCCAGAATTCTTTGGGGGAAGCCATGACTGTTTAAAGTGGTAAGATCCTGCTTTAAATTTGTAGTGCAAATGGGGCTGGCATGGGAACCAAGAGCTGGCACAGATGACATTAAGCATCCAGCGATCTCTTCCAAATTCCCACTCGCCCGTGGCCTACTCATGTGAGCAGTTCGACATTGAAGGAGAAGAATTGCATGAAATTGCAGCTCCCCCTCCGTGTCTCAGAAACCACCTTTCCAATCAGCAGTGGCTGAGAAGAATTCCTGCCTAGCCTGGGAGGTCTCCTCCCACCCACAGCGCGGAAGGGGAGAAAAGTGGTTCTCCCCCCTCCTTAATTGCCAGGACATCTAATTGTCTTTCTTTCTCTCTAATGCTGTAATAACAGTCAGAATTGCACAGACTGATCCTCCACCAGCTTTCGCGAATGCCCCAAGAGTGAGGAACAGGAGAGCATTGTGCAAAAGACTTCTGGTTTATTTTTTCAGACTGTATTCATGTGGGAACCTTCTGCCTCTCACTGCCATCCCTGCCTCCAAAACTTCCCACAGCCCTGTCCCTGCTCATGTGCTCAAGCTAGCCTGGCAAACAAGCGCAGCTCTGTTGAGCCCCTTGATGCACAAACTCACTCTGGCCTGCTGTGGTCACCTTGGCCTCCTACCAAAATCATTCAAGCCCTTTGTTTAGAGTGTGCCGTACCCTTCCCTAAATTAAAACTAATCCCTATAGTTTCCCTTGGTCCCTGGTTTGATTTCCTCACAACATTTGGGGTGGTGTCCAGTGCTAGTCCTACTCAGAGTAGACCCTCTGAAGTTAACAGACATGACTACCTTAAGTTATTTAATTTCAGCGGGTTTACTCTGAGTAAGTCATAGTTGCATACAACCCCTGACCCCACATCTTGACACCAAGGGTTGTTTGTGACCAGTGCCAGTCCTACATCAGAGTAGACCCATTGAAACTAATAGACACGGCTAACTTAGATCCTCTAATTGGAGTGGGTCTGTTCTTAGTAGAAGTTAGTTGGATCTGATGCCAAGATTCCAACCTTCCCACCGTCTATGACCAGCTGTCTCTGAGCAAGAGGGACAGCTTAGGGTGAGTTGGCCACAGTCATAGGATTTCATTTTCCCAGGACTCTGCAGCAGCAACCAGGCAGATGATATGTTTCCAGAATGCTTAACACTTGTGACTCTTTCTTTGGTGCTGTAATAGCTTATCTCGCTCTCTCTCCCATAGGTAAATCGCACCTGGCCATTGTCCAGAAGGTGAACAATGAAGGCGAAGGTGATCCTTTCTATGAGGTGCTGGGCCTGGTGACACTGGAGGATGTCATTGAGGAAATCATCAAGTCAGAGATCCTGGACGAGTCAGATATGTACAGTTAGGTCCCTTCCAAATCTCCGCTGTTGCTGGGCAGGGTGGTGCGATGGCAGATCGGCTGTATAGTAATAAATATGTGAATATGTGGATAGGACATTTTGTGGGTCTTCCTTTGCACCATAGGGCAGGGGCAGCCAGTGTGGCACCTCCACCTGCTTTGGACTACAACTCCCATCAGTCACAGCTGGCATGACCAATGATCTGAGATGATGGAAGCTGCAGTTCACATCTGAAGCTGCTTGATTGAGGGTCTCCTGATGATCAGGTTTCATCCATGCAATATGCTGGAAGATTCAGGGCAGACAAAAGAAAGCACCTCTTCTCACAGAGCACAGTTAAACTATGGAACTCACTTCCACAGGAGGCAGTCCTCTTTTAAAGTCATCTGAGATGGTGGCCATCGCGGCCTCCTGCAAGAGCAGATTCCATAGTTCATGATGTCTTGGCTGGCTCAGAGATACTCCAGGCGTCTTCCCTAATGCTGACCATTTCTCATTTGGCCACATGGCAGCCTGGTCCTCAAGCACAGTGCTTTGCTTTTCCCATGAGTGCTGTGTCGACCATTAACTTCTCAGGGAGAAATTTAGGATTGCATTGAGGGACAAAATTGGGGCATTTGCCAAACCTGCCCCAGTGTTTGAGAAGGATTTGACTACTCCCAATGGTGTCCATAGTGTTAACTATGGGTCCCATAGAATTTAATGTGAGTTGTGCTCACTTTGGAAGCACATACAGTATACTAAAACTGGAATGATACAGAATTTAATGTGAGTCATTGAGAGCCATGCCACTCTGCCTGGAAACCCAGGGACAAGCTGCTATTATTATTTTTATTATCATTATATTTGTATGCCATCCATCTGACTGGGTTGCCCCAGCCACTCTGGGTGACCCCCAAGATAATATGAAATATTAAAATATTAAGGAAGAGGTACACAATGAAACCCCTGGAAATGTGAAAGGAATGTCCAACTCCTGATCCTGGGTACAATCTGATTTTACAGCCATTAGCAGACAGTGTCATAACTTTCCCCAAGCTTTACTCTGTACCCTGAGGACTAGAAAGATGTAAATTATATGAAAGCAGAAGGCTTCCAGGAGTCTGAGTTACATGCCCTTGTGGAAGGCACCAGGGTGCATGGAACAAGCACAGTTTGTTTGCAGTAATACACTGAATAGTGAACTTGTTCTTGGGGGGACGCCCTTCCTCTCAACCTATCCCCTTCCTCCTCTGTAGCTGACAACCGGTCCAGAAAACGAGTGAATAACCAGAAGAACAAAAGGGACTTCTCTGCCTTTAAGGACAATGACACAGAGTCCAAGGTGAAGATCTCCCCGCAGCTGCTCCTAGCTGCTCACCGCTTTCTCTCTACGGGTAAGAGATCCTTTGGGAATCACTCTTGGTTCGAAATCCTGGTTTGCTGGAGAAGCATCAAGCACCGTCTGCTGCTCTTGATATAATGCAGACATTTTGCTTTAGGAATCTCTCCCTCCTACGTGTGGAGCACAGAGAGCCAGGGAAGTACTGTAGCTGCAAATGAGTCCTGGGCCTTACAAGACACACCTCCTTAACATGACCTTTGAGCCCTGAGAGGTGGGTTTTCAGGGCCAACCCTATCATTTGTAATCTATTTTTGTATTCGTAATCTGCTTTAACTTTTTTCCCATTTAAGCCCAATATCAAAACCAGGACCTGCTGTTGAAGGGTGCATGATGATGGTATAATAATACTGTACAGGTCATATGGGCATCAAGAAGCACAGCAGCTTCAGGCTGCCATGGGGTCCCCACCCTCTGTGGGGCTGTGTTTTGGCTGAGTGTAGGAATGTGTGGCATGGGGCAGTTCGGGGAGGAACTGGCATATTTACATGCTGCTTAATACTGCTCCAAGCAGCAAAAAATAACAAAGAAAATATAAAGCAAACAATTAAACCATAGGCATATCCGGTCTAAAATACCGCAATACCCTTTAAATGCAGTAAAATTTTGGAAAGGTGAAGACACATGGGAAGCAAAAATCGCTCAGAGGGCAGCCTCTACGGCAGGGGCTGCTTTGGGTTTCTCACAGGAGCCCATCTTACCTTTTTCTTGGCACACCAGTGCTGCCCGGCACATTTTTCGGAAATGACTGACTTGCATCATTTGCAAGAAATGCATCCACACCTGCGCAGGCAGGTACCCCCACCGTTTGATGTGGAATCTTGTTCCCTTTGCTGTCTTATCTTGAGGCCCATAATAAGAGCTGCCAAGTCTGATTTCAAAGACTAATATGAGAGCCTTATGAGAAGGTCATTCCCATTGTCTCATTCACAAATTACAGGGGATTTACCTTCTCAGAAAGACAAGCCCTCCATTATCCTGTCTGCTGTGGCTTTAGGCTTGAATGGGAGGTTGCTGCTGGGTCTGTCTGTTTATCCTCCCCCCTCTTCCTCAGCATCTCTTCCTTGCAGCAAAGTCAACAAAACACAGCCCCAACATGGTTGCCAAGTTTCTAGGGGGGCAGCCAGCCAAGGATAGGCTACAACTGAAGATAGGGCAAACTAAGTTGTATCCAGTGCTGGTCCTACTCAGAGTAGACTCACTGCAATTAATGACATGGCTAACAAAGGTCCACTGCTTTTGGTCAGTTTGCTCTGAGTCCACCTTAGATACAACCATTTGCTTGCGGGGGCAGGAGCTGCAAGAGGGAATGGTGCTCCTTAGAATGGGGAAATGGCAAAGCCAGCTGAGAAGGAAAACTCATTGCCAGGGAAGCCCCCACTGAGAGAGGCAGAGACTGAGACCGAGAGAATATATAGATTATGGCGGGGGAAATCCCAGGGCGCTGCTGGTTTTTATTGTTATTTATTTCATAAAATTTGCATACCACTTGATAGTAAGAAAAAAGACCTCAAAGCAATTTACAAAAAGAATGGAGCTATAAAGTTATCAATAGAAATATTTAAAGGCTGCTATTTAAACAAACAAACAAAAAACAAAATCAACGGTCAGCTGAAAACAGCAGAGGTACAGTTCCCAGAGTTCCCAATGAAGACTGATTGATCACCAAACCAATCCGTTGTAGATCTGGGAGGGATTCTCTTTGCAACTCTCCATACCTTTAACAAACTACAGCTCAAGAATTCTTTGGAGGAAGCCGAGACTGGTCAAAGTAGTATCATAGCACTTTGAATGTTTGGTGTGAACCTGGCCTGGCTCTGTATCATCTGCAGTGACTGGCCGTGGCTCTCCCCCAGACCCCCCTGGAGAAGCCTTTGGGGATGGGCCTTTCTGCATGCAAAGCAGGTCTTCTGCCGCTGACCACTGCCCTTCCCCAACAATTCTCACCCACTGAGGGTGAAGAAATATCAGGTCGATAACAGCCTGAATTTCTGGTTTCAGTACACATCTCCCCCCACCCCCCCACCAACAGCTTTTTTCCGGGTTTCACTGCTCCTACTTCTTTGCAATGCCTGGACCTGCCCCGAAAGGTTGGTTCCCCTGGATGTTTCCCTCTGGGGTCTGACTTGCATGTCCCCCGCCTGCTTTTTGCAGAAGTGACGCAGTTCACCCCCTCCCTCATTTCGGAAAAGATCCTGCTCCGCCTGCTCAAGCACCGCGACGTCATCAATGAGCTGAAGTACGACGAAGAAAACAAGAAGTGCCCCCAGCACTTCCTCTTCAACAGGAACAAGCCGGCCGACTTCTTCATCCTCATCCTGCAGGTAATCCAATCCCTTTGGCGAGTGGAAGCAGGGAGGGAAAGATTCTCACCAGTTTAAGGCAGTAGTGGGCAGGGCCAGGGGCAAAAGTGGGAGGAGCAACAGATGAGACTTTGCTATAGCCAGCTCCATTCCAGCCATGCAAAAGTCAGAGTTTTCCTCACCCGACCACCCAGGGAGTGCTCAGAGGAGGGATGGAGAGGAGCATCCTGAGGGCCAGGTAGAGGGCAGCATTGGAGCTCCAACATGAGGCTCACCCCCTCCATTGTGCGGTATGGAACACGAATGGCTAAACTGATGCCCTCTGAATGATGCTGGACTCCCAACTTCCCTCAGTCCAGCATGGCCGGTGGTCAGGGGTGATAGGGGGTCCCCACCCAGGGGGCCAGGAGGATTGTGGGAAGCGATCCTGGGTGGGCCCACAGTCTGAGAGGGGCAGAGGCAAGCCTGTGAGGCCTTCCAGCGCATGTGCGCTGAGGATGCTGTTCTGCCATGCCCCCTGCCCCTGTGGTGCTCAGCTTGAAAAGTGAGATGAGTGCCACACCCCATAGTCGCCTTTAACTGGACTTAACCATCCATGGGGTGCTCTGGCACAACCCACAGGCTCCCCTCAACTCCCCTCTGCCACCTTTTTGCTCCTTCAAAGATTTATTGCCCCAAGCCGGGTTTCTGACAGGTGTTTCTCAATTCCCTTTGTTCCTGCTGCCACCACAGATACTTTGTTCTGAACTTTTCTCACCTCTTGCATAGCCAGTCAAGAGGCATGTGGTGCAATTTAGTAGCACATGAACATTTGGCCTCAGTTTGGAATTATCTCTTTGGTCCTTTGTCTCATACAAAGTGAAGGCTGATAACAAGGCTGACCCTCCTCTATTAAACCAGCCCTGCTGCCCTCAAATCCTCTCCCCACATCCACCTCTTGCCCCAACTCGGCTTCCAAATTGTCTCCCACCAGCATTTAAACTCCTTTTCAAGCTCTTATCCAATCACCAGTCATTTCCAACTGCACACACTGCCTCCTGCTTCCAACCTAACACGTACCTTAATTTAAATATTATACTTAACCTACACATTTACCTTACAAAACTGCACATGCACACAATTAAAGATGCTCCCTAAAGAAACGCCCAAACTTCTCCCACACCTGTTTGTTGCAGGCAGAGGCTGACATTCAGAGGCTGACTGTGCTCCCCCCCGCTCCCCCCCCCCGGAAGCTTGTGTGCCATTTTTCACCTTCTCATTGAAAGATCCCTTTACCGCGGTGCAACTGCTGCTGACTCTGGCTGCTTCATGGAAGCTCCTGAGAATCTCACGTGACTCTTTGTCTTTCTCACAGGGCAAAGTGGAGGTGGAGGCCGGCAAGGAGAATATGAAATTTGAGACCGGTCCTTTCTCCTATTACGGAGTGATGGCATTGAGCCCGTTGGTCACCACAAGTAAGGACCTGCATGCGGAGGGGGCCAAAGGGAGACGGCCACAAAAGGGGCATGGGGCCAGGCACCCTTCCCAGTGGAACCCGCTCCCTCTGTCTGTCAGTGGCAGTCCTTGAGGGCGGGAATGGTCAGCTGGCAAGCCATGAGGCAAGCTGGGCCCAGGAAGTACTGTTTTTACCAAGCCCCCTGGGTGGTCGTCCACCAGGGCATGCAAACCCTGATGGACTTCGGCTCCCTTCAGCCCCAGCCAGTATAGCCAGTGGTTAAGGATGATGAGTTGTAGTCTGGCAACTTTGGGAGGGCCCCACACACTTGCCACCTCTGCCTTAGGCCTCGCTCAAGGCATGGTAGCAAAAAGTTATGCCCACCATTCACTTATAAGGGAAGGCAGATTCCATGGGAGAGACGGAGGGCTCAACTCTCCTCTTTAGGCTTTGGATGTGACACACTATCCATGCCAGAGCGCATGTGCTCCATAAATGGGTGGGCCTGATTGTTCGGAGGGCGTGTCTTTCTTGTGCCTCCCCTCCAACAAAAGGGGTTGCGCTGCAGAATACATATCATGCACCCCCTGTTTGCAGAAAGTGCTGGGCTTCCAGAATACAGTTCATCCTGGTAGCCATGCCCATCCCAAGATGCTTTGCTTTTCCCTCGTAGCTGCACCTCCCAATCCTGGAGGAGACTGGCTCTTTCAGAGAGTGGTCTTTCCCAGCCCTACTCAGAGATTTTGGGGATTAAACCTGGGACGTTTTGCATGCAAAGCTCAAGTTCTACCAAGCTATGGTCCTTCCATGCTTAGGGCCCCCTTGCAGTATCAGAGGTTTCTGGGGCACAGCTTTTGACTCCTGTGTAGCCAGGCATGAATTCAGGAGCTGACCCTCATTAGGACATTGCAAGAGGTCCTGGCACTCATCTGGAGAGCGGGCTGAAATAACCCCTGAGCTGTGGCAACCAGAAACCACAAAACAGCCCCCCATGAGCAATTGAAGTTGCTTTCTCCCAACTTAGGCTTGTTCCTCCATGTAGCCCAGAAGCAGAAGCAGCTCTCTAAGGTGTTGTGCAGGACTTCCCCAGCCCAAGACCCGTAATCCCTTTAAGCAAGAAGTTAGGGCAGCAAGAGGCCGGCCTCCTCCTGATGTTGTGGGCTGCAGTTCTTATTGTCGCTAATCATTGGCCTTGCTGGCTGGGGCTGCTGGGGGTTGGAGTTCAAATCTTGAGGCACCACATTGTTTCCCCTATGTAAAGGGATTGAACCTGGAATCTTCTGCATACAGTCTTCATGTCCTAAATCAGGAGCCTCTCGCTCCTTGAGGGCCACTTTGTCCTCTGCTGGCATCCCTTTGTCTTGAGAGACAGTGGAGTGCACCTCAGGGCGTGAAGTCAGACCCCTGTGTTAGCAGCACCGAAATGACCTGGGCTGCTCAGACAACAAGACCCCTTTCTTGGCCTCTCTGATGTGGTCCAAAGGAAAGCAGAGCAAGACCTTTGGCACCAGCTTAGCTGCAGGAATTGCTGGAAGGAGGCGTACAAGGCGCCATCCAACCAGCTTAGGGACTTCACTCTGGATTTGTGTAGGGTTCACTCCTTAGCTTTTTCTTCTCCCAGTGATGTTCTTCAAAGCAGCGGAGGTTTAGGATCAGAGTTTTCCTTCTCCTAGATGGGTTCCCTTCCCAGGTTGACAAGCCCCATCTGCCCCTAACTCTGCCCTCTAGGGGATGGAAGAAGGACCAGAAGTATATTCCAGAAATTGCCCTGCTCAGTTGCAAGCTCTTGAGCTCCATACTCCATTTGCTGCCATCCTGCATGAATGAATGGGTGCTTAGTGCTAAATAAGCCATTGGCGGAGGGGAGGGGGTCCTCTTAGGAATGGCAGTCCCCCCCCCCTTTCAAATCACCACTCAGGTGAATTGGATCTTCCCTTTCCTTCCACATAGCAGTCGTGTTACACCCACTACCGTGGAAGGTAAACAGCCACATAGAAAGCTGTCTTACGCTGAGTCAGAGCATTGGTCTGTCTTCCTCAGCATTGCCTACACTGACTGGCAGGAGCTTTCCAGGATTTCAGAGAGCGAGTGTCTCCCAGCCCTACCTGGCAATGCCAGGGCAAGGCAGATGCTCTGCCACTGAGCCTCGTCCCCTCCCCAGGACGGGAAAGGCAGAATGTGTGCAGTGCGGAAGGAGATAAGGTGGTGGTCAGACCAAGGAAATTCCACCGCAGAGAGGTCAGGCTCAGAACAGTTCTCAGTGGAGTCAAGATCAAAGGACAACAAACAGGGACAGATATATACAATCTTGTGTGCTGTATTAAGATTTGTTTGTTTGTTTGTTTGTTTGTTTGGGGAGGAGTGACTTGCAGGAAAGTTCCCATCAGCCTAAGCGTGCAAGCGTGGGAACAAACTCTCCAGTAATTTAACACCGGACTCTCCCCCCACCCCCGAGGTGGCACCATCTCATTCTACATCTGTGGCTCTGCTTCTGTGTGCTCACTTCTTCGGTTTCCTCAGTGGAGAAGGGCCGCAGCTGGGTCAGAGGGGGCAGAACGGGGCATTGGCAAAGAGGAGGAAGGTTAGCCAGCCAGGAAGACTGGAGGTGAAGGTTGAGGGAAGAGTGCACTTCAGGGGCCAGACATAATTGCTCCAGGGGCTGGCTGGGGCTCACAGGCCACCGACTGCCCATCCCTGCCCTGATGCTTGAAGAAAGCGGACTCTGCTGCTTCTTGGGTTACTGCCGTATTTGATGTTAGACTTCTGCCCCCTCGTGGCCGACCTGGTGCACATGGTCCTGCGCCACAGAATGCCAGGTGGCTCCTGTCCATCTATAGCAGGGCTGGGGGACCTATCTCAGCACAAGGGCCACTTTCCCTTCTGGGGAATCTTCTGGGGGCCACATGCCAGGGTGGCAGGTCCAAAGCCTGAAGTCACTTTTATCGAGGAAGCTCATTTCCACACATGCACATTCCCCTCTTGCTTGTTAGGAAGGAGGATGGAGTTCAAGGAGACCTAGCCATGCCAGGACACTTGGGGGGTGGCATGAAGCAGGACCTGTGAGGGGTAAGGCCTGTGGGGAGCCCCAGAGTGCCAGACAGAGAGGCCTGGAAGGCAGTGGTCAGCTACTGAGCCTGAGATTCCCCACCCGTGAGCCAGTGTTTCACATTATTGGTTTTTTCATCCAAACAACTACTTGTGGTTCAACACATTTCACAGCTTCCCTTGTACTCTTCCCTTGATATAAGCCTTTATCTGATTTGATTCATAAAATATTATGAAGGCTTTTTCATGATACAATAAGATAAAAGGAAGCAAATAAAAAGCAGAACAGAGAAAGAAAGATCACAGAAAATGCAAGTCCTCTCTGAAAGGTGGATCATGGCCCTTTTCTCACACAGAAAGGGGGGGCCCTCCCAGCTCCCACCTAGGAGCTTCCCTTTCTTCTCCCCGTCTCTCGCCCTGGGAGCTCTTCCCTTCCCTGCCTCTCAATCAGGCCTCTGTCTGAGAAGCTGCCTGAGGCCAGGCCAGGTGAGGTGGGCAGTGCTGGCCATGGGCTTGGGATGTTGCTGTGAGTGGCAGTGCAGGGGGGCACTGATCCTGTCCTTGGCCGCCAGAACGTTCCCCTGCACAAGGTCGCCTGGAAGCAGCCAGAGCTTCATAACAGCGCAACAACAGTCCATTTCCAGGGGGAGGCTTGCAGGGGAGGATGCCCTGTGGCAAGCACAAGCAGGCGTGGACTTCTGGGGGAGGCCATGCCATTTGGGCTTTCCACCAGGGGCACCAGAATGGGCTAGCAACAAACCCGCAAAGGGGCTGTGTGGTCTTTCTCCATAAGCAAAGGTTTCTTTGACTTCTCCTTTTGCATCTCTCTCTCCTTCCTGTCCTTCTCTGTGTCCATGTCGGGTTCTAGCTTTGCCTGTCGCGCCCCAGCACCAGCCTCTTATGCCCCGAGCATCTTTGTTTCCCAGGGTGTCAGGTAAACAACACTTGTGCATGGTGTGAGAGGTGCACATTAACCCCTTGCCTGGCAGGTTGCATTGACCCAGCCCTGCTTTCTGGAGGGCACCAGATTGGCAAAAGATGGTATTTGGGGTACATATATTGGAAATGCAAATGCACTCGGCTGCAGATTATTTTCTTTACAAAAATTGTGTTGCGCTGCAAAGCCCAGTCCAAATTTTAGCCCAAACAGCCCCAGATGTGTTTACTGGGGCTGATGGGGATGCTGTCCAAAACTTCTGGAGGGGCCTGGGGAGGCAAAAGCTGCCTTAACCCACATCCCCTGCTCCTCATGGCTTTTTCTTTCTTTCTTGGTTGTTACCTTTTTTAAGTGTAGTTTTAAAAGCTGGCGTTAAAAGCAACAAACGAGTTGATCCAATTTGAACAAAAAGCAAATTGTTCATGCAGCCAGAGAGTGCATGGATAGCCCTTTCCATTGGCTTACACCCCTCTTGGACGGCATCACTTTTTGCACGGGTGGCAAGAAAGTTCGAAGCGGGGAGGAAGGGCACGGCTTGGTCCCTGGCTCACTCTTCTCTGTGTCTAGTTTCAGAGGTGCGTTCTCCATCTCATTTGAGCAATCTGAATCGGTCGGCCTCCCTCTGCTACCACGAGCGCTCCGACTCCATCTCCTCCAACTTCAGCGGCAGCAACAACCAGCTCAACGCCAGCGCCAGCTCCCAGTACATCTCCGACTTCAGCGTCCGTGCCCTTACGGACCTGCAGTATATTAAGGTGGGTCTTGGGCTTGAGACTCAAGAGGCACTCAGCTGTAGGGGAGGGTGAGTAAATGAAGATGTGTTGCCCTGCCCACTTTGGATCCTGGCCCACCACTGACAAGCAGCCTAGAAAGGAATGTGGCCCTTGAGCTGAGAAAGGGCCAGACTTCTCCTGCTTCAGACTGCAGGTAGTGGCTTGCAGGATAGCACACAGCTGCCCTCCATATCAAAAAGCAAATACGGTAATCTCTTCACAGAGGAAGCTAGTTTGTCAGGGAGAAAGATTTCAGCCTTCTCCCTAACATGCTAACTTTTCCTGTGTGAAGGAAGTTATTTTGTGCGGATGAGCATCCCATCAGGTCTGAGGTAGATGTTCCCTTGGGGATCTTAAGCCAGGGCTGTTGGTGTTCTGTGCAAGTGCAGACTTCAGTCCCAAGTGCAAAAATTCTGCAACCTGAGTGTTTCAGCAATTTTTATAAAGTACGTTTCTAGTCCTTATGGTTGCACATGTGCTGGCGATGCCTTGGGAAAATTCAAAAGTCAAGAGGCAGAGATCCAAGTACCTTTTCTGTCAGTCAAAGGGCAGGGTGTCACCTGGATTTCCTCATGATTACCAGAAACAGAATTTGTTAAGCAAAACAGTTAAGTGTGTATTTAAGAAGATGCATTTTTAATAATAATAATAAATTTACATAACCTATATGCATTATGAGGGACGCGGGTGGCGCTGTGGGTTAAACCACAGAGCCTGGGACTTGCCGATCAGAAGGTCAGCGGTTCGAATCCCCGCAATGACGGGGTGAGCTCCCATTGCTCGGTCCCTGCTCCTGCCAACCTAGCAGTTCGAAAGCATGTCAAAGTGCAAGTAGATAAATAGGTACTGCTCCGGCGGGAAGGTAAACGGCGTTTCCGTGCGCTGCTCTGGTTCGCCAGAAGCGGCTTAGTCATGCTGGCCACATGACCTGGAAGCTGTATGCTGGCTCCCTCAGCCAATAAAGCGAGATGAGCGCCGCAACCCCAGAGTCAGTCACGACTGGACCTAATGGTCAGGGGTCCCTTTACCTTTACGCATTATGGAATTTTGCTTTTATCGTGCAAAATTTTGCTTTTTTGGGGGGGGGAGGAATGGTGCACGCTGAGCTATGTGTTGAGGGTTCAGCTTCTGTCTCCTTCTTCACCCGGCAGATCACACGCCTCCAGTATCAAAATGGTCTCATGGCCTCCCGCCTCGAGAGCTGCCCCCAGTCTCCTGAGGGCGGCACCCCCAAATTGGACACCTCCTTGTCAGAAAAGGTGGAGACCTCAGTGACGGACGAAACAACCAGCCTTTTGAACGAGAGGAACTGCCAACACCACAAAGCAAACCATAGCCCCCCAGACAACGTCGTCTGACCCTGGCCTTTGGGCGACCCGGTCTGGTTGGTTTTGCCTCAGTCCTTCCCTTCCAAAGATGAGAACTGGGGGGCGGTGGGGGGGAACACACCAGTGCCCACAAGAGGATTTTGATTGTGTACCTACAAACCTCAGGTAGTGGCTGCAGCCAGGGAGGGAGAATATCCAGATAATTTTTCTCTCTAAGCTCTCCCCACATCCACACATGCACACACTCTTCCTTTGCAGGACAGTTTGATCCGTCAACGGCTGGCAGCCTGACCGTGGAAACAGCTGCCCAGCTGCTGACGAAAAGGATGCGGGTTCTGGATACCAAAGGGAACTTGGTCACGGAGGGCCAAAGCCCAAACTGTGTGCTGCAATCTGGATGCTCCTGTTTTCATTTCAGGCGGGGGTTGGGGAGGGGCTGGCTGCCCTGAAGATTTCCAAAGGGAGTTTGCTCCCTGCTTGCTTTTCTGCACCAGCTTTTTATTTAAACAAACAGAAAGAGACGAAGTGGCACCACGGCCAGGCGCGTTCAGAAGAGAGGAATCCTATTCTGGAGCACACCTGGCTCTTCTCCAGCGGAGACCACCTTGTGGAGAGTGGCACTCCCTGCCTCCAGTCCAGAGGCTGGCAGGTAGAGAGACCACACAGAACTGGCCAGAAGGAGAGCAGGGCAGCTGCTGGGGTCCTACGAAGGCAACAGCAGCCCCTGCTGGGAGGACAATAACCCTTTTTCTGTCTCAGGAAGTTCTGTATCTTGCGTGTTGTCTGGGCGTCTGTTCTGTTATTCTGTTATATTTTTGTTTTTTTATCCAGCCCGTTGGGCACTGGACAGGAGACGGGTGTCTGACAAACATCTAGGAACTAAGCAGGGTTTAAAGGTTGGTGGAACCTGCACTCTGCCCCTGCCTGCCTCCTGGGGCAGTGGGGAGAGTGTTTCTGCTTGGAGGGAGGGGAACTGTTGCTTCCTCATTCAGGCTCTGATCCCACTGAAGAAAGTGTGCCCCGAGGATAATTAGATGAATTGTGCCACTTCACAAATGCTTTCCTGGTGTGCTGTACGAAAAGCTCCCTGGAAATCAAAAAATGAGTGTAGCAGGGAGAAGGCAGGGCTAGAATTTGTTGTACTCTTCTCTGCTTGCAGGGAGTTTATGTTCTCTTAGTTGTTGCTCTTGTTTGTTTTTACATGGGGGGTTGGGGAACATTCAGAAATGGTAACCTCCAGATACAGACTCAAATGGTACAGTCCCTTCTGCTTCTCCCGTGTAGATCAGGCCAATAATGATCAGCTCTGCTAGGCTTCTAGTTCCAAGGTCTCATGCGGAAATCTGACAGAGCCAGTGACAGTTCCCAGATCCTGTATGCGGTGCCTTTTGGGACTTAACAGAGTTGGAAGTGACAATAGCAGTTGCCACACAGGAGCAGCCCTGAAAGGTTTCCAGATGCAGGAGTTTTCAGTCATAACTGCAATAATAAATTGTGTTTTGCTTTGTTCCTGTAAAGCCTGATTTCTATCTAAATTGATCGTGGCACATGTGAAAGCAGCAAATTCATGCAGTCACTTACTGTGGGGGAAATGACACCACTTGGAGGTGTCCCCTCCATTCTTCTGTAGTTACTTTGGATAGATTAGTACTTTCCACTGGGTGGAATCAGGACACAGCCACGTTGAGGATTAATTTTCAGTGGTCAAGAGTCTTTTCATGATGCCTCACTACAGAATGAATCCAGCCCAGCCGTTGCTGCTGGGTCAGTTTGCCCCGAGGGGATTTGGGTGGTGTGCAGACGTCTCTCATTATAGTTGTCCACTCTCCACCTTACTAAATGGAGCTCAGGACCATCTTCAAACACTTTTGTTAAAACTGCTCTGGAGATTTGAAGGGTGACATGTTCAGGACCTCTGCTCTGAACATCCTCCTCTGATCTTTGCCCTCCAACCCTCAGCCCCCCAAAGGTCTCCTGCCCCCCTTGCCTTTTGTCCTTGCTGCCCCTTCATGCCCCCTTGCCTGGCACTGTCCCCAGGGCCACCTGCCTAATGCCACCTCTCTTACTTCCTTCAAAACCTGCCTTCTCCGTGAAGCCTTTGGACACTAACAGCAGACCACACAGCCATGATCCATTCATCCCCAGCATCACACAGTCATACATGCTGATGGGAGTTGTAGTCCTGTGCATCTTCTAGAGGGCACCTGGTTGCGGAAAAGGCTGCCCGGTAACAAAGCTTAAGCACCGGCGATTGAAATGCTGCACACATTTTACCTGTGTGCACCCCATCTCCCATTTTTCTTCCCTTCGTCTGCTTGGTGTCAAATGAAAAATTGTAAGCCCCTCAGGGCAGGGACCTGCCCTTTTGTAAAGCACCAATGCACATCAATGGCATTATATAAATCCTACAGTTACTGCTAATAGTAACATTACAGGTACTGGCCAGTGGGTGCCCACCATGAGTGGTCTTTTCCAAGGTTCAGCTGAATCTCTCCAGTAACCTGTGAGGAGTCCTGGGTTTGTGGCTTTGTTGTTTTGGGGAAACTTGTCCAAGGGCAGAAATAATCTGTGTTTGCATCTGCCTGCTGAGGACTCTGCCCTCATGCTCTTAAAAGGTCTGTCTTCACATTCTGATTGACTCTCCAGAATCGCTTCCTTTGATCTCCACTGAAACCTGTCAGAAACTCTTTGGGCTGTCCAGTGTCCAGTGGCAGGAGGACCAGAAGGGGAGGGGGCTGGAGAGGCATATTTAGCTTTGCAAGAAATGCAGGCATTTTGATGCTGCTGTCTGTGATCCCCCTTTTACTTTCTCTTCACCCGGGCAGGTTGTTCTGTTGCAGAGCTGAGGAGCCTGTGACCCTCGGGATGCTGCTGGACTACAACTCCCATCATCCCTGACTATCGCGGGAGCTGGTTGGGGCTGTTGGGAAGTGAAATCTCACAGTATTTGGAGGGCCAAGGGTGGCGCTTAGATGATTCAGTCACTCTTGCTGTAGAGAGTCAGTGTTGCCTGTTCCCCAGAGAGTGTTCCCCTTGCATCTCTCAGCCCAGTCTCATGGCTTATTCAGTGACCCTGGAGGAGTCACAGGTGCCTGCTTCTGTCAGAGTGTCATTCACTTGAGGACTTGTGTTTCATGAGTCACAGTGTAAAGTACAATTATATATCTGCACAAAAAGCATGTGAAAATTGATGTAGGCAGAAAGTGAACCTCTCTAAGTAGGAGTGTTTGGATGAAAGGCAATATTCGTTCGCTGCAATTTCCCATAAACCAAAATGGAGTTGGAATTGGGCTTGGGCCTGTTCACTTGGAAGCAAGTCCCACTGTGTTCAGGTGGGTTTACTCCCAAGTAAGTGGGTACAGGAGTGCAAAAAGTGATCTGAAATTTGGTCACCGGGTTTGGCTTGGGGAGGAAGGGACCATCGCACAGACTGTATGATTGTACCCAGATGTGTTGATGTTCTATTAAATGGTGTAGCAGGATTGTACTTTTATAGCACAGCATTGCACTTCAAACATTGCAGTTTCTCATAGGAAACATGTTGGTGGGTAAAGACGCCCAAGAGGTTTTTGTACCTGAAGCAGAAAATACAAATGGTGCCCCCTCCACTAAAAATATAATTTTAAAAAACTACATGATTTCAAATTTGCTGTCCTCAGTTGTTTTGCCTAGCAGAAGGCATGTAGATCACAAGGCTGATCGGAGTTGTGTTCAAAACTAAGAGCACTAAGCTGGCAAAGGCTGGCATATAGAAACTTTGCCAAATTCCAAGTGGCTGGGAGACTTTCTTGGCCCTCAAACCTCTTTTACAGGGCCAAAATAGGTTTGGGAAGGTGATGGGCTTGCAAGGACACCCAGGTTTAGAGCCAAGCAGTGTTGCCATTTCCTTAGTAAGCACATGGCTCTGGGCAAAGTCATGGACTCACAGCCCCAGTTGGACATCCATCAAGCATAAAATGAAGGGTTGCCAACATTTTGAATGCCATCTGTTGATCTGCCTTCAACAGCAGCTCAGTCTGAGGACAGCAGTGGGAAGTCCTGTTTAGCTCCAGTCAAGCTGCTGTGTAGGCACACCTGTAAGCCTGGCTGGTTCCCCTCCCAACTCTCAGTTGGCAACCCTGAGAGTGCAGCAGATCTTCAAGTGGCTTCTGGCTCAGTCAGGCCATGGGGTGGGATAAAACCCACAAGGGGGCTATGTTCTGGTTTAGCTTTCAGGCCTCCTGTGGGATGACAACCTGTCTAGTATTCTAAGGGCAGCGTTGGAGGTTCAGCAGAAGGAAAGTGAGAGTGTTGGAGTGGAGAAGTCAAAAAGTTCCAACAAGCAGAACACTAGCACATCAGGTGGAAAAGCAGGGAGAGGGCTGGGTTACATCTTTCTTCTCTGCCGAGCTAGTTCTCTGATTGCAGGGATTTGTTTATTTTTAATAAGAAAAACTGTGACCACCCATCTCATGATTATTCTCCTGCATGGCCAGGCCAGTATTTCTTCATTCTCTTCCTGCATTTTCCTAAGCACAATTGACTTTGAAATGTTGGGTTAGGTTAGCAATACTTGATTCTGGAACTGTAACTGGGGCGAGGGGAGTAGTTCCTTCATTTGCTTTGTGACTGGTTTTTTTAAAACTGCAGGATCCCTTTTCCTGCCTCCAGGGCTATTTTCAACGGATGTCTGTGCTTCTAAGCAGCTTTAATTAGACTGTATATGTGTCTCATTTGAATGTAGCTTTTTGTCTGAGTTTTAAAATTTTGTTTTGTGTGTGGGGATTGTTGCGGTTTTTATTTCCCTTTTTAAAAACTATTGTTATTATTATTATTATTCCTAAGGAAAGCACAATGGTTTTTCAACATTTGCCCCTTTGTGGGTGACATGATGTAATTTATTGTCTTTTTTCTGATTTTAAAATACAAACACTAAACCTAAGATCCTAGCTCCCATGAGGGAGACAAGCTTTTAAAAAGATAATTATTATTATGTAATAAATATTACCAAATCAAAGTGTGGTCGGAAATGGTGACTTTTCTTTCAAAGCCTCTAAGCGGGTTTGCTCTCAGAGTCAAGGTTGTGATCCTGCAGAAACATACCTGAAAGGGGGTTGCATAGAAGTCAGTGGGACTTAATTCGGGCTGGGCAATATCTGGTTTCCAACATCATATCACCAGCTAAACACCGCGATATACTGAAATATCACGATGTCTGATTTAAGGATGGAGCTATGGAGAGGCACGGACTGGCTCCATGGTTCTTCTCACATAGCATACACACAAATCATAGCCAGGTCAAAAATTATGAAACCAATATCACAATTGGGACGTCAAACCGGCTTTGGACGATATATCAACCAGTCCTAGACTTAATTTCCAAGGCCACAATCCAATGGGGTTGGCAGCTTTTACACTTATCACTGCTCCTGTGCCTAAAATAAGAAAAGCAAAGCAGTAACAATGAAAAGAAACAAAATGGTGTGTGTTTTTATACTATTTTGGCCAGCTACCCAACAGGGACTGGAAACTAGGGCCACTAAAAAAAATTAAACTGCTCCTCAATTTTGTTTGTAAAGGTAAAGGTACCCCTGCCCGTACGGGCCAGTCGTGTCCGACTCTAGGGTTGTGCGCTCATCTCACTTAAGAGGCCGGGGGCCAGCGCTGTCCAAAGACACTTCCGGGTCACGTGGCCAGCGTGACGAAGCTGCTCTGGTGAGCCAGCACCAGCGCCGCACACGGAAATGCCGTTTACCTTCCTGCTATAAAGCGGTACCTATTTATCTACTTGCACTTAGGGATGCTTTCGAACTGCTAGGTGGGCAGGAGCTGGGACCGAAAGACGGGAGCTCACCCCGCCACGGGGATTCGAACCGCCGACCATGCGATCGGCAAGTCCTAGGCACTGAGGTTTTACCCACAGCGCCACCCGCGTGCCCAATTTTGTTTTTAGTTCCATATAAATGACAGCAATGAGAGACCTGATTGTATTTCCTGAGGAAGCTCCATAAATGTGGAGCCACCACTGAAAAGGCCTTGCTTCTTGTGCTCGATAAGCTAAGCTCCCTTCCTGGCAGGTGCACTAGCAGGTGATATTCATCTCCTTGCAGTTAGCAGATTTGTCTACTTAAATTAGCAGCTGCTATTAAAGGCAGAGGAGGAAGCCAGGCTGAGTTTTTAATCTGGTCAGTTGACAGTCTTACTTCTGCACTGATTTTAAATGGTGTTCCAGTAGGGTTTGGGGTTTTTTGGCCTGGTTCTGTGCCGCTTGTTCTATCACCTGTCCTGGGTGAACTGCAGTTCCCATTTTGCCTTTGGAGGAGACCTCATTTCAAAGTGTTAATCTGCTTTGCTAGAGATACCTCTTGGCAAGCTGCGCCCCCCCCCCCGAACCTCTGACAGGGAATGCAGATGTGGGCACAGGAACACAGAGGCAGTGCTGGGGGCAGAGCTGGCTGTTTCCCATCCAGCAGCTGGCCAGATGTGTTCTGAACAGTTGACAGCATGACAGTCCTGCTCTACCTCTGGGGTCAGAGGCAATATGCAGGGAGAGTTTGTGCTCTTCTCCTGCTTCTGGGCACCTTTTGCTATTACACTCCAGTGGTTGTACTGGTTTTGTTTTATGTTTGTGCTGTTGATATATACCGTATTTTTTGCACCATAACACTCACATTTTTCCTCCTAGAAAGTAAGGGGAAATGTCTGTGCGTGTTATGGAGGGAATGCCTACGGGTGGCATGCCTACGGATTTTCCTCCTCTAAAAACTACATGCGTGTTATGGTCGGGTGCGTGTTATAGAGCGAAAAATACGGTAATAAAAAAAATTAAAGGCAGCAGAATGAGGGACAGATAAATCTGACCCACAGGGCACAATGTGCCAGGGAGATCAGCTATCAAATGAAATCAGCTGGGGTTGCACAAGAGCAGAGCAAGGAGAAAGTATCAAGAACTAGAAGACGACCCTGGACATGCCCAGTTTGAAAGGATCAGGTTTCTGCCCCAGACCCTTCTTCTTTTGAAGAGAGAAACAGGATGGCTAATGTTCCTGGCTTCCGGGGGTGTGTGTGTGTGTGGACTTCCTGCTGTGTGGCATCTGCTTCAAGGTCCTTTTTGCTCTTTGGTGAGGAAGAGAAGAGGAAGTTTGTGGGGTCAGCTGTAGAGGGTTGCAAGATCGGGCAGTCTTTCCAGGGAGTAGTTTGTACACCCCTCCTCTTCGAGGTTAAGGAGATTTGCTTGAGGGTCCCTTGCTGCAAGGCCCCTCAAATCCTACAACTGGCACTGCAAGCAAGAAGGCCCCAGGTCCTTGCATATCCAGTTAAAGGAGCTAATGGGAGCTTCACACACACCCATGCAAGTTGAAGGTGTAGGGTGCCACGATCTGCTTTGAGACCATAGTGGGGTACAATGGTTTAATCCCCCCCACCCCCTCCCACGTCAGGGTCCCAAACCTGGACCAGGAGCCTTCTGCAATCTACTTTTTAAAAGCCAGTTGCTAAATGTCTCTCCTGGGCCCTGAGGTCGCAGAGCTTTCTGGGTATATTTGTACGCCTGCAGCAGAGGAAGAGAGAGAATTGGGGCACGCCATGACTCTGCTGCGAGTCCAGCAACATTTGGTCTCTCCTCACCTTAAACGCTTTCCATTCCAGCTAGTCATTATAAGACCTTTGCAATTAAGAACCCGAGTCTGGATTTGCCCCTGCTTCTCGCTCTCATTTCTTTTTCCTTTGGTGTTGTGTCTTTTTTTTTTTTTTTAAATGATTTTTATTAAGGTTTCAATAAAAAAGTTAAACAAAAAAACATAAAAGTAGAAATACAAAAATACACAATACATAATCCAAAAAGAAAAAGAAAACACAGAAAACAAAATACAAAAGAAACAAAAAAAAACGACAGAACAATTAAAAACAATATCACTTTTCCATTTCCGTTTTTAAATTTACTTATTTTCTGGACTTCCTCATACCTCCCTCTTTTGTATTCCAGTCCAAATTGTTTGTCCAGCAATTTCTTTTCCACTTTTTTAATCCCAATCTTTAATCTTAATATAATCTATAACACTTAAACTTCTTTAATCCTAATCTTTAATCTTAATGTAATGTAATGTAATGTAACATTAACATTTTACCTCTTAAGTACCAAATTTCCATTTCCTTAAACATCTTTAATCCTAATCTTTAATCTTAGTCTATCAATAACTTTAACCTGTACAGCTGGAAACCACTTATTTTCGATCCAACATCACTCTAACATTCTTTAATTTTGCAGTGTTTCTGAAGATAATCTTTGAATTTCTTCCACTCTTCCTCCACCAACTCTTCTCCCTGGTCACGGATTCTGCCAGTCATTTCCGCCAGTTCCATATAGTCCATCAGTTTCATCTGCCATTCCTCCAGCGTGGGAAGTTCTTGTGTCTTCCAATACTTTGCGATGAGTATTCTTGCTGCTGTTGTTGCATACATAAAGAAAGTTCTATCCTTTTTTAACACCATTTGGCCGACTATGCCCAGGAGAAAGGCCTCTGGTTTCTTAGGGAAGGTATATTTAAATACCTTTTTTAATTCATTATATATCATTTCCCAGAAAGCCTTAATCTTTGGGCACGTCCACCAAAGGTGAAAAAATGTACCTTCAGTTTCTTTACATTTCCAACATTTGTTATCGGGCAAATGATAGATTTTTGCAAGCTTGACTGGGGTTATGTACCACCTGTATATCATTTTCATAATATTCTCTCTTAAGGCATTACATGCCGTAAATTTCATACCTGTGGTCCACAACTGTTCCCAGTCAGCAAACATAATGTTATGTCCAACGTCTTGTGCCCATTTAATCATAGCCGATTTTACCGTTTCATCCTGAGTATTCCATTTCAGCAGCAAGTTATACATTCTTGACAAATTCTTAGTTTTGGGTTCTAACAGTTCTGTTTCTAATTTTGATCTTTCCACCTGGAAGCCAATTTTCTTGTCCAATTTAAATGCCTCCATTATCTGAAAATAATGAAGCCAGTCTCGCACTTTGTTTTTTAATTTTTCAAAACTCTGCAATTTCAGTCTATCTCCGTCTTGTTCCAAAATTTCCCAATATTTCGGCCATTTGACCTCCATATTGACCTTTTTCAAGGCTTTCGCTTCCATTGGTGACAGCCACCTTGGGGTTTTGTTTTCTAGCAAGTCCTTATATCTTATCCAAACATTAAATAGCGCTTTCCTGACAATGTGGTTTCTAAATGCTTTATGTGCTTTGACCTTATCATACCATAAATATGCATGCCATCCAAATACATTGTTAAAACCTTCCAAGTCCAAAATGTGAGTGTTTTCAAGAAGTAGCCATTCTTTAAACCAGCAAAAAGCTGCTGATTCATAGTAAAGTTTGAGGTCTGGCAGGGCAAATCCACCTCTTTCCTTTGCATCCATTAGAATTTTAAATTTTATTCTGGGCTTCTTGCCCTGCCAGACAAATTTAGAAATATCTTTCTGCCACCTCTTGAAACAATCCATTTTGTCGACAATCTGCAAAGTTTGAAACAAAAACAACATTCTAGGCAATACATTCATTTTTATCGCAGCAATACGGCCTAGCAGTGAAAGCTTCAAATTTGACCAAATTTCTAAGTCTTTTTTCACTTCAGACCAACATTTTTCATAATTATCTTTAAATAAATTCCCATTTTTTGCTGTCATGTTAATCCCCAGGTATTTAACTTTCTTAACCACTGTTAAACCTGTCCCATTCTGAAACCTCTCTCTTTCAAGCGGTGTTAAATTTTTCTCTAAAACCTTGGTTTTTGACTTGTTCAATTTAAATCCTGCCACTTGACCAAATTCTTGAATCAGTTCTAAAACCCTTTTAGTACTAGATTCTGGCTCCTGTAACGTCAATACTAAGTCATCTGCAAATGCTCTCAATTTGTACTGTTTAGTTCCGACCTGTATACCTTTAACCAACTGGTCCCTTCTAATCATATTCAGCAGAACCTCCAGAACCGAAATAAAAAGAAGTGGGGAAATTGGGCAACCTTGTCGTGTCCCTTTTTCAATTTTAAGTTCTTCCGTCACAACATTATTTACAATTAGTTTAGCCTTTTGTTCTGAATAAATTGCACCTATACCATTCTCAAAACCTTGGCCTACCCCCATACCCTGTAGATTCTTCTTCATAAAATTCCAAGAAATATTGTCAAAGGCTTTCTCCGCGTCTACAAATATCAAAACTGCTTTAGTGTTTATATTCACTTCTAATTTTTCCAAAATATCAATTATATTCCTCAAATTGTCAGACAAATGTCTTCCTGGGAGAAAGCCCGCTTGGTCTTTATGAATCTCTTCCATCAACACTTTTTAAAATCTCTTAGCCAAAATATCTGCAAAAATTTTGTAATCCACATTCAGTAATGATATAGGGCGGTAGTTCTTAAGCTGTGTCTTTTCAGTCTCTGTTTTTGGTACAAGTGTAATATATGCTTCTTTCCACGACTCTGGTGCTCTTTTCCCCTCCATTATTTCGTTGCAGACCTCTTTCAAAGGTTGAATTAACCATTCTTTAAAGATCTGTAGTATCTAGAAGTCAAGCCGTCTGGTCCTGGAGATTTACCCAATTGCATGTTTTGAATGGCATCTTCTATTTCCTGTTCAGTTATTCTATGATTCAAAATTAATTTGTTTTCTTGAGATATTTTTTGTAATCCATTTGTTTTCAAAAATTGGTCTAAGTCTGTTTCTTTCAGTGGCCCTTGAGTGTATAATCGTTTAAAGTACCTCTGGAAACAACTTCTGATCTCTGCAGGGTTCTGTATGTTTCTTCCTTCCACTTCTAAGTTCGTAATTGTATTTAATTTTTGTCTCTTTTTCATTTGCCATGCCAACAGTTTACCACATTTATTGGCCGACTCAAAAGTCTTTTGTCTCATTTGTTTAATTTTCCATTCTATTTCCTGATTCATCATTTTCATATATTGTACTTGATATAACTTTAACTCTCTCAGAATCTCTTGAGATTTTGGATTTACTCTCAGTCTTTTTTCACATTCCTTTATTTTGTCCATTATCTTATCCTTCTTCTCATTTAGAGTTCTTTTCTTTATTGCATTCTGTTGTATTAAGAACCCTCTCATAACCGCTTTACTTGCATCCCAGATTACCCTTCTCTCCACGTTGGTACTGAGGTTTATCTGAAAATAATCTCTCGAGGTTTTTTGGGCCTTCTTAAGTACTTCTTCATCTCTAAATAAGGTGTCATTCATCTTCCATCTGAAGGAGCCAGTTGGTGTTAGTCTCATTTCCATCTTAACAGCATTATGGTCGGAGCAAGTTTTCGGGCAGATTTCCACCTTTCTTGTCTTTGGTGCCATTCCTCTAGTTATCCAAATTTGGTCAATTCCTGTCCATGTCATTTTGGCTTCAGAAAAGAAAGTTCCCTCTTTAGCCATGGGGTTTCTTATTCTCCAAATGTCAACTAAATCCAAGTTGTCTGTCATGTCAAAAAAAGTTTTCGGTAGTCTACCATCCTTGGTGACTACCTGTCTTTGTGCCTTGTCCATATATGTGGATACCACTCCATTCATGTCTCCCATCAAAATCATGTTATAATCCATATGGTGTTGTGTCTTTTGAACTGTAAGCTTGATGGCAGGACCTGTCTCTGTTAAGCCACCCCAGGAACCATTTTTGCCTGAAGATTGGCTAAGAATGCTTTAAATAAATATATAAATATAACTGTTGCCTCTCAGCAGAGAGAATACTGGACTACATAGTTCAGATTAGTGGTCTGACTCACTATATGGCACTTCTTGTGTTCTCGTCTGGCCTGGTGCCTTTAACTCTGATTGTGTTCAACATATATTTGGAGTGGGCCTCTGTCTCCATGACTGCACACAGGCTTTATGTTCACAAGATCCAGCATCTCCAGTGAAGAGGATCTCAGACAGCAGCCCTGCAGAAGACCCTTGCCTATCATCTTGGAGGGGCAGAGCAAGTGAGAGGACCAATCCTCTGAGTTGATAGAAGCCCGCTTCCAATGTTGTTTGAGGAGAGGGATCATAGCACAGTGGGACAGAAATGGTAATGAAAATTGCAATTGTTTGCTTGTGTGTCCCCATAGGCATAGCCAAGGTGGGGGGGAGCTGCCCCCCCCCCAGGTCCACAAATATTATTGAAAAGCATTGAAAGTACTCAATTATTTGAGATACTGCCCCCTCCTAGAAGCAGCCTGCCCCGGTATTTTTACCCACATCTTCCCAAGAAACTTTGATTTCTTAAAAAACAACTTTGGCTACTCTCCCCAACAAAAATGTCTTGAACAGAAAGCAATCCAGTGAATACAACTGGTATTCACTGTTGTTCATGCTTTCAGTCCACAAATGAGACACAGTTTATTATGTCCCCCCCTCCATTTACATTGTGTTTCCTTTGCACAAAAAATAATTATGCTAGTGACCTAATTTCATCACAGAAGACAGTGAGACAAATAATGTATTTTTGGCAGAAGACGAACAGCAGCAGAACAGCAACAGTGCTGCTTGTGACGAGTACAGGACGGAACAGAGAAGGATGCCTTCTTCCATCCCTAGTGGCAGAGCACCTGCTTTACATGCAGACGGTCTCAGCTCCACCCCCCAGAATGAGGCATCCTCCTCCAGCAACAGATCCTGGTGTCCTGGCCCTCACTACCGGATGAAGAAGTTGAACATGCAGCTCAGGTTCTGCCAAAGGCTTGAAATGCTCAAGTCAGATTGGTACATATGACATGCTACAGCATACAAGGTTGAGGATACATGGCTAACCACAAGAACATCAGAGGAGTCTGCTGGATCAGGCCAGTGGCCCATCCAGTCCAGCATTCTGTTCTCACAGTGGCTCACCAGATGTCTGTGGGAAAGCGCAAGCAGGATTTGATTATTGTTATCTTTTTTTTTTTAAAAGCAATTTATTGGGTTTTACAATAAAAGTAAACATAATAAACAATATAACATTTGTCTTAACATAGTTTCACATTTTCTTTGGACTTCCTCACATCTCCCGCTCCCACTTTCATCGTTGTAACATTTTGTCAGCAATTTATCATCTTATTTAAATTCTTATATCCCTTCTATATTTCATAATCTTATAATTCTCGAAAGGAGTTAAATTTTCACAATCTTACTTATTTTCTTAAAAACTTCTAGATTTAGTGGTGCTCAGTTATTTTAGTCTAGCATCTTATTTAGCATTCACTCAAATTACAATGCTTTTGTAAATAATTCTTAAATTTCTTCCAATCCTCCTCAATCCTCTCTTCTCCCAGGTCACGAATTCTGCCGGTCATTTCAGCCAGTTCCATGTAGTCTATCAGTTGCATCTGCCATTCTTCCAGTGTGGGTAGATCTTGAGTTTTCCAGTGTTTTGCGAGAAGTATCCTTGCTGCTGTTGTTGCATACATAAAAAATGTCTGGTCCTTCTTTGCCACCCCTTGGCCGACAATACCCAAAAAGAAAGCCTCTGGTTTCTTAGTGAAGGTATATTTAAATACCTTTTTCAATTCATTATAAATCATTTCCCAGAACGCCTTCACTTTAGGGCAAGTCCACCAGAGGTGGAAGAACGTTCCCCCCACACTCTTTACATTTCCAACACTTATTATCAGACAGGTGGTAAATTTTGGCAAGTTTGACTGGGGTCATATACCATCTATAAATCATTTTCATTACATTTTCTTTCAGAGCGTTACATGCAATAAATTTCAATCCATTACTCCACAACCTCTCCCAGTCCTCAAACATGATATTATACCCAATGTCCTGTGCCCACCTTATCATAGCCGATTTAACCGTTTCATCTTGTGTATTCCATTTCAACAGCAAGTTATACATCCTTGAAAGTACCTTAATCTTTGGTTCTAACAATTCTGTTTCTAGTTTCGATTTCTCCACCTGGAACCCTAGTTTCTTATCATTTTTAAAAACTTCTTTAATCTGAGCGTAATGTAACCAATCTCGCACTTTGTCTTTCATTTTCTCCAAACTCTGCAATTTCCAATTGTCTCCATCCTTTTCTAGTATTTCCCAATATTTTGGCCATTTAGCCTCCATATTGGGTCTTTTTCGGGCCTTAGCTTCCAGAGGTGAAAGCCACCTTGGTGTTTTATTTTCCAGCAAGTCTTTATATTTTGTCCAGACATTAAACAGTGATTTTCTGACAATATGGTTCTTAAAGGCCTTATTTGCTTTAACCTTGTCATACCATAAATATGCATGCCATCCAAAAGCATTGTTAAACCCTTCCAAATCTAACACATCAGTGTCTTCAAGAAGTAGCCAGTCTTTTAGCCAGCAGAACGCTGCGGCTTCATAATACAACTTTAAGTCTGGCAGGGCAAAGCCCCCTCTTTGTTTTGCATCGGTTAATATCTTAAACTTAATTCTGGGCTTTTTGCCCTGCCAGACAAACTTAGAAATGTCTCTCTGCCACTTCTGAAAGCACTCCGTTTTGTCCAAAACCTGAAGTGTTTGAAATAAAAACAACATCCTTGGCAATACATTCATCTTGATAGCAGCAATTCGGCCTAACAAAGAAAGTTTCAATTTTGACCAACTATCTAAGTCTCTCTTAATTTCTGTCCAGCATTTTTCATAATTGTCCTTAAATAGACTTAGATTATTGTTATCTGGCCTGAATCTTCCAGCATTCAGCTTCACTGGATGTTCATGGGTTCTCATGTTATGAGAGAGGGAGAAAAACTTTCTCCAAACCAGGCCTGATTTTATAAACTTCTATCATGTCAAGGTCACCTCTTGCAGAAGGTAAGCCAAGCTGTTGATCCAACAAGCGACATGCCCGTGCGCCGTCTTTTGAAGAGCGTGCACTATCTGAAGTACTGCGGGGCTCAAATCCTCTGTGGCCTTGGGACCTGCTCCCTAGTAAGCATGCAACTGGGTCGCATATGAATGAGGGGGAGCAAGGAAGGGAGAAGCGTCCTTCCGTACAGTTAAATGCTATTTGCACCTGTAATTCGGAGTAAGTACCACTGAGCCGCACGGGGCTTTGCTCCTGAATAAGAATGCACGGGGTCTGAAGCCGCACATTCTTCGTGACCCCATGGACCAGAGCACACCAGGCACTCCTTTCTTCCACTGCCTCCCGCAGTTTGGTCAGACTCATGCTGGTAGCTTTGAGAACACTGTCCAACCATCTCGTCCTCTGTCGTCCCCTTCTTCTTGTGCCCTCCATCTTTCCCAACATCAGGGTCTTTTCCAGGGAGTCTTCTCTTCTCATGAGGGGGCCAAAGTCTTGGAGCCTCAGCTTCAGGATCTGTCCCTCCAGTGAGCACTCAGGGCTGATTTCCTGAAGAATGGAGAGGTTTGATCTTCTTGCAGTCCATGGGACTCTCCAGAGTCTCCTCCAGCACCAGAATTCAAAAGCATCCATTCTTCGGCGATCAGCCTTCCTCATGGTCCAGCTCTCACTTCCATCCATCCATCACTCCTGGAGCCACAAGAAAGCAGCCCCGCCTCCCGAGACCTGCGCAAGGGAGGGACGCGGCCCCTTTAAATGCTAGCTCCCCCCCCCCGCAGCCCCTCCCTCCTCTTCGCCGCCTTGTTTATAACACGGCGGCGCCGAACTTGCTCCCTGCTCCTCGGCCACGCCCCCTGCGTGCCCATTGGCTGGACCCCTTCGGCTCCTGGCGCGCATTGGCCCGGGCGCCCGCAGGCAAGTTCGGCGGCGGCGGCGGCGGCGCGGTCAGCTGACCTTCCCGGGCGGCCCCTCCCCCTGTCGCTGCTGCTGCTGCGGCTGCGGCGGCTCTGGCGATGGTGGGCAGCGGCCGAGGGCTGGGGGGGCCGCCGCCGCCGCCGCCGCTGCTCCTGCTGGTGCTGCCTCTGCTGCTTGGGGCGCTGCCGGGCGGCCGGGCCGCGCTGGGGCGGAGGGGCGCGGCGGCGGGCGAGCTCCGGGCCCGCGCAGCCACCCAGGCCACCGCCGCCTCCTCCTCCGCCGCCGCCGCCTCCGCCTCGCCCGGGGCCTGGGGCCCGCCGCCGCCGCCGCCGCGGGTGATGGGCTTCCGGCTGGAGGAGGGCGCCTCGCCCGGGGCCTGGGCCTCCGGGGGCCTGATCCGCGCCGCGCCGGGGGCCACGCTCCGCCTGCGCCTCTACGGCACCGGCCTCAGCAACCGCAGCTGGCCCTGGGGCGCCTTCGTGCCGGCCGAGGCCCCCTGCGCCCCCGCCGCCGCCGCCGCCGCCTCTCCCGCGCCCCGGGCGGCGCCCCGGGTCCTGGCTCAGGGCGCGCGGGCCGTGGGGGAGCACGCGGCGCTGGTGACGGTGCAGGTGGCGCCCGGAGGCCCCGGCGGCCGCTTCCAGCTGTGCGGCCCGGCGGGGCCCGGGGAGGCGTGGGCGCCGGCCGCCCCGGGCGACGCCATCCTGGTGACGGAGGAGGCGGGCGGCGGGGGCGGCGCGGGGCGGGTGTCGGCGGTGGCGCTGGCGCCCTGGCTGCCGGCCTGGCTGCTGGGCTCGCTGGTGGCGCTGCTGCTGGCGCTGCTGGCCCTGCTGCGCACGCTGCAGCTCAGCACGCTGTGGCTGGAGCCGGCCGAGCTGTACGTGCTGCGCGACTGCGGCTCGGAGCGGGAGCGCGAGGCCTGCAAGGCGCTGGAGCCGCTCCGCCAGCGCGGGGCCTTCGTGCTGTGCTCGCTGCTGCTGCTGGGCTGCGTGGCGCACGCCGCCCTGGCCGTGCTCTTCTACCAGGCCGTGGGGATGCTGGCGCCGGCCGTGCTGGGCGCCGCCGGCCTGGTCTTCCTGCTGGCCGAGGTGCTGCCCTTCGCCCTCAGCTCGCGCTGGGGGCTCTGGCTGGCGCCGCGCGGGCTGTGGCTCACGCAGCTCTTCATGCTGCTCACCTTCCCCCTGTCGCTGCCGCTGAGCAAGGTGCTGGAACTGGCCCTGCAGCGCGACACCAGCACCTGCCTCCTGCGGGAGAAGATCCTGGATATGGTGCGCAACAGTGACCCCTACAACGAGTTTGTTCGGGAGGAGTTCAGCAAGAGCGCCCTGCGCAACAAGACCGTGGAGGATGTGCTGACGCCGCTGGACGAGTGCTTCATGCTCAATGCCAACGCTGTGCTGGACTTCAACAACATGTCAACCATCATGCAGAGCGGCTACACCCGCATCCCCATCTACGAGGACGAGCGCACCAACCTGGTGGATATGCTCTACGTAAAGGACCTGGCCCTGGTGGATCCTGACGACTGCACCCCTCTCAGCACCATCATCAAATTCTACAATCACCCACTCCACTTTGTCTTCAACGACACCAAGCTGGACGCTGTGCTGGAGGAGTTCAAGCGAGGTAAAAGACCCCTCAGCTAGGCCACTGCCTTGGAAGGTCTGCCCAAGATTCTAGAGCCCTATTGCTCAACCTTGGGTCCCCAGCTGTTGTTGGACTACAACTCCCATCATCCCGGACCACTGATCCTGCTAGCTAGGGATGATGGGAGTTGTAGTCCAACAACAGCTGGGGACCCAAGGTTGAGAAACATCTCTAGAGAGTCATTGCCAGGTTTTCAAACTATCTTCTGTGAAGCCCCCGTTTCCTTAGAACAGACATGGGAAAGCTGCTTCTCCACAGCATGGCCAGTGGTGAGGGGGAATAGTGCAGCTTCATCGGGAGGACCACAGGTTCCCCCTGCCAACTCCCACCATCCCTGGCTTGCTGGGGCTGATCCAAAATGTCTGGAGGGCACCAGGCTGGCAAAGGCTGAGTCAGGCAGTACAGCAAGAGCTGTGCCAAGTACCTCAGCTTTGCTCCAGCTGTTCTGTGAGCCACATGAGCAGGCCAGGTATAAGCTGACAAGTGGGGCTTTTGTAGGTTTGGTTTTTTTGCTGCATGCATGTAGTGTCCAAGTTGCAGCCAATTTCAGCACCCCAGCAAATACACACACTGAGGTAATGGCCAGGGGCAGCCATGTGGCACCCCTGCAGAGGTTTCATCTGCTTTCCTCCCTGGACATGGGCAGCTAGGGGTTCTAAATACGACTTCAGGCACCGCTAATGCATAGGAACGTCATTTCTTTTTCTCCCACCCCACTTGGTTTTATTACGCTTTACTGTACAGTCATACCTTGGAAGTTGAACGGAATCCTATCCGGAAGTCTGTTTGACTTCCAAAACGTTCAGAAACTAAAGCGTGGCTTCTGATTGGCTGCAGGAAACTCCTGCAGCCAATTGTAAGTTGCGGAAACCCATTGAACATTCAGCTTCCAAAAAACCAAGGTACAACTGTATTTGGCTTTACAATCGTACCTTGGTTCTCAAACACCTTGCGAGTCAAACGTTTTGGCTCCCGAACGCTGCAAACCCAGAAGTGAGTGTCCCGGTTTGCAAATGCGCTTTGGAACCCGAACAGCCAATTGGAAGCTGCGCCTTGGTTTCCGAACGTTTTCGGAAGTTGAATGGACTTACGGAATGGATTCCGTTCAAGAACCAAGGTACGGCTGCAAATAAGTGTAGATATGTTACTAGTTCAGTAACTAGTTCTTTCCGGTCACCTGAGAGGCTGCAATAATGTCTCCAGCAATCTAGGCCTTGAACCTGCTGGAGTTAAGTGTGTAGGAACCTATTCTGCACTCAGAACTTTTCTGGGTAAGCACAGACCCTCTAGATGCCAAGCAGAACAAACTCTTTGACGTAAGAAACTTGACCTTACTATATGCAGTGTGCATGTATAATCCTGTCTCTGGAATATATCACTTCTGAAAGGGCTCATATACTGGATTGTTCCTCTGAACCAGCAGAGCACCAACAACCACAGCAAAATGCTCTTCAAGTACAAAAAGGTGTATCTGGGAGGAAGCCAGGTCCAAACCTACCATGCTTCTATGGAGGAGCATTCCATCTTGTCATCTCCCACCTGAAGTGCTACAGGCCAGACACAGGTTGACCACCTCAAAGGCAGCAAGGCCAGTGGTTGCCCAGTGTGTAATGAACCGCCCTCTGTTTCCATGGTAACCCTTCCACCATGGTGGTCTGTGGGTAGGGCAAGAGGCCAGTCTTCCTCCCAACTTCAGGGCTGCAGAGAGGGGTGGATGCCATCCTGTTGGGTGGCAATCTCTGCCCCAGCTCCAGTTCTAAGGTGGCTGCAAAGGAAGGCTCTTGAGTTGCGTGGCAGCTACACAGAAAAGGAGCTTGGAGAGTCTTGGCTCTGCAGGGCCATATTGGCAAAGAAAAAACCCAACTGCTGTTATTGTTTTATTCATTTATGGAAGTATTAATTTATTTAAGTTTCAAGGCAATTTACCATCCTACAAAAAAACCCAAAAACTAATGATAGGTCTAAAAACAATACAAATAAGACCCAAAGTAGAGATCTAAAAACATTATTTTCAGAAGGCTGATTTGAAAAGTTAGTTGCAACAATAATGTCACTTCAGTTGTTTCCGTAAACTACGAACAGGATCATACCTCAACAGGGATGCTGTTCTGCCAAGCGGGAGAAGCCCCACTGAAAGCCCCACTCCAGGTTGCTGTGGGGTGGGCTTCAGATACTTAAGGGACAGTAAGGAGAGGGATTCCCACAGGACGCAGTGGCTTGCTGGGTGTAGAAGGAATGAGGCGGTCTCTCAGGTCACCTGGTTCCAAGCAGTACAGGGCCTTGTGTGATGGGATCAAAACCTTGAACCTGGTCTGGTGCTCCTGGTTTTCCCTGCTCCAGAGCAGAAAGGAAGGCAGCAGTGGGTTGGATGCCACTGTTGAAAAGTGCTCTGCATGTCCCTTCTCTAAAAGCAAGCTCTAGTCATCTTCCCGTGCCCAGCTGCCCATTCTCCTCACCAGCCCTTCTCCTAGGAAAAACCACAAGGAATTTTAGGATTTTCTGTGCATATGCATTCAGAGCACCTTTAAGGGACCAAACCAACAAGCTTCCCTTGTGCGGTGGGCCACTTCCTGGGAGATGGCCACAATTTTAGACTTGCCCAGTAAAGTAAGCCAAAGACTGACTGCTGGTGTCCAGGCCTCCTTGGGAGTGCCTGTAGCATAGGCTGTATCTGCGCAGGCTTTCCTTGAGCAGAGAAATATTCTTGTTTTTAAACTGGTAGGCCTTCCCCAAGATGTTTATCTCCTTTTCCTCCCCTAGCCCTTCTCCCTCCTGAAGCGTTTGGCAGGAATAGCTGGGTGGCACCCGTGACCTTTGCATACCTGCAGGGATCTGGCTTGCCCTGCTGAGAAACAGAGCAGCCAAGTTCACAGGTTCAGTTCTCCAGCCTTACCACTTCCAAGCAGGCCCCAGGCCATTTTATTCCGGGAGAATAAGCCTCCTAAGAATCTTACACATCCAGCCCTCCCTCCCCCTCTCATACACACAGATTGGTTGTCCTCCTTACAGCTAAGAAGCCGCTTTCCCCTTCTCCTGGCATGTGACGAAAATGAACAGCCTTGCCCCTTTTCACCTCAACCTTTGGAACAAGATTGGCTCCTCCGTCTCCGTCACCTCCTTTCTGTGCTGCCTTTCATTTTGCTTATTTGTTTAGAGCAGAAATGAGGGAACTGTGGCCCTTCAGATTCTGTTGCACTACCAGCTGCATTGCCCCTGACCATTGTTCATGATGGCTGGGGCTGATGGGAGTTGTAGTTCAGCAACATCCGGTGGGGGGCAAGGTTTTCCCCATGCATTTGTACCCAGCTCTTCAGCCATAAGGCTCCCAGAGCAACCTATGGACAAATCAGTTCCTGCCCACAGGCTTTGCAGTTGTTGAGACATGACACACAAGTAAAAAGGGACAGGGAGCGGAAAGTGGGGGTGCAGATTGCATGTCCCAGCACAGCTTTGGGAGTTAGAAATCTACAGTGGTGGGAGCCTGATCCTGCTCTAGTAGCACATAAACAAGGAGTAGCACACAGGAGAAAGGGAGAGACACAATAAATCATCAACAACATTGTCCAGCCTTCCCCAGCATGGTGGCCACCAGGTGTTTTGGACTGCAGCTCTTATCAGCCCAAGCCATGGCCGTGCTTACTGGGGATGAAGGGAGCTGTAGTCCAAAGCACCCGGTGATCGTCACGTTGGGGAGCGGTGGCCTAGTCTGGCAGGCAGCTTTCAGGGCTATTGGGCAAAGGCCTTTCCCAGCTCTGCTTCTGGAGATCATTTTAAAGAGACCCTCGGAACTGAACTGGTGACTTCCGGGTTGCAAAGCAGTTGTTCTTCTACCGCTCAGTTGTGGTCCTTGTCACAAACCCTGCTGGATGAGTCCAGTGGCCCACTCAGTCCGGCATCCTGTTTTTGCAGTGGCCAAAGAGTTGCTCATGGGAAACCCTCACACAGGACCCGTGCACAAAAGCCCCCTCCCCTCCTGTGGGTTCCAGCAACTGGTATTCAGAAGCAGGGCTGCGCCTGACTCCTCCTTTGGAGGCAGCGCAGAGCCATCAGGGCTAGTAGCCAGTGATAGCCTGATCCTTCTCCATTACTTTGTCTAATCTTCTCTAAGTCACCCACTTGGTGGCCATCACTGCTTCCTGTAGTTTAACTGTGTGCTGCAGGAAGAAGTGCTTGCTTTCATCTCTCCCAAACATTCTGTGGCCAGTTTCAGCCCTGTTGCCTCTTCTGCCTTTTCTGTTCAGGCATCTTTGAGGGTGGCAGAGCAGATCCTGGAAGCAAAACCCACCAGGATAGGTGGGAAATCTCAGTCCCAGGGGCCAGACGTGGACGTCCAGATCTCTCTGTTTGGCCCTTGGAACTCTTTCCCCAGGCCACACCCTCACTTGTGTCTTTTTCCTGGCTTGAGTTCAGAGTGTTTTCAAAGGAAGAAAACAGCTACCTTCTAATGCTGCAAAGGGCTCTGGTCCAGCCAGGTGGCACATGGCCAGAACTAGCAGACGGGGGCAAATTCCAGGGAGCCAGGCGTGGTCTAAAAACCTTGAGAAGCTCATTGAAGAGAGAGATGGGCTGTTTGGAGCCTTCATGTGAATGACCCTGCAGGAGATCCTTGGAGCCAGCAGGGGGACATTCCTCTTGTTTTGCATTGCTCTGCTGAACCCAGCCATTATCAGGAGCCTCGTCTGGGTGTGAGCCGGCAGCCTCCACAGAGAAGCCTATGATCTGAGCCAGTCTGTGGGTGCAATAGTCTCCTAATCTGTCATCAGAGCAATTGGCTGGGCTAGAGGATATGTTTTAGCTGGTGAGATGAGGTTTGCATTGTTCACTTTGTATTTAAGAAATGCAAACAGCAAAAACAAGGATACCTCTAATGATCCACTAAAAGCGAAACGGTGGGGTCAACAGCAGCAGCTTTAGAGCAAGACTCCCAAGCGATTGAGATTGCAAAATGCTAAATGCTTGGGGAAATTAAAAGTTTTCACCTGGCGCTGAAACGATGACATAGTAGGCACTAAACAAGTATACCCTCCCTCAGACCACATTCAAAAGGTGGGCTGTTTGTGCCCATAAATAAATGGAGAGGGTATTTCATAGTCAGGCTGCCACTGATGCAGCAAAGTCTCTGTCACAGGAGACTTTACAGCAAATACAGCAAAGTCTCTGTCACAGGAGAGACTGAGCCCAAATTGGTGGCTCAGTTGATGGAGGACAGAGCTATCTGTGGCTACTGCCCATCGCTCCCTGTGCCCTCCCTCCAGCATTGGAGGCTGGCTGCCTCTGCATACTGCTTGCTCTGCAGCAGGCTTCCTGTTGGGGTGCCTGGTTGGGCACCGTGGAAACAGGATGCTAGATTGGCCTTTGATCTCATCCAGTAGGGCTCTTTTCATGAGGAAATCAATATAGTTCTTTCCCTTTGCCAACCTGGTGCCCTCCAAATATTTTGGACCACAGCGCCCACCAGCTGCAGCCAGAAAGTGCCAGATGTGTGTTGCAGGCCAGAACATCTGGGGGGCACCAGGTTGGCAAAGGCTTCTGTGCCTCCATGTACTGCACCAGAAAACTTAGGACCCTGCCTTTGAAATGTTTGGTGCAATTGTGCATGGACAGCCTGTTTCCATGCTATTATTCTATTTGCGCATTTAATTGTCAGGTGCTGAGTGGTAGGAATGCGAAATAGGAGGTGCTGGAGATAAAGTAGATGGGCAGGGATGGAGACTGTTGCCCAGCCAGGAATCCAGGACTGCATTTTCTGTGGTTGCTCTGTCTGTCCACGTAAAAATGCAGCCCGATGGGCCTGGGAACCTTAGCTACTCAAAGCCTGCACAAACCACATTATGTTTTGAACCAGATGCAGGAATATTTTTGTGTGCGATGCTTCTCCTCTATCTGTTTTTATCTTGTGTATGAAGAGGGTCTTGTGGCAACCTCTGCCCATTTCTTCTTCTTAACGGTCTTGTTCTTTACCAATCCTTGTGCTTTCCTGTTCCTTTTCCCCAGGTAAATCGCACATGGCGATTGTTCAGAAGGTAAACAATGAAGGTGAAGGCGACCCTTTCTACGAAGTCATGGGCTTGGTGACATTGGAAGATGTCATTGAGGAGATAATAAAATCAGAGATCATGGATGAGTCAGATGACTACAGTAAGTGGGTTTCGTGCAGGTATGGCCTGTTTGGGGCTTCTCTTCTTCCGCTCCCCTCCCTCTCTGCCCTTTTTGTTTAGCAAAGACATGTTTTAAATCTCCCTTCCCCTCTAAGGAGTGGACTTGCATCCTAGGTGGTGGTAGCTGCTTAATTTGCTGGTTCAGGTGGGCAGGGGAAGATACAAGGGGAGCATTCAGAAGTGTTATTTTTCACCTGTATTGGAAGTGGTGCAGTTTACCACCTCATTTTGCTGGATTTATAGTCCTCGTATATGGCTACTAAGTTGGTGGGGTAGGATTTATACAAATTCCTTTTCCTACTCCAGAATTGGGAAATAGCTTGGTCTATTTATGCACGCGGGAGGATGAGGCAGTGGAAAGCGGAGATGGTAAAATGGGGGCTGCATCAGGTCAAGTTGCAAGAAGGGGATTACAGTTTTAGATGCTTCTCTTGACTTACTTTAAAAACAATTGCAATTAAAACACTGGCACTAGAAAAGGTTCTGTTGCACCCTTTTGTCGGTTGGAGAGGTTTTCTATTTGACATAAACTTTTCATGTAGGAGAGCAAAGGAAAGTGATCACTGATGTGTGCCCTGAAGTTCACTCAGCCAGCGGGTTCTGCTGCAAGTGCAGAATGGGCCTTGATACTTGTAGAAGGGGAAGTCTGTTCACAGCTGGGGGAAGAAAAGCAGGGAAGCCCCAGATCCACAGCTCAGAACCGGAGACGGTGTGTAGCTGCTGTCACAAGTATTTCACTCAGGAGATGGCAGTTCTGTGCTGCTAATAAATGGATGTGTGCCCTGCAGGGAGATTCGCATTTGGAGAAGCAGGGAACACACTGAGGTGCCATTGAGCACGGGGACTCCTCTGCAGTGGAAATTCCATGGAATCAAAGATCCAAGTCTGTTGGAGATAACTGATCGCCCTCAGAGTGCAGTGCATTGCTTGCCCTTCTTAGGTAGTTGCAGCTGGAATGACAACTGGTGGTAGTTACTAAAAAATGGCAGGGAAATTTGATTAGTGCTCAGACTACACGTCTTTATTCCTTGGAGCATCAGTGATTTTCATTTCCTCTTTACACCTAGGGCTGTGTGTGTGCCTAAATAAATAAATTTAAAAATCAAAAATCTGTACCAAGCTATCCTAACTTTTCCACCCTGAATAAATACTGCATGCGAAACAAATTCACACAAAATTGGCTCACTTTCTGGGCTGCATCATAATGGGGGGGGGGGGTGTACACATGTGAGCGATATGGGCTAGAGACTTAGGGTGGGGGGTATTAAAACTAAGATTCCCAGGAAGCTCAGTTTTGCAGTCATAAGTATTTAAGTATTCTGCGTTTTTTCCTGTACGTGTGCTGAATTGTTGAATCCCTACCGTCATGTTTTACAAGAGAACCCACCAGTGCTAGTAAGGATGGATAGCTTGATTCTTCTGCCTCCTGTTGTCTTTTTTGGCTTTCTCTCCCATCCCTCTAGGGGAGAACAAATTGAAAAAGAAGCCACCTGCACTTGGGACCTTGATGGACCGCAGGAAAGAAGATTTCTCCTTGTTCAAAGTGTCCGACAATGAGTATAAGGTGAAAATCTCTCCCCAGTTACTCCTGGCTACGCAGCGCTTCTTATCCAGAGGTAAGAGCAGGGAAGAGATCTTGCCGTCTGGCAGCTTTTGTTCCTTCCCTCCACCACCACCACCACTTCCCACCACCTCTGCTCAAGGGGGCCACACTGCGTCTGGATGCCTAGTCCAAGGTTTATTTTCCCTCTGAAATGTGTGTTTTTAATCCAGTTAAGTGGCTGATACCTGTGTTACCAGGATGGGAGATGCTCAAAGTCCAGCTGATAGCTATGTCCCAGTCTGCAGAGTAGTCCAAGAAGCAGGGAGCGCACCATGTCTTACAGCAGCTCTCCCCAACCTGGTGCCCTCCTGATGTTTCACACCACAGCTGACATTTGTGCTGGCTGGGGCTGGTGGAAGTTGTAGTCCCACAGCATCTGATGTATGCCTCTGATGTATTGAAGAAGGTTGTCATTAGAGCATGTTAATTTTTTCATTTTTCAAATTCCCAAAATGAGGGGTGCTAAAAAGTTGCAACATAACTTGGGAATTCAAAATATATTTTGGTTATGTTAATATAATTTTGTTTTGCTTGGTAAGTAAAATGTGTGTAAAATTGCATAGAAATCATTAAAAATGATTGCCAAGTACTTGCAGTTATGGCATATATTCAGATTATTCATTATTATTATTGTTATTATTTACCATTACCTGACATTTTCAGAAGGTTTTCGGAAAGCAGTTTATGTGCTTCTTCATTAGATGTAGACTTATCAAGCTAAATGTTGTCCATTCACAAAAATAACAGATTTGAATTCCTCACAACCAAAAACATATTTTTAAGACCTCTCACTGAAGAAATTAAGTTTCACCCCCTAAAATCACATGCCCTGTGTGTCGTATGGGAATTTGCAAATACTGAAGTTGTTGAGCATCCCTTTCAGCAGCTAAGAGAGAGATTTGATTTTCATGCTCCCTAAGGACAGCACAGCAACGAAAGCCCCTCTGCAGATGCAAGACCACACACTATATTGCTGTATCCTTCATTTAACCGTCTCTTTTGTCTGACGAGAGCCGGAGACTGAAGGGTCTCTTCCTCAAACTGATACATTTCAAGGCCATGCTGAAATTTAAACATATTCCCCAAAGGGGCAGTGCTAGTTGTTGGACTACAACTTTCATCAGCCCCAGCTGGTGTGGACAGTGTTCATGAATGAAGGAAGTTATAGCTAATGTTCTGAATGAGAGCCAGTGTGGTTAGAGTGTCAGACTAGGGTTCAAATCCCTGCCTGGCCATGAAGCTGAGTGGGTCATTGTCGCTCAGCCTAATCTACCTTACAGGGTTGTTGTGAAGATAAAATGGAAGAGAGGAAGAACCATGTATGACACCTGTTCTCCTCCCAACTTGGGGAGAAAGCGGAGGCCGTGTGGCCTCACATCGCCACCTCCATTGGGCTGCTGTGAGTGAATAGGGCCTTTTTGGTGGCAGCACCTCCCCAGACACACTTGACTGCTCTGTATTCTTCTAACCTTTAAGGCAACAGGTTAAAATTTTATTCTCTCAGGCATTTAATGAGATGACTGTTTGCTATGCTGGGTCTTTTGTAAAGCAGTTTGTTCTTTGTTTTGTTGATGTTGAATCCTAAATGTGAAGTTTCTCCTTTTATTCTTTCTGCCTATTTTTACTGTTGTTTGATTTCTAAATTTCTAAGTCTGAACTGGCTGATGCTACCTTTTCTGTCTCCTCCACACGCTTCCCTGCAGAGGTGGATCTCTTCAGCCCAGCCCGAATCTCTGAGAAGGTCCTGTTGCACCTGCTGAAACACCCCAGTGTCAACCAGGACGTCAAGTTTGATGACAGCAACCGCCTTGCTGCTGAGCATTACCTGTACCAGCGCAACCAGCCGGTCAATTACTTCATCCTCATCCTGCAGGTACCACACTTCAAACATGTGGCCCCCAAAGTCCCCATCTGGCCCTTACAATACCCCTCGCTGGCCCTGCTTCACACAATCCTCAAATGTAGGATTATATATAAAAAGAACACTATACGGTGGTACCTTGGTTGTCGAACTTAATCCGTTCTGGGAATCTGTTCGACTTCCGGAACCATTTGAAAACCAAGGCTCGGCTTCCGATTGGCTGCACTCAATTGGAAGCTGCATTGGACGTTTGGCTCCCAAAAAACGTTTGCAAACCAGAACACTTGCTTCCGGGTTTGCGGCATTCAGGAGCTGATTTGTACAGGAGCCAAGCCCTTCGGGAACCAAGGTACCACTAGGTATGTATGTATGTGTGTGTGTGTGTGTGTGTATATATATATAGAGAGAGAGAGAGAGAGTGTGTGTGTGTGTGTGTGTGTGGAGTGAGAGAGAGAGAGAGAGAGAGAGGTTTTATCCCCTCCTTCCTCCTAAGAGCTCATGGTTCTTGCCTCTCCTCCCATTTTTATTTTCACAACTACTTTGCTTGGTGGATTAGGCAAAGCAGCTGGCCCAAGGTCACCCATTAAATTTCATGGCTGCACAAGGATTTTAACCCAGATCACCCCAGCCCCAGTCCAGCATTCTAATCACTGCACCTCTCTGCCTGTTCAGCTGTGAGACAGGCAGAAATAATGCAGGTAGAGCATGCAATGAAGTCGGGGGGAAGGGAAAGCTTTACCCTTCAAGTCAGCCTGGCGTGCAGCATTGGAGTAATAATAATAATAATAATAATAAATTTATATCCCAGCCTCCCCAGCCAGAACCGGGCTCAGGGCAGCTAACATCAAAATATACGATATATTAAGACATAAAATTCAGCAATCGACTGAAATACAGCTTAAAATTGGATTAAAATCAAAATAAGATCAGTTGGCTACCCAATAATAATAATAAATTTTATTTAGAGTTATTTAGAGTAGAGTTAGAGGTGCCTTAGCTCAACCCCTGGATCCACTGTGAATCCACAGGTGACCTTGGGTCAGTCCTTCCCTCTTTTCTCCAGCATAGCCTATCTCACATGGCTGTTGTAAAGATGAATTTCATGCACAGGAGCACTGTGGCAACATCGTGGTCTACAACCTACCATTTCAGATACTACAGCCATACAAGTTCATTTAAAAATACTAATGGCATGTGATTTTTTATACCGTATTTTTCGTCCTATAGGGCACACCGGCCCATAGGACGCACCTCGGTTTTTTTGGGGGGGGGGAATGAATAAAAATATTTATTCCCCCCCCGCCGCGGCTGCCGCCCCAAGCCTTGCGCACACCTGCCCGAAGCACGGGGAGCCCTCCGGAGGCTCCCCGTGCTTCGGGCGACAGGCTGCCGCCCCAAGCCTCGCGCGCTCGGCGGGACCTCCTGCCGGGCGCGCAAGGCTTGCGGACACTCGCCAGGGCTGCAGGCTGCTGCCCGCAAGCCTTGTGAGCCCGCGGAAACTCCCGCCGGGCTTGCAAGGCTTGCGAATAGCTTCCTGAAGCCTGGAGAGCGAGAGGGGTCGGTGCGCACCGATGCCTCTCGCTCTCCAGGCTTCAGCGAAAGCCTGCATTCGCCCCATAGGATGCACGCACATTTCCCCTTCATTTTTGGAGGGGAAAAAGTGCGTCCTATGGAGCGAAAAATACGGTATATTTTTTGCATTCTCTATCCTCTTACCCCCCCTCGCCTAAGGAGACCAAAGTGGAACACGTGGATCTCCCCACCCCCAGCCCAAGTTTTCCCCTCACAACAACCCTGTGAGGTAGGTTAGGCTGAGAGAGAGTGAATAGCCCCAGTGCTGCCCAGTGAGCATCCCAGGAGAGCGGCAGTGAACTCTAGCGGAGGACAAACTCAGGTCCTTGACTCTCTTTTTCTGTGCAGAAGCCATGAGGTGAGCTGCCAGGCTTTTTGGCAGAGTCGCCTTGCACTAGCAGGGAATGAGTTGATAGCAGTTGCTTGTGATTGATTAGCATAATTGGAGAATGAGCAGAACAGCCAGCCAGAGGCAGAACCCTTTTTTTTGTTCCCTGCTTCCAACTAACCATTTTCATGGTTCCACTTCTTTGCGTTTCTAATGAAATCTAAAGGTTTCACTGCGCATGACAGGAGAGATTTTGTTAAAGCTTGTATGTTTTGCAAAATAAATTTTTCTGTGACTCTCAGCTGATCCTAATTTCGCTCTGTGGGTGCAGTGCATGTGTCTATATGGACCAACAGAGGGGCTTGCACTTTGGGGCAAATTCTTGGAGGATAAGGCTAGCCACGGCTGCTGCTAGATGACAGCTATGTGCCGCCTCTCGCACTGGAGCCAGAAGGCTTTTGCATACCGCTAGCTGGGGAGCAGCTGCTCTCGTGTCCTGCTTCTGCCCAGAGGTTGACCTCTCTGAGAACAGAAGGATGGACTAGATGGGTCTTTGGTCTGATCTGGCAGGGATCTTCCATTGTCGGAGTAGACTCTCCACAGGGCCATTGCAATGAGCCCCAGCGCTGCACGATTCACCGCTGCCTCACAGGAGGGGGGATTTATACCTGGGCTTCCTGACAGCCCCCGCCATCCTCCATCATCACCATTTATTTATTTGTATACTGCCCTTCATTGGAAGGTCACAGGGTATTGCTGGACATCTTCATCACTTTTCTGCCAAGGCACCCAGGACTTAGCTATTAACCTGAACAAATGGTACCAAATAGCTCTGGCTCCCTATCAGTGGGATGCTCTCCCTGGGCTGACTCCTTTTCCGCCCCCCCCCCCCAGGCCTTTGGATATACTGAGATGCTGCTGCTGTTTCTGGTGCGCTGGCAAATCTTCCTGAGGCTGTGGTGGGGGTGGTTCTGTTTCTGTGCTGTAACATACAGTGGTAGCTTGGTTTAAGAACAGCCTACCTTCTGAACTTTTTGGATTACGAACACTTCAAACCCGGAAATGAGTGCTCCACGTTGCGGTTTTTTTGGGGGGGGGATTGCGAACATACTCCGGGGTGCAGTTCCGCTTTGTCGGCACAGCCTTCTGCCGCTCAGCCCCGGCTGCGGCAGCGTCACCCAGAAGCGCCCAGCACTCCCCGAGGAGTAGAGATTATCGGTGCGCCTTCGGCCTCCTTCTCCCCCGAGGTGCGCTGCATTTAGGGACCTGCTCGCGAGTCAGCCTGGCAGCTCCACCTAGTGCGCTGTTGCTGACACGGACCGGCAACGGCTCCCCGGGGTTTTGGGCAAGGAACGGGCTCTCTCTTTTCCCCGGGCCGACAGCAACTGGCGTCTCTCTCTCTCTCTCTCTCTCTCTCTCTCTCTCTCTCCGTCTTCCCTGGCACTGGGTGCTTCTGGGTGGCGCTGCCATGGCTGGCGCTGAGCGACAAGGCCGTGCCGACAAAACGAAAGTGCACCACGAACGGAGTACATTCTCAATCCCCCCCCCCAAAAAAACGCAACCTGGAGCACTCATTTCTGGGTTTGAAGTGTTCATAATCCAAAAAGTTTGTAAAGTAGGCTGTTTGTAGACCTCTGCCTCATCGAAGGCTGTGCCCCCGCAGCCCCCCCTTCCCCTGGTGCTGGGTGTCACTCGTGCAGCTGCCACTCTGGGCCCCAGAGCAACGCCAAGTGGCTCGGCCCCAGAAGTGACTGCTGGGCATTGCCTCACAGGGCGCAGGACGGCGTGGCAGGCTGCTGGTGCTGCCACTGCAGTGAGGGTTTTTATACAGGGTGGTAGATTGCAGCCTGGTCTATTGCTTTCATTTTATGGATCAATGACCTCGTTAGATAGTAAAATTCATGTGAAATTGCTGTTTTAGGGGTTGCTTTTCATCGTCTGGAACGGATTAATCCGTTTTACATTACTTTCTATGGGAAATCCCACCTTGGTTTAAGAACGCTTTGGTTTAAGAACGGACTTCCGGAAGGGATTAAGTTCGTAAACCAAGGTACCACTGTATTTCTGTTCACGTTTTTAAATGTTAAAGGACAAGCAGTTAAAGTGTGTAATAAATAATAATAATAGCATTATTTTTATTTATTTATTTGACGGGCCTCTGGAGCCGATAGTTTTGGGCTGCCTGGCTTATGCCTTCTCTCAGGGCTATTGAGAGTTGAGATGTATATTTTTAGGACCCACCTCATTCCTTGATTGTAACTTGCTTTGGACTGGCTTTAATAATGTGTTTAAATGTTGTATCCTGCCCTGGGACGTGAGGGTAGAGGGTGCGATGATGATGATGATGAGAAGAAGAGGAGGAGGAGGAGGTGGTCCTGGGGAAGGGTCTCTCAACCTCAGTCCATCAGGCCGTTGATGGTCCCTTCAGGAGCTGGCTGTTGTCTGTGCCCTGGCCAGCACAGTCTGCTTCTGCTTGTCCAGGCGCCATCCTGCCTGCCCACCCCAGGAGCCCATGCTGGTGCACCTCCCGCTCGCTTCTGCACCTGAAGAGGCCTCTGAGCATAGGGCTCTGCGCATAGGGAGCAGGAGGAGGTGGGAGCATGCTGAGGGTTGCGCCACTTTAGATGGCAGCAGGGGGAGCAGGTAGTGGATGTTTTCAGGCGCTTCCGTCTCTCAAGAACTCTGTGCTGACTAGGAAACCTTCACGGCAGAAGACTGCCCAGAGACCTCTCTGCCTGACATGCTTCGCACGTGAGGCAATTGCCCAGCAATAGGGCTCCTCACCCCAAGTCCAAAGTGGTGCAGTCCATTGTGTTGCCTCATGAACCACCACCACCTCCTCCTGCTGCTGCTGCTGCTGCTGCTGCTGCTGCTGCTGCGGGGTGGGGGCACCCCAGGGGTCCCTGACCAACCCGACCCCTCCTCACTTTGGGTAGGAAGCCAATGCAGAAAATAAGCACCCCGTTGCCTCCCAGTGAGAGTTACCCACCTGTGGGACGCAAAGGACCCTGTTGGGTAGGGGGAGGAACAGACCCAGCGCTGGGGGTCAGCACCTGCAGGCGTCTGCCGAGGGTCACCCCAAGCAGGGGGCCCTCTGCCGTGGCCCCAGCCCTCCTGCTCTGCCCCCTCTAAGCCAGTGAGCAATGAGGGGCGGCAGGAGGGCCAGCCTCACCTCGCCCTTCCCTGAGCCCCAAGACAGAAGGGGCTCCTGGGGGCAGCAGGAGAAGGAGGGAGTCCACAACGGGAGGCTGAACCTCTGGTGGAGGGCGGTGCAAAGAGCAGAGCCGGCTCTGCCGTTGGACAGAGTGTGGCAGAAGATGCTGGTGGGCACAGCACTGGCAGCCCCCCGGCTGTTCTTCTTGAGCATCCTGACTTTCCCCTTCCATTGGAGGGTGGAGCTATGTGTGCCACGCAGCCTGCCCTGTGCTCCCAAAACTGAGATGCTGCCCCCTGGTGTGGTGGAGGACATGCATTTAAAGTACACACCCCAACACACAAGAGTCCTGGGAACTGTAGTTTGTTAAAGGTACTGAGAATCTGCAGTTCCCAAGGTTCTTTGCTGTGGGGGTTGGGAACGTGCAGAGACAATTCCACAGCCAGAACCATAACAGTCTAAAATGCTTCCTTCATTGAATGGTGATGCATTGTTATTTAGAGTGGTTCACCTACTAGCTTGGCCATTGCGTGTGTGTTTGGGGTAGGGGGGAGATGCACTTGGAATTGCAGCCTTCGCCAACTTAGTGCCTTCCAGATGTTGTAGGACTACAACTCCCATCAGCCCCTAGCCAGCAGCCACTGAGTTGTGGTCCCACAGCACCTGGAGGGGGGCAGAATGGCCAGTGCTGCCGTATGGAGTCATCAGCTGACGTGGGACTGAGAACCACACGTGCCTCTGCAGGAATCTGCTCACGGTCTTGTCACTGCCTCTTGCCTTACAGAATTCGGGAAAAGAAAGAGAAAATCTGCCCTTGCAGGTGAAACTAAGGAAGGGGTGTTGGCAGGTTAACCACAGCCTCATTAAAATTTGGTGTGGAGTAAAGTTGGCTTAGGACAGAGGTCCCCAGCCTTTTGGGCACAGGAGCACATTTGGAAACCTAAGAAGTTGTTCTGGGCACCACAGAATACCCATTTCACAGAAGAAAAACTGGTGTTGCTCAGAACACACTCCAGCACCTCCATGCACCCCAAAACAAAAGGCAGGCCTCCCAAAAACTGCTCAAATAAAATAAAATGGGGGTGTGTCAAGTGGTGCCCACGGGCCACATCAGGAAAACCATAATCCTGCAGTAACCTTTGCCAGCCTAGAACTGTATCCAATGCTGGCCATCCAGTCTAATGCTCAGAATACACCCACAGAAATTAATACACACAGCCAACTTAAGCGCATTAATTTCATTGGGTCTACTCTGAGTAGAACTTGGTTGGTAGTGCCACTGTATTCTGCTCTGGTCAGACCTCACCTGGAGTACTGTGTCCAGTTCTGGGCACCACAGTTCAAGAAGGACACTGACAAACTGGACCGTGTCCAGAGGAGGGCAACCAAAATGGTCAAAGGCCTGGAAACGATGCCTTATGAGGAACGGCTAAGGGAGCTGGGCATGTTTAGCCTGGAGAAGAGGAGGTTAAGGGGTGATATGATAGCCATGTTCAAATATATAAAAGGATGTCACACAGAGGAGGGAGAAAGGTTGTTTTCTGCTGCTCCAGAGAAGCGGACACGGAGCAATGGATCCAAACTACAAGAAAGAAGATTCCACCTAAACATTAGGAAGAACTTCCTGACAGTAAGAGCTGTTCGACAGTGGAATTTGCTGCCAAGGAGTGTGGTGGAGTCTCCTTCTTTGGAGGTCTTTAAGCAGAGGCTTGACAACCATATGTCAGGAGTGCTCTGATGGTGTTTCCTGCTTGGCAGGGGGTTGGACTCGATGGCCCTTGTGGTCTCTTCCAACTCTATGATTCTATGGATACAAAAATTAGTGTTTTTGGACCTCCACTCAGATCAGCCCCAGTTAGTATGCCTGTGCTTGCAGGGGTCTGGAGGGCATCAGGTTAGCAGAAGCTGTCCAGTACAACCCCCCCCCCCCATGAGAAACTTCCATGGCGGATTGGTGGCCATTTATCCAGCACATGAACCCTCCAAGGGAAACTGTACCTGCCGTATTCTGTAAGATACTGTTGTGTTAACGTCTTCCTTTATACTGACATCAGTAACTTTCAGACTCTCCTCTTCAGGGCTTGTATGAACTTTGCTATTGTTATTTAGATCTGAACTATGCCTTTAGGTTGGGTAAAAGGTGCTTAGTTTGTTACTTTTCTCTTTTTAATGCATAACATATTAAAACGTTATTTTTTGCAACTCAAGAGTGGTAATACTAAAGTAAAAGCAGGGACTGTCTTAAACTAAAAAAAGGGTTGGTTCATGCAATAGAAACCAAACCAACTTGTGCTGAGTGAGCTACAAGAATATGGGATCAGGATCTGAGATTCAACTAGGTCAAATCTCAACTTGCTTTCTCCTCTCTCTGAATTGCTCCCTCTCACCTTGCATTGCTTTCTCTTCTCATTCCCAGGGCAGGGTTGAAGTCGAGATTGGGAAGGAGGGACTGAAGTTTGAGAACGGAGCCTTCACGTATTACGGTGTCTCTGCCCTGACAGCTCCTTCTTCAGGTGAGTTGCGCGTTTCTTCCCACCTCTCGCCGCCACTGATAGCCCTTTCGGGATGAGAGATTTGCCCCAGAGCTTGAGCTGCTGACCACTTTTTTAAAGGGGTGTCCTTGTGCTGAAACCCTGGAGAGCCGCTGCAGCAGAGGAAGGGGAGCATTCAGGAAAAGCTACAGAACTGCATTTAACAAGAACAGATAATAGGTTTAGATAGTTGTTGTTGCGGCTGCATTCATGAGAACTTGAAACACATTCATTTTTTTAAAGGCAGGACTTGCAGAGTTCTGGGTTAGAAGCCATATTCCTAAACTCCCTGCCTCTCATTTGCAACACTGATGTGTTTTCCTTCAATAGTTCATCAGTCCCCAGTGTCCACTCTCCGGATGAACCGTCGTGATCAGCAGCTTGAATGCACAGAGACCACCACATACTGTCCTGACTACACTGTCCGGGCACTCACTGATCTGCAGTTCATCAAGGTAAACACCATAAAAATAAAGACTCTGGAGAAGTATGCTGTTGACCACCAGCCAAAGATCTTTTGAAATTAGTTCAGCAAATAGGATTTCTCTTTGAAATCTGTAGCATTTCTCCATAGTGTGTGACTTTGGCTCACCTGCTTGAGTAAGTTCCTTCTTTTGACCAAATTGCAATCTTAGGCACCCATCAAGTCACGTGCTGATCTGCAGCATATATGATGCCCTGCTGGGGACTGGATAATCTCCCTGCTTTTGCAGTCTCAGGAATATGAGGTATATTGAGCTCCTAGGGGGCCGCATTCAGCTAGGCAAGATGTACAGGCAAGATTTTGGCAAAATCCTCTGGTGATCACAGATCACTAGGGTCGCACCTTTAATTGATTGCATTAACCAATTAAAACCCCCAAAGGCTCATCTGCAACTGCACCCAACTGGGAGGTCCGCAGGCCAGATCTGAGTGTGATGGCACTTTCCCCTCTTTGCTCTTAGCCAGGGACCCTTGGCGAACACAGAACAAACCAGCCACGTGATTTCCAAGGTGATTGTGGCTGAGGCGCAGATCATCTCTCACTGACTTGTGGCTTCTTTTCCACAGGTTACCCGGTTGCAGTATCTCAATGCTCTCATGGCCTCGAGGATACAGAACTCCCCACAGTCACCTGACACCGTTGAATTGAAAATCATCCCCAGCAGCCAGACAAAGCTTCTGAATGACAAAAATGCCACGCCAGGTATGTGCTTGTTCCGTTGTGGGTCACCAGGTGGTGCTGTGGCTCAGCTCCCTTATGCCCCCCCCCCCCCCCGGTGCCAGGACCTGCCATTTTCTCCACCCGTTTGGACACCGGCTGCCTGCTTGGGTGGAGACGGGGCAGGATTCCTGCAGATGCAACACCAGGGAAGAGGAGCTAGTCAGGAAAATCGGTTGGTGTATGTGCACAGGGTTATGATTATTGTCTAGTCAGTTTATTACACATCCTTCATCCTCAATTCCGAGGGCAGGTTGCAATTTTAAATTCAATATCAAAAGCAAGTAAAGCAAATTACAACCACAGAAATAAGGTGGTTCCTGAATATATATACCTCAGGTGCCAAATGCCAAGGTAAAGAGGTTTGTCTTCAGCATTCCCTGAAAGCAGGATAGTGAAGGTGCCAGGCAGACCTCTGTGGGGAGGGAATTCCACAGTGTGGGGCTGCCACAGAGATTGCCCTCCCTCAGGCCACTGCCTCCCAAACTTCTGAAGAAGGTGGAACGACCGGGGGGCCCATCTGCTGGTCTTACATCTGTCTGAGAAAATTGGCAGGGAGGAAGGTGGTAAAAGTCGTTTGGGGCTTTAAACTCTAGTATGACACGGAGAAGCAGACACGGAGCAATGGATCCAAACTACAAGAAAGAAGATTCCACCTAAACATTAGGAAGAACTTCCTGACAGTAAGAGCGGTTCGACAGTGGAATTTGCTGCCAAGGAGTGTGGTGGAGTCTCCTTCTTTGGAGGTCTTTAAGCAGAGGCTTGACAACCATATGTCAGGAGTGCTCTGATGGTGTTTCCTGCTTGGCAGGGGATTGGACTCAATGGCCCTTGTGGTCTCTTCCAACTCTATGATTCTATGAGCACCTTAAATTGTGCCCAGAAATGAAGTGGCAACCAATTGTCTCTCCTGCCACAAGATTTGGTGATGGCTACTGGCTTAAATGACTTTAGATGTGGCTTAGACCATTTTGTGGAGGATTGGTCTCGCCATGGCCTGGTGGCTAGATAGGAGCTCCATGTGCCAAGGAATGACACAATGGAGTAATCCCTGCTGAGGAGCTCTGGTAGGCCATTGTCTTCATGTCCTGCTTGTAGATTTTTAGAGGCTGTGGGATGCTGGACTAGGTAGACCAGAGGCAGCCAAGGTCAGGCCCTCCAGGTGTTTCTGGACTGCAGCTCCCAGCACCCCTCACCACCAGCCAGTTGGAGTTCAGCAACACCTGAAGGGCACATCTGTTGATGACCCCTGATCTTCTCCGGCACAACTCTCCTTCATTCATTTTTTCCTTCCACGGACTTGAGCACTGGCTCCGGCTGATGGCAGTTGTAGTCCAAAAGAGGGGTTCCAAACTCCCCCCCCCCCAATTGACCACATGGCCATTACTGAGGGTCTTGGCAGACCTCTAAATTATTTTTCTGCCTGTTCTGAAAACATAACATAGCAACATTGGCCTGCTTGATCAGGCCAATGGCCAATCTAGTCGAGAATTCTGTTCGCACAGCGGCCAAGCAGTTCACAGTTGCCCCCAAGGGAGACCCACAAGCACCCTCAGCACAAGAAACCCCTCCCCTCCTGTAGCCTCCAGCAACTAGTGCTCAGAAACATGACTGCCTCCGACCACAGAGCCATTGGGAACCTTATCCTCCTCTGGGAGCACGTTCCATAGTTTAGCTGTGCTCTGAAGAAAGAAGAAAGAAGGACTTTGTTTACCTGTCCTGAACCTTCCAACATTCAGCTTCATGGGATGAATGTGAATTCTGGTGTTATGAGAGAGGGGTGCACACTTGTCTCTATCCGCTGCAGCAATTGTAATGTGCTATATGATCTTTGATTGCATTTTTATGGCTTCTTTTATTTATTATATTGTATTTTATTGTATTTCCGTAGACTTCAAATTGTTATGTCATAAAATAAAAATAAAATAAATAAAAAGAAGCAATAAAAATGCAATTAAGACTCAGTATGAATGCTTAATGTGGACACACTTGAATGCATTCATTGCACCGCTGGCCTAAAACATCTGGCAGGGGGCACCTGGTTGGCGAAGGCTGCCAAAGGGCATGGGGATCAGGGGTGTTTGCCAAAGGCTTCATGAAAAGGGGAGGTGGGTTTCAAGGGAGGAGTTTGAAAGAAGGAAGGGAGAGGAGGCTTGATTTTCTGGGAGGCAGTCCCAGGCATGATAATGAGCATGAGACACAGAAATACCGTATTTTTCGCTCTATAAGACGCACCAGACCACAAGACGCACCTAGTTTTTGGAGGAGGAAAACAAGAAAACAAATATTCTGAATATCAAAAGCCAGAACAGCAAGAGGGATCGCTGTGCAGTGAAAGCAGCAATCCCTCTTGCTGTTCTGGCTTCTGGGATAGCTGCGCAGCCCGCATTTGCTCCATAAGACGCACACACATTTCCCCTTACTTTTTAGGAGGGAAAAAGTGAGTCTTATAGAGCAAAAAATACGGTATATGACAGTCACAGGCAGGGCTGTATCTGTCATTTGGGGACATAAGAGCTCAGAGACAGGCAGGAGGGGGAGGCAGTGAAGGTGAGAGTTTTGAAGGCGAGGAGGCAGCTCTTGGTCTGGATGCAGGAGCACAGGGGCGTTGTCAGTGGGGCTCCTTGCCCAGCAAAGCTGTATGTCTTTCCTTTCCACGCGTTTTCTTCTGCACTGTCCTTCCAGGAGCTAAACACTGCCATCTCTCCTCTTCTCTTTCTTCCTTTCTCCCTCCAGCCTTCCCGCTCAATCTCTCTTTCTTTGGCACAATTGAGAACTGCATTTAATACAGGCCTCTCTGCCATAGTCTGGAGTGCCTTTTTTGTTTGAAAACCACAAGGTAAATATATCCAGTTGGTTCCCTTCCTGCATTTCCCCTCCTTGCAGTGCCCTCTGGACCCAGGGGAAGGGGCAGCAGCAGGTCCTCTGGGGGCTATTGGGCTTCAGCCCCATCTGCATGGCTCATGGTCAGCAACACCTGGAGGGCCATAGGTTGCCTGGTCCTTGTTTAGTCTCCCAGTCGTGTGATTGCTGTATGACAAGCAGAACTTTCAAATGACCCAGTCACCGTAGGGACTAACTGGGTTACGCCTTCCCTCCTTCCCACGGAATCTGCATCTCATCAGGAGGTAGCTGCCAGGGGGAAAGACTCAACTAATCAACCCCTGGCCTGATGGATGGGTCATTAAGAGCACCCATCTTGGGTTGGGTCTACTCAGAAGTAGTAGAATGATTGTATCATGTCAGACTGCAAGTGGGAGATGCCAGTTTGAATGCTCCCCTTACTTCTTCTCTTCTGCAGGTCTTCTGCTTGCGGGGGTTTGTGTTTGTTGTTTAACGAGGGCAGCACCAACCCTCCTGGCTGCACCCTAAAGTGGAACAGTTCTTTCTACCATCTAATTTTTGTAGCATCTGCAAACCAGACCTTTGTCTGTTGGATCACTAATTGCCCCCTCCCCCGTCCTGCCTTTCCCACCTTAACCAGATGTGGATCTTTTGTGCAGGGGAGGAAGGGGTGGGCCCACCTTGCAAGAGGGCAGGGGAGATCCCTGGGGGGGGGGCAGGGGTTGGATTACACTGTTCTGATTCCATGCTAGCCTGCTTTCCTCCTCCCTTCAGTGAGACGAGAGAGAGAGAATCTGTCTCATTCCCAGGGCTAAAGGGTGTCTCCACTCTTCACATGGCAAGAGTACAGGTGGTAGTTTATCAAGTGGGTACTTGCCACACTGTGTTACGCAGGCACTTGGTGAACTGGCTGACTGTATTACCCTACCCCCCACCATGCACAACCATATTTGCCGGGTTGTGTGTGTTCCAATTTTGTGGGAGCAGAGAAATTGGCATTGGACGATACATCCAGCTTCCCAGAATCTCAACTTATTTGTTATTTATTTATTTATTTCTTGCACCTTTCTCCCCCAAGGAGGTCAAGGTGGTGTGTACATGGTTCTTCCCTCCCTCCCTCCCCCACCTTCCTCATTTAATTCCCACAACAACCCTGTGAGGTAGATTAGGCTGAGAGGCAGAGTGACTGGCCCAAGACCACTCATGGCTGAGTGGGAATTTGAACCCTGGTTGCTTCTCCTTGAAGGCAGTGATGTGCTTGAAAGAACCAGGGTGGCAGAGTGGTTGCTATTTCAGACTGCCAAGACCCAGGTTGACATCTCTGCTCAGCCATGAAGTGCACTGGGTAACCTTGGCCAGCCACTTCCTCTCAGTGCCTAACCTCCCTCGCAGGGCTGGTGTTTGCTGTGAGGATGGGAAGCATGCCACCTTGAGCCAGAGGCAAAGGTGAGCAGAGCAACCGCTGTGGAGCTGACCTTTCTGCAAGGGGCTGCTTTCTGCACACACCTCTCCATTCAAGCAGACAAGCAAGAGGCAGGATTGGAGCTCAAGAAGGGTGAGGACTAAGCCTGGGGAGAGGGCAGAGGGCCAAAGAGAGGGCCTTCCAGTCCTGAGGTCCCATCTGGAGAGCTGCAGGCTCCCCCATTACTCTTTCTTTCATACAGGATGCTCAGTCCCTGCTCAAGGCTCAGTTCTTCGTTGCCAAACTGCCAAGAGAGCCCAGCAATGGTGGGGTATAAACATTGCCATTCTTTCTCTTCCTTGCCACCCTCCCCCCCCCCCCATTCCAGGGAAAAGCAGAAGCAAGCTCAACCTTCTGGAAGAGGAGAGGCAGAGCACAGGGGTCTGACCCACTAGAGGCTTTGGGGGCAAGGGGCCTCGGGAGGCCCCCTCTGAAATCTCGGTCGCCTTCTCCTGGAGTCCACCCGTCCTTCCGAGGAACCTTTCACTTTGGCTCCTGCGTCCCAGAGAGACTCCTGGAACTGTGAAGGAACTGGCCAGCAGCCTCTTGGGTTGCTTCTGGTGCTCTGACCCGGCTGCAGCACCCAGGACGTCCTCTGAGCAGCACTTGACGGACAAAGGGTGGTTGAGTTGGGGGGGGGGCAATCTCTAAGACTGTGAGCAGCAGAGAACAGCCACCCTGTGCCTACGGACTGGATTACTTTTGCAGGAGTCTGTGTGAGCAGGGACCGGCAAGGGTGTCATTGCAACAGCGTTCCCTCTGCTCCACTGACTGCGTTGATCTTTTCCTCCCCGCGTGCAACAGATCTCCCTTCCACCCAGCGGTCTCACATGTACATTCCACCCACCCTCCAGCCGCACTTCAGTTTGTTAGTCCCCACACCAGGCTTGCACTGGTGGCTCCAGCGCTTGGCTCTGGGGCACCGCCGCCCACCAGCCTCCCTCTGCAGCTGTTGCACTTCCTGCTTTTGACTGTAGCTGCGCCCAGCCGCCATGCCAGGCCTGACTCCAGGACCTGAAACTTGCTCCGCCCACATTCCAAGCACACCCGCCTTGCTGGTCTTCTGAACGCCAGCACCAGGCTCCAAGGGCATTTGAACCAGCCGTGAGTCTCATCTGGCGCCAGGCAGGGCATCCTCCCCAAATTGTGCCAAAGTCCACACTCCCTAGAGCCACATGTGCAGCCTGACTCTGTCTTGCCAGGATTGCACTGCTCGCCCTCTTTCCAGAACATGGGTCCCCACGGCGATCGGGCGGTGGGCTCTGTCTGTGCCAAGCCAGGGAGTGCTGCTATTCTGCAAAGCAACCCTTCCTTCCCAGAGGATGCCTGTCTCCTGGCCACTCTCACCCAAAGTTTCATTCTCTTCCCCCTTGCTTTGCATCTCTAGTTCTTAAATCCAACACAGGTTTGAAAAACAGTTTGCACAGGTGGGGACTGGGGCAGGAGCCATTCTGACCCCGTGCTGGTGTTTCCCAAATCCTGGAGTTTAAGTGACTCCTCACGTAAGCTGTTGAGTGGTTGGGGATGGGACAACAGGATTTGCCCCATCAATCTGCCGGCATTCCAGGCACTGAGTCTCCCACCTTCTGAATGCTTGCAGTGCATGGAGGATCTGCAGCATTTTGCTGCAGTTTACCCACGAAGGCCTGCTGGGTGGAAGAAAGTCCTAAAGGACCGCCCTTCCTCCTGTACCTGCTCCTTCTGGCTCCTTGTGTTTGTGCTTAGAAGAGCAGCTGCTGTTGCATTTCCCTCTGGACTGGCCTTCCCCAGCCTGTGCACTTCAGATGCTTTGGACTACACCTTCCCATCAGCCCCATGCGGCACGGCTCCTGCTCAGTGGCCGATGGGAGCAGGAGTCCAGCACAACTGGAGGGCACCAGGTGGAGAAGGCTGTTCTCGGCTGTCCTCCTCGGCTGCCGGGTTCTGGCTGGACAGGCAGCACAGGGTGCTATGCTTGCCCTCCACGCTAGCTTTGGCAGAGAGAAACAGTCCCCCCACCCCACCCTCAGTTGCTACTTACAGTATTCCCCCACTGGAGTTCTTGTTTTTAAAATGAAATAAAGGACTGAAGAGCAAGAGAGGGAAAGAGAGAAAGTTGGTTTCCCTTTCTCCCTCTTGTCCTCTCCCTGTCCATAACCAACAGCAGAAGTTGTCTAAAAGCAATGTATAATTTCAGGTAAATTATTTGTAACCTGCCTTTATGTTGTAGTTTTTCTGCAAGGACTGTACCTTCAAAATGGAATAGTCTAATCTTATATATCTATTTATAAGTTACTGGCTTTAAGGAGTGTTCGGTATGCTGCGTGTATAACGACCTCTAAAAACAATTAGGGAGCTGTTACCATGAGCGGCTTCTGCGAAGGGGATGTAAATACCCCACCTTTCCTCTTACTCCTTAGGTTGCCCATGGCTCTGGGAAGGAGGACCTCCTTTGGTTTCCACCAAAGACAGTCTTGCTTACCTGTGGTGACAGGGACCACAGCCAGGCTCTTGCCAGGGTCGCCTCCCAGTCTGCCATGTCTGGTTGAGGAATCCCAGGCTGGGGGCCCCCATTCCACAGGCTACACCCCAGCAGCCCTTTTCTCTGTCCTCAAGAGATGGTGCTGGGCTCAAATGTGTCCTTGAACTGTGAAAATAGTCTCTGGGAGGAGTCGTAGAATACTATGAATTGGTGAGTGGCTGGCATGTATGACCAGTCACCCTTGATCCTCCTCCCCACAGGTATGTGGCTCCCCAGAAGATCCCCCCCCCCGATTGAAGCCATGGGCTGTAGGGTTACCAACAGTGGTTGAGAGGGGGCCCTTTCTTGTTTCAACCTTTGAGGAGAAAGAGTTGATGCCAGAGCATTGGAGAGAGAGAGGATTTCAGGAGCAGCCCTTGCTAAAACACATAACTCTGTGCACAAAGCCAGGGCTTCCAATGATTTATTCTTGTTCAAAGAGGAATCGCATCAGTTTCATATTCCAAAAAAACAAACACAAGCCTTTTGGGTGACTGGGGTTTAGCCATCCATAGTCAGCCCCACGCAGTCCCTTAAGTAGGGCATCGTTTGACATGCCAGCTGTGGGGTAGAGGAGGGCTGTCTTCTCACAGAGTGAAGGGCCAGAAATGTCAAGGTCAACAGCCTTTGAGAAAGTTCCACCACCTGATTGGCAAAGAGAGCCCATCCTCCAGATGGCCAAGTGTTGCTGCCCAGAGCTGCTTGAATTTGTCAGAAATTCCCCCCCAAAAAGTAGAGGCTAGAACATTGTTTTCGACACATTTAGATTCAAGATCAACTTGAGAAGAATTGAGACCTCACATTGGTTTGCAAAGATCCATTCAAGTAATTTCTTCCAATCCCCTCTGCACATTTCTCTGCAGAATGGAAGGGGCATAAAGGTACCCCTGACCGTTAGGTCCAGTTGTGGACGACTCGGGGGTTGCGCGATCATCTTGCTCTATAGGCCAAGGGAGCTGGCGTTTGTCCGCAGACTGTTTAGCTTCCTGCTGGAGCGGTACCTATTTATCTACTTGCACTTGACGTGCTTTCGAACTGCTAGGTTGGCAGGAGCAGGGACCGAGCAATGGGAGCTCACCCTGCCGCAGGGATTCGAACTGCCGACCTTCCAATCAGCAAGCCCTAGCTCTGTGGTTTAGACCACAGTGCCACCCGCGTCCCACGGAAGGGGCACAGACATGTATTAAAAGTTCATTCTCCAGAGTCCAGTGTGACCCATGTACCAGACAGCAAGGTCAACAAGGTAGACAATTGTGGTAACCAGACACTGAAGGGCAATGCCCATCCTGGCTCTGGGGCTCTTTCACTGATTACCTTGGAAAAAATCCATCAACAGGTATGTATGTCAGGTATACAGAACGTGAAACCCAGTTCCACGGTGAAGGTCAGCAGAAAGTCAGGGAGCTGCTCAGCACACTCCAGAAACAACAACAACAGTAAGGGGATGATGCCAAGAACAGCTGTGCCAGCAGTGTGCAAACTTTGTGGAACCTGCAGCACTTGAGATCCATTTTGCATCAGAGAATAAGTCCTTTGAGGATCATGTTTTGGTTGGAGGGTCATGGCCTGAACCAGCAGTGCCAAGATCCTGCTTCTCCAACAGACAAGGAATGAGAGGGCCGTGCCTGGAGGCATGTGGCTCCACAGCAGTGGCTGGGAATGGCAAGGAGGAGTCGCTGGCACCTTCTAAGGGCTGGGAGCAAAGAGGTTATGCCCTTTGCGGCATGTGCAAAGCCCCACCCCAGGGCGTCTCCCAAGGGAACAGGCACAGGGATGCTTGACAGGAAAGAGCTGGGGTGTTTCCCTCATGCCTGGGAAATTAAGGCAGCTGAGAGAGGATCCTTGTTTCTGCTTTTGGAGGCCGGCAGAGGTTTGGTTCATAACCAGCCGTGGCCTAAGTGTCTCAGGCATGGCTCCCCAGTCTACAAGGAAGTTGCTTCCAGTCCTCATCATTGAACCAGGAGGGCTGCAACTAAGCTCCAGAGGTGGCCTCCAGGATCTGTGAAAGGCAGAAGCTGTCTGCCTTTTCCTCCAAGGCCTCCTTGGACTCTCAGCCCCAACAGAACTTAAGAAGTGAAAGGCGCTTGGGCAGCCATCACAAGTTCCCCCTATCATGCGGCAGAGTGAGGAGGCTTTCCAGGCAGTAGATGGGGAGGGGGCGCAGTACAAGAGGGGCAGCTCCTGCCCTCCCCAGACGTTCCTCCTGAGCTCCCCGTGACAAGGCTTTCCGGCTGGTGGGGTGGCTGGCTGGCTACTTTGTCTCTTCCCAATGACTCAACACACCCTCACCTGCGAGTGCCCTGGTTGGCTGCTCCAGCAGGTGAGTTCAATGCGCTGCGCTTCTTACTTGCGCTGCTGCTAATGCCCTGCAACAGACCCAGGCAGAGCAGTGGAGCATTGGGAGAAAAGCTGTGTGCCCCATGGCCTGCCCTGCACCCTCTAGGCTTGTGTGCCGCCCATCACCAGCACTGAAGTGAGAGTTGGCTGCCATTAACAACCAGTTTCTGGAAGCAGAATCAGGCTGGTGTGCCATCCTGTCCTTTGCCTAATGTCTGGCAGGGTGGGGGGGACTAGCCCTGCAGCCCCCCTCCTGGGTGTTCCTGTGCAGCAGACCACGGCCGCAGCATTCCCGTCACCTGCTTGCCCTGCCTGACAAAGCTGCATCTACCCACCTCCCTGTAATAAAAGCCTTTTTCCCCCTCCACCCTTCTCACTGGCCAGAGAGGACAGCCGATATCCCTGTTTCCAAAGGATGACCATCTTTCCCACACACGCCCCAGATCACAGCCACAAGGTTTCCAAGTGCCATCTCTTGTGCCTTAGTTTCTCCTCGGGTGACAGCCTCCACTGAGAGCCGCAAGAGGGAGGGAGTTTGTCGGCTCCACCAGGAAGAGCAAGTGAGGACAGGCCCAGCATGGCTGGCTCCCAGCCCACTCCGAGGAGCAGAAAACTGACCCTCAAAGCCTGTTGAGACAAAAGAGGGAGGCCTCAGGGATGACCTCTCAGCCTGAGGGTACCAAATAAGTACCTGGTGCCCCGCTGGCTCCAGAGTCATGAGGGGGTGGGGCATAGCTGCTGAAGGGCAAGGGGAGTGAGTTGGTCCCCAGCTGGTAGAGGGGTCGGGTGGAATGTCAGCTCACAGAGCCAGCACCCCACCACCCAAGATCCCCCACTCTCAGCAGCTCCTGAGGGGGCCTCGCTGCCGGTTGGCACAGGCCTGCAGTGTCTCTCGGATGCCCATCTGCCAGTCTTTCACCAGGTCCACTGGAGTCACCGCCTCCTGCCAGAACAAAAAATGGCATCAGACAGCTCTGCCTGCCTCTCCGCTTCCTGCCTCAAGCTGAAGGCCAGGAAGAGGCAGAAAGAAGCCTTCCAATCTCTCTGTTGGGGTGGGGAGCCTGAGACATGCCAGGTCTTGTGGCAGGACTGACCACAGGGCAGCAGGCTGCACCCTGGAGAGCTGCAGCTTCCATGCTCCCCACACTACAGGCTCAGCCTGTTTGGGCTTCTTGACAGATAGGATGGCAGGCTATGGCACAGGCCCACCGCTGGCCGCAGAAGGCAAGCAACGGGGGCTTTTCTCGCCCAAGCAGCCCCCTCTAACTGTCCTCGTTGAGCATCAGCTTACCGTATTTTTCGCTCTATAAGACGCACCAGACCACAAGACGCACCTAGTTTTTGGAGGAGGAAAACAAGAAAACAAATATTCTGAATCTCAGAAGCCAGAACAGCAAGAGGGATCGCTGCGCAGTGAAAGCAGCGATCCCTCTTGCTGTTCTGGCTTCTGGGATAGCTGCGCAGCCTGCATTCGCTCCATAAGACGCACACACATTTCCCCTTACTTTTTAGGAGGGAAAAAGTGAGTCTTATAGAGCAAAAAATACGGTAGTTCTCACTCTGCCAGTAAATCTGCCTGGGCTTCTGAGTGCAGGTATGGACACTCATTAAAAAAACCCCCTATACTGGGAAATTACATGGTGCTGAGAAGGGTTATAGACTGACCTTTGCCCTTTCTATGTGAAGGGCCCTTTTATGCAGGAGCATTTAGCATCTGAAGCTATCACCTGCAGCCTGCTATGATACAGCCCAGACACAAGTTTACAGACTCAGTGAGCCTAGAGTAGACTAGGCCTTAGAGTGGTGCAGAAAGCGAATGGTACATTTGGGCTCTGGGTGCCCAAGGCTCTTCCCTGCTTGCTGCCCATTCTGAAAGGGTGGTAAAACCTCCCCACTGTCCATGCCTCACCTCATTCTGGATGGCCAGGTTTGCCCCGTACATCAGCAGCGTCTTCACAGCCTTGAAGCGTCCCAGCCTGACTGCGTCGTGAAGGGGCGTGTCTCCTTCCTGGGCAGGGGGAGGCAGAGTAAGTGCGCCTGGCCTCCTCCACACCAGGGCCAGTTAAAGGGCAGATTCTTAGCTCGGCAGAAGAGCTGCTGCTTTGCATGCAAAAGGATCTCTGGGTCAATCTCCGGCTAAAAGGATCCCAGGCTAGGAAAAAGCCCTGCTGGAAGTCTCAAGGACCCACGGAAAATGGCAATGAACAAACTGACCTGGGCTAGAAGGATGAATGCGCCAACTCAGTAAAAGGAGGGCTGTGTGCAGAGTGTGTCAGATAAAAAAAAATTCTGTGTCTTGCATATATTATGCAAACAAGCGCAATTGCTTTTATTTTGCATAATTCCTTCTGCTAAAGCAAAGAGCTCACTGTGAGGCGAGGGCCATTTCTGAAAGAGCTTGAGGATACACCCCAAAGTGCCTGGAAGGAAAGACCATCAGAAGAGCCCTGCAGCTGGATCAGGCCAAAGGCTCATCTGGTCCAGCATCCCATCCTCAAAGGCCATCCAGACACCAAAGAAACCTGAGCAGCCCCTCACTCCTCGCAGGGGCTTCCCGGCATTCAGAGGCGTAGCGCCTCCGGCGGCAGGGAGAGAACTCAGCCGCTGAACTCAGGAGGGTTTCTGCTGCCAGCTCACCTCCCAAAAACAGTGCAGACTTTTGGGCAGAGCCAAAATGAGGGCTTGGCCACCCCAGCTGCTCCCCACAGCCCAGAGGCAGAGGCCACCCCTCCCCTCCATCTCGTACCTTGTCTTGCGCATTGATGTTTGCCCCGCAGGCAATGAGGTGCTCTGCGCAGTCGCTGTGCCCTGTCCGGACGGCCACGTGCAGGGGGGTGCTCCACAGCTGCCAGAGAAAGAGAATCCCTCAGAGCCCACCCCTTTGTCCCGGTGGGGACTCCGTCACGGAGGCAGCGCCCCCAGATGGGGCAGGCAGCATTGGCTGAGGCTGCTCACCTTGTCCCGTGTGGAGATCTTGGCTCCCCTGCCCATCAAGCGCTTGAGGATCTCCAGGTGCCCCCCACGACAGGCCCAGAGCACAGGGGTCGCGTCCAGCTGCGTCAAAGCAGAGCCCGCTCATTATAGGGAGAAGATCATTTGGGGCACAAGAAGGTCTGGCTGCACAGGAGCGGGGAGGTGGGGAAGGGCAGTCTGTGGCATAAAGCAGACTTCGCCAACAGGCGCCTGCCACATTTTGGACTACAAATCCCATCATCATCTTCAGCATCATGCAGCCCTGCTGGCTGGGGCTCTTGGGAGCTGTGCTCTAAAGCATCTGGAGAGCACCAGGTTGGCAAAGAGAACGGTGGGGTGGGCGTACCCTTCCTACTTTTTGGAAAGGGTCCCAACCTCTCCCTCCCTGCCTCTCTTTCCCTCTTCAACCACTAGAGCTTCAGCCAGGCAGGAGAGCGCATGCCTGTCCTCTGGGCTGGAATCGTGGCCCCGACGACAGCCAACCTGGCTTGCTCCTGCTTTTTAGCATTTTTAAGCCAGTGAGTGAAGTTAAAGTAGTGATTGATGGGTACGTTTTCTCCAGCAGCCGGGGTCAGGAATCCCTGGGTGCTCACCATGTCTCTTGGCTCCAGCTTGGCCCCAGCTTCCAGCAGCTTGTCCACAATCTCTGCATGGCCCCGCAAGCAGGCCCGGTGCAGGGCTGTACATCTGAACTGCAGGAGGAAACACAAGGGAGCCCCTTGTCTTGACTGGCCGGCACCCTGAGGGTCTTCTATGATGGATACTTGGCACAGCCCATCAAGCCAAAACAGCCTATCCTGGGGCAGGGGATCTCCTTCCTAGTGCAGAACTGCACATTACTCTAGGATAGCCTTTGCCAACCCAGTGCCCTCCAGAAGGTTTCAATTACAACTCTCATCAGCCACAGCCAGCACTGGAGGGCACCAGGTTGACAAGGGCTGCTCTAGCAAATGCAGACCTTTGTCAAAGTCATGCGACTTGAGGGACAGGGCAATGGGATGTTTGTAGGGGAGAAGTGCTGGGAAGAAGTGCGCTTAAGCTTTTCCCTTCCACTGATTCCCCCTCTCCACGCGTATCTCCACGCTTACTGCCAGGCTTATAGCCCAGCAGAGGAAACACTTCAGGGTAGGGGGACCTGGAAGAAGGATGTGGCAGGGAGGGAATTCTCCTTTGCAGGGGATTTTACCCCTGCAGTGAAACACATTTGCCTACAGAGAAACCGGTGATCAGAGCCACATAGCAGCTTTGACAAGCATTTGTTACTTTGGGGTTGGGGGAAGAAAGCTTCATTCACCACGAACCATGACATTTTGAATCCCCTCCAAACCAATGGCAAAGTTTTGTAGTTGTTTTGTAGGTTTTGTAGTGCAAACCCTGCATTTTGCAGGGCCTCCCAAACTGAGGAACTGATACATCCAACAGGGGTTCATAGCTTGATTCTGTATATCAATTACTCAGTTGGGGGGGGGGCTAAAAAACGTGGGGTTCATGCTACAAAACCCCATGAAACAACTACAAAAGTTCAGCACCCGTATGGAGGGGACCCAAAATCTTGGGGTTCGTAGTGAATGAAGCTGGGGAACACCAAAGGGGAAGTTTTATTTCCACCAGCGGGTTGTCTGCTTCTGGTGCAATGCAGCTTAAAAAGTTGCTGAGTAACTGTCTCCATGTGAATATATTGTGCAGGGCTAGTCTGCCTCTGACTGCCAGATACCAAGAATCAAAAGTGGGGAAGAGACGGCTCTTGTGCTCAGATCCTGCTTGCGGGTTTCCCACAGACGTCTGGCTGGCCCCTGTGAGAAGAGGATGCTGGACTAGATGGGCCACTGGCCTGATCCAGCAGCAGGCTCTTCACACAGACGTTAAACGATGGAATCTGTCCCACACGATGTAGTGATGCCACCAACTTGGATGGCTTTACAAGAGGACAGGACAAATTCATGGAGGAGGACAAGGCTCTCCTTGGCTGCTGGCCACAAGGGCTCGGCTCTCTCCCTGCTGAGAGGCAGCGTGACCCTGAATGGCGGCTGCTGGCCATCGCAAGCAGAGAGACATCTGGCTTGGCCACTGAGAGAACAGGATGCTGGTGGGCCTTTGGCCTGATCCTGCAGCCACGCTCCACTTGCACTCTCGTGGATGTATATTTTTGATACAAGCACCTATCAAAACTGCAGATAGCAAAGGGCCATCTTAGCAACCATTCATCGCGTGAGAGAGAAGCAAGAACCGCACTTCTGAGGTGATGCCTGGCACAAAACACCTGGAATTTTAAAACTATCCTTTGGGAATGATTGTTTTCCACTGATGCAAATTTTGACAGATGTAATCAATCAACTAAGATGGCTTTAGTGAGGTAGGTGGTGCATCTGCGGCTGGATCTCGGGGTTGTTGGCGCGTGGGGGAAGGGCAATCAAGTGACCATCCCAGAGAGTGGCAGCTGATGGAAGAAGTGGCCAAAAGGCCCGACGTTGGTCCCTGAGCTGGCAGGGGTACCCCAGGCCCCTCCAGAACTGGAGCTCATCACCACAGCAACATCCTTCCTTTCAACTTATTTTTTATAGTTGGGGGTGGAAGCCTGAGCTCATGTTGTTATTTTTACTGTAAAATATATTATCCTCTTCTACACCAAAATGAGGCTATTCCAAAGTAAATGTGCTTTTGCATCAGGGCAGGAGGAAAAGCAAACTCAATTTTATTCCAGGAGCTCAGTAGTGCCGTGATTTAAGTGAGTTTGGAATGCAAAGCTGCATATGCTGGGTCTTTTTGTTTTTTATCATCAGAGCTGGCAAACTGCTTTTTGCTGCTGTTTGGTCTAATGCATCAGGAATGTGGAATTGCTTATAATACGGGGGGGGGGGGGGACGGACGAAGAAGGGAAATGGTAATTGTGTGTTTCATAACTCCGTGTCTAAAGGGGGTTCCCCATAAGACCATTCAATCCAACCAAATAAAACCAAGGCAGAGACCTGACCAGGGTGAGGGGAGGGGAGCCCCTGATGCTGCAGCTGTGATGAAAGCAGCAGAGTTTTGGACTTAAGTGAAATGATCTAAAACAACCACACTCTCCAGAGAAGATCTCCTGCAGAGTGAGCGAGAGTTGCGCAATATCAGGTTGGTTCCTTTCAGTGGGGCTTGTGCAAGAGAACGCCCCAGGGGATTGCACCCTTTAAGGCTGAATAAAAGGGGAGGTGCTTTTTGGCTCTTCACACCAATATATCTTGGGCAAATTTGCCTCTCTCTCCCTTTGCTAGTATCCTCCACCCCAGCTGCCATCCTTGCCTTTGCCGTAGGCTCCCTGAACTGTTTCATCATTAGGCAAATTCCGGATGGAAGCAGGAGGCTTGCGTTTCTTAGCACCCCCTTTACCTTGTCATGAGCGTTGGGGTCCCCTCCATCTGCCAGGTATTTCTCAATGACAGGAATCCGGTTCTCCAGTGCCGCTTGAAGAAACTGCACTGGACCCACAGGCTCTGTCTATAGAGGAGAGGGATAGGAGTCAAACTCTGCTTTTCCACAAGGTACCTGTCCCCCTTTGAAGAGAGGGGACACTCAGTCTGCCTTGTCCACCTTCACCCCACCCCAAAACTAAGCAATACTACTGCTATTGCTATTACTACTACTACTACTACTACTACTACTACTACTACGGTTTTTTCATTGAACAATGTACAAATTCTGTTTAAATAATTAATAATTTTACTACTAATAATTCTACTAATAATTTTACTTATAAAAAGAAAGGTCTAGTTAGTGCCTCAGAGATAACAATATGGCTGTTCCATTGCAAAGTCTGCAACCAACTTGCTTAGCCCTGAAGGTGGATGGGCAGGGACAGCCCTACCATTAGGCAGAGGGAGGCATCTGCTTCAGGTGCCAATGCTGGTGGGCAGAGCATCCATCTCCCACCATTCCCCTGGGGACCCTTAAGCCAGCCTCTGCTCTCAGGGATGCAGCAGAAGACACTGTCCTGCTGGTGGTGTGGAAGGTGAAACTTGAATTCCGGGTGTGGAATGTGATGGCACCATCTTGCCCTTTGCTTCAGGTAGCAAAATGTCTTGTCCCAGCCCTATAAAGGGGACCTCTAAAGCCGATCTGGGTATGTTGAATAAGTTCCTATGAGAGATGCACCAGCCCCTAATTAATTTAGGGCTTGCAAGGGGGCAGCACTTTGAATTGCACCCAAAAAAAACCTGGAAGCCGTCTTATGATGGGACCCAGTTGGTAACCTGGGCACCATAGTAGCTTGCAAGTGCTGATCACAGGCAGTCCCACAGGCAGTCTATCTGGGATGCTATCCAAGCATGGATACCTGTGACAAGACCAGGTTTTTCTGAGAAGAGATGCAATTGGTGGTGCACCAACGCAAGAACCTTTGGGGGATGAATGCCTGCCAAGCTAGGTCCAAGCCACAAACTTCCCCTTGCAGGGGAAGCACAGCCCCCTCCCTCTAAAGCAGTGCGTCAAGGCTACACCTGTGCGGCAGCACACAGTCTTCTGGCAAAGCCTGCGGAGACTCACCATCACTTCTGGCTCCCGTTCTTTGGGGCGGACCACTTTCTTCAACCTCTTCTTATTCTTGCGAAGCTTGACAAGCGCCTCCAAGTCCTGCAGGCTGTCTAGCTTCAGCCTGGAATTGCTGAGTGTCTCAAGCTGGAAAGGAGACGGGGGGGGGGAGGAGATGAGTGGGCAACCGGCTTCCCCCACAGCACCTGCCGCAGTGGGGGAGAGGAGGCCTGGGACGCCCAGGGGGAGAGCTTTGCCGCGCCCCCTTGCAAAGCTTCCATTCATTTCAGAGGGGTTTGTGAGGGCTGCTTCACAGCAGGGAGGTGTTTGCTTGTCTGCCACAGTTCAAATTATCCTGCCACTCTTCCTGGTGCTCACTGTATTCAGGAGGCTGCCCCACACTGCTTCACAGTAAACCAGGGGTGGAGAATGGGATCTAGCCACTGGGGAGGATGCTGACAGCCCTCCACCCACGTGGGCCACTTGGGGTGCAGCCACCCACCTGGTATCCCCTTGACAGGGAACAGCTGCAGCTGCTTTTGGGCAGGACCCGGCTCCATGCAGGGGCTCTGACTGAGAGCTCCCGAGTAGAACCAGACCCAGAGAGAGACCTGCATTCCATGCCAAATGTAAAAGGCACCCACGAGCCAAACACAAGCCAAGGAGTCACCAGGAGTGCCCTTTCAGGCTCCCAATTGTCTGTTGCTTTCTTGAAAAAAATGTTTTGTTATGAATGTGTTTGCTGCCCTGAGCTCCTTCAGGAGGAAAGACAGGATATAAATTCAATCAATCAATAAGTGCAACAGAGCCGACAGAATCTTGTGGCCCTTGAAGGGCTAAGAGATCAAAGCATAAAGAGGATTCAGTCTTCAGTGACATTTAATAGAAGCAGAGCATCCGGACCATAATCTTCCCGAGGGTAGACCAGTTTTTCTTAACCTTGGATCTACAGCTGTTGTTGGACTACAACTCCCATCATCCTTGACCACTGGCCCTGCTAGCTAGGGATGATGGGAGTTGTAGTCCAACAACAGCTGGAGACCCATGTTTGAGAAACACTGGTGTAGATCAGTGGCGTAGCGTGGGGGGTGCAGGGGGGGCTGGCCGCACTGGGCGCAACATCTGGGGGGGGCGCGCTCGCAGCTCTCTGCCCCTACCTGGCTCACTCACTCTCTCTCACTGCAGCGCTGGCTGTGCGAATCCGATCCGAGCCGCTGGGTCGCTGCCCACTGTGGAGGGGGTGGGTGCCAGGCGTGCGGTGCGGAGAGAGAGCGAGGGACTATCTGGGGGAGGGATGCCAGGCGTGCGGTGGAGGGGGTGGGTGCCAGGCGTGCGGTGCGGAGAGAGAGCGAGGGACTATCTGGGGGAGGGACAGATAGTCCCAGATAGCTGAGCGCGGGAGAGAACCACACCAGACCAGCCCAGGCAGCAGCAAGAAGAAGCTGGCAGCGGCGGCAGGTTAGGGGGCGCAAATTACTTGCCTTGCCCCGGGTTAGGGGGCGCAAATTACTTGCCTTGCCCCGGGTGCTGACAACCCACGCTACGCCGCTGGTGTAGATGATCCATTGCATTGCTATTCCAGATCTGTATTCATATAGATTGCTCAACCATCCTCTAGAATGTGCTCTGGCCATTTCCTTTTCTGTGGCCTGTCTCTCTTTTGTAGGAATCAGCTCTATCACTTTCACTCTCTCCTCCCCAAATATCATTGCCTTTACATCTGTTTACACACATACTCCAAACTGCTATAGGAAGCAGGGTGTGTGTGATCACATCAGAGAATACAGTGCAGGGAGCATTTAGTCCTTTCCCCACATACAGTAGTCCCATAGCATTTCCCCCTCCCCACATCCTACAATGAAGTCTGGGGGAAAGTGGGGTGGACCTGCCCACTTGACTACATTGAGTTAGAAACCTGGAAGCAGAGCTGCTCTTCCCATTCCAGCTTCAAGCAGAACTGCCTGAGTTTGCTGCTGCTAAATCCTCCATGTCTGGAAGCACCTTTGATCTTTCAAGTGCCATGTGATGCCTTGGGAACGCAGATCAGCCTCTGGCTCAGCTGCGTGAAGAGATCCCAGGTGCACACCTTTGTGTTGTCTGTTTGGCCCATTGACTGCTGGGGGACTAAGGAACAGCTGGCCAGCTGGCTTGCCAGACAAGAGCCTTCTTATCCACTATTGCTCCCTTGTGGCTGTGGGGAAGCCAGGCCCCTGCCCACGCCACCCCCCCCCCACGAGCAAGGTGGAACTTCTCACCCACCTTTTTCTTCTTCGCATCTTCTGCCTTCTGCCTTTCCTTGCTGACTGCTTCCCACACACCTGCCGGGCCTGACCGCCATCTCTCTGGCTCCCTGGCCGCGCTTCCTGCCAGCACTTCAAAACCTCTCCCTTTCTCGTCATGTCGTTCGCCACTTACCTGGCGGGAGAGGGGAAAAGGCAGGAGCATGAGGACTGTCTTGAGCCCCTCTCTCTCTTCCAGCAAAGTGTCTATATCCCTCTGGTGGTGGGTGTCAATAGCCCACCTGTAGAGCATCTCTTTGGATGCAGAAGGTGCCAGGTTCAATCCCCAGCATCACCAGGTAGGGCTGGGAATGTCTCCTGCCTGAAACTCTGGAGACCTGCTGCCTGAAAGCACTATAAGGCAGTTTCTTGTGCTGCTGGGATTGTAGCCTCTGTGGTACTGTGGTTAGAGGGTTGCACTAGGACCTAGGAGACCAGGGTTCAAATCCTACACTCAGCGGTGAAACTCACTGGGTCTACCACCTTGATCTCCTTGTTGGAAGGAGGTGATATAAAGACAGTAATGACAGCAATGATTCATAAAATGGACCAGGGCAGGGCAGGAGGGCGGGAAACAGGGTGGGAGGGAGAGGGAGAGCCCCAAGTTTTGCAGGTGTACAAAATAACTTAAGGAGGTCGTCTCACAAATGCACCAAAGGGGCACAATCTGCCTCAGTTGCATCAGAATCCACAGCAGCCTACCTGGCCCCAGAACGCCCACTGGAGTTCTTGAGCTGCTCTTAAGCTCCCACCTGCCTGCAGTCAGTTGCTCCCTCAGCCCAGTTTATATGTTTCTGCAAGTTGCTGATCCACCTTGCTCTCCCGCCAAGTGGAAAGGGTGCCCAGGGCCAGGGCCAACTTGCAACATTCCCCCCCTCCCTGCCGCCTTCTCCTCCTGGCCCTGATGAAGCAACTTCTATTTATATAGATATGTATATAAGCAGCAGCCCCTGGCTCAGGAACACACATCATGTGCGGCGAATGCTCCCTCCTCCCGCAAGGGCAAAGTCAGCACTGTCCACCACAGGGCCGACTGGAGACATTTGGGCGCCTGAGGCAGGGCGTCTCCAGGGTGGAAAATCCCCAGGCACTAGCAGGTGACTGGGAACAGCCGCTGGGCAAACTTCATTCCCATGAAGCCCCAGGCTCTCATGCCCGTTCCAGTCATTGCAAGAGGGCGATCATTTCCTGACTGCTTGTAGCTCGGCGTGGTCTGCCCACACCCAGCCCCACGCTCTCCCTGGCCAAAGGAAAACGCGATGCTTGAGATGTCCAGAGACAACAGGAGACATGTTGGCAGCGAGGCAGAAAACCCAAACACCTAAGAGCCCTTCAAGTCCCGCATCCTGTTCTCCCTGTGGCCACCCAGATGCCTTTAGGAAGCCCAAAGGGAAACCAGCAAGAAGCACTGGGGGTCCAGAAGAGAGCCAGTGGGGTGGGGTGGAACTGGGCTCAGTCCTGGGAGGCCGAGGCTTACATTCGGTCACAAAGCTCACTGGGTGACCCCGGGGCCAGTCACGGCCTCTCAGCCTCACCTACTTCGCAGGGTTGTTGTCACAGGGAGAACCACGTGGGGGTGGGGTGGAGCTGGGCTATAAATGCAGCAGATTAATTGTTGAATAAACTCTCCTGGCTTGCAATGGCCTTATGCCATCACTAGTACCCACTGATAGCCTCATCCTCCAGGAATTAGTCCATTCCTCTTTTAAAGCCTCCATTATGCTCCCCTTCCAAAATATACATTACAAATACATTTGGTTGCCTGGGATGGAATCCAAAGGGTGCCCCCCTCACCCCCTGCTGGGGTCAACACTAAAAAGTCTTGCTGCCCCTTTCAGGCTCTGCTCCTGCCTTTCTTGATCCCCCCCTCCCCCACTTTCCGGGGACCCCCCTGAAGCTTGGCAGGGATGACCCCAGAAATAATGAAGGCAGCCCACAGGTTAGAAAACACACCCCACACCCTTAAACAGTGTTTCAACATGTGCCACCTGAGGCAGCCCTCCCCCCCCCCGGCTGCACAGCGCCTGAGCATAACATTGCTAGAGTAATGCGATGGCTTCTAGGCCTTGCTGCTGCCACAGGCCAAGCCTGAACGGAATGGCTCTTTTCTCCCCAGTTTCAGTCCCCCCAGCGCGGTCAGTGGCTCCCTTCTTTCTTAGGTCTCCAGGGAAGAGGACACCCAGAGGTCTTGGGTGACCTCCATGAGGCAGCAAGCAGAGCTTCAGCTGGACACAGCAGCCAAAATAAGACACCAGCTGCAGCGCCAGGCCATCCTCATGCCAGGGGAGGCCTAGCAGGCTTGTTTGTGACATCCTTCCCGCCTGCACATATAAGGCAGCTGAAGGAGTTCGTTCACTGTCTCAGCTCATTCAGCAAAGGAACATAGGAGTCTGCCTTTGACCGATCCATCTAGCTCACTATTGCCTGCACTGACTGGCAGCAGCATTCGGGGAGGGGGGGGTCAAGCAGGTTCTCTCCCAGCCCCACACCTGGAGATTCCGTTGGGGATTGAACTAGGGACCTTCCGCATGCAAAGCAGATACTCCACCCGTCCCTTGACAGCAAATTTAATTGTTGTTGTTTCATACAAGAGACTTCCTCAGCCCCATCTGGAGATATGGGGCATTGACCCCAGAGCCTTCAGGTGGGCTACCGTGGAGCTGCAGCAGGCACACCCCCATCACCTGCTGGTCGGCTGTATTGTACTGCATTCCTATTGAAATGAGCGCCATTCTAAATTTGCATGTATACAGCTAAATGGCCATATGGAAACTGCTGGCCCTTTTGTCTTCTTTTGGGGGCAACACATAGCTGGCCACCCCAGCCCACACCGCCTGACACTTGGAGTGTGACTCCCCCGCCCTGCCCCCGCAGTCTGGAGCAGTCCTGGATCAGAGAACCTTCCCACCCAAATAAGGTCTATGGCAGGTGTGGGAAGAAAGCACATTGGAGCCTTTGAGTAGATTTCTAGGTGATGTGCAGTCTGCCTGCAAGGGGTTCTAACTAATTGCCTCAACAATTGCAACAACCCAGCTCATTCCTGGTCCTGGTCACAAATTCCTGGGCTGAGCAGACACTCACAGAGACATCCGGTTCCTTAATTCTCAGCGCGCACATGCCTGGCCCCACACTGTTTTGCACCAAACAGGCTCTCATTAAAAAAACAAAAGCCAAAGCCTGCCGTTTGCCCATCTCTGAGCTGAGAGCCCATCCCACTACTCCCAGTTTGCTCTGGATTGCCCTCAGCCCCCCACCCGACCCCTCCATCGCTTACCAACTGCTGAATGCTGAAGATCTCCATGGTCCCCCCTACCCCAGAGCCACAACGCTCACTCCTTGGCCGCCAGGCACAGCAGCTGTTTTTATTCCACCCGGGGGGGGGGAGGCTGCCTTTGGGCTTTGCTCCAAAGCTCTCCCTCCCCTCCAGCAAACTGGATAATTCAGGTGCCATGTCATACGGGCTAAAATAACTTCATAGTTTAAAGGTTTCCAGAGCTTGCAATGGGATTCCCAGGTCCAGAGTGGGAAACGTGTGCAATTGTTTGGAATGAGAAGAGCTCCCAATAAATCAGAGCCGTTGGGAGTCCCATGACATTGGGGAGGGGGCACAGGCTCCCATGCTACTTGCTCCCAAGGGCACTGCATTGGCTGCCAAGAAGCTACCGGCCCCGATTCAACGTTGTTGGCCTTGACACACAAAGCCTGGACCAGCTGGGGGCCTAAGTGCCACAGGAAGCTGCCTTAGACCAAGTCAGCCCATTAGTCTATCAAGCTCAGTGTTGCCTACACAGACCGGCAGCAGCTCTCCAGGGTTTCAGATCTGCCTGCCTGGACCTGGGACCTTTGCATGCAAAGCAGATGCTCCGCTGCTGTGCTGTGGCCCCTGCCCAGTTGCCGGCAGGAACGCCTTCCCCAGAACTTGCACTCTGGATTCAGGGTGGGATAAAGAAGCGGGGAGCAGGTGACCATGTGTACAGGCAGGTGGAGTGAAGCCTGGATCTAAAAAGCTGCAGCCCAGACAACAGCCTCTGCCTCCTGTGGATTTGCAGACAGTTGAGCAGAAGAGATCCTCCCAGAGCAGTTTAACAACCAATCCCTTTTCACAGGGGACTCTGGGAACTGTAGCTCTGCGAGGGGAAAGCACAGCTCCCATTATTCTTTGAAGGGAAGCAAACACCTCTTCACATGTAAGGTGTGGATGTGGTCTATGTCTACAATGTTTGATCATGCGTCATTGTTTTACCATTAAACCTGGGGATTTTGGTTTTTTTAATTGTGTCTGTAAGTTGCCTAGGAAGCAGTTTTATATCAGACCAAAAAAACTGAATGAATGAATAAGCTGGTCCAACAAGAGGGGAAATTTCAGAAGTAAATTACTCTCATGGACTGAATATAAATTACAAAAACACATGAGATCAATAACACTTAAGAGGATTACTGAAGAGGTGAAGGAAGACCTTTGAGCAGCTGAAACCAGGCAGGGAAACTTGTGGCTGGTCGGATGCAGTCAGCCCACCACCATCCAAAGCATCCAGGGAGCACCAAGCTGGCGAAGGGTGTCCCAAACTGCCACTCATTTGTTACTGTGGGCTGCACGGCTTCTCTTTCTACCACCATATTGCTGGGTGGAGAAACAACAGGGCTGAAAACCTCTGGGGCGGAAGCCATCCTCTGGCTGAGTGCACTGGAGCCCCATTCGCCTCTGCCAGCCTCCTTCTGCTGCTGCCAAAGTCTCACAGATAAACTACTGAGGTCTGGTAGAAGGTAGGGAAGGGAGGAGGTTACAGGAATTTGAAAGCCAAGATTCTCTGTCGCTGAAGAGTTCATGTTACAGGTACAGGAGGAGCAGGATGGAAATAGCTGCCAGATAGGATGATATTTAATCTTGTTGAGATGCTATTCCCACTGCCCAAGCGCTCAAGGTTACATAAACACTCCAGGATTCTGCTTCAGGAAGTGCAGGCATTGGGTGTTTTGGGGTGGGGGAGAAGAGAGCTGCTTTTTAATTTGTCAAAAGTTGATGCAAAAGCTAGTTGAGGAAATGCATGAAATCAGAGAGTTGGTTCAATTGTGTGATGGGTGACAGGAGAGAGGAAACTTTAAATATAAAAGGCTTCCATTGCTTAAATATCTAAAAAAATATTGATAGGGATGTTGACAAAGATATTTTCCATACGGTAAGATTAAGAGGATACCGTGATAACTGCATTGATTATTGACTAGATGTGTGTGTGTGTATCTATAAATCTCTATCTATATAGACACACTCTTGGTAGTGTGATGTGTGAACAGTGTTATTATTTAGTGTTTGGTCACAAGGAATATTTCTTTAAAAGGAAACACTAAGTTGATTCAAAAGTTCAAGTGGGGAGACAGGTGAGCTCATTTCCCTTTGCTGCTCTCAGTGGCCAAGGGCACAGCGAGATCCCTCTGCTCGATAAACAGTATCCCGTTACAGGACAGCGCTGGATCAGCTGAGCCAACAAGAGTTCATTCACCTGCTGCAACCCCCAGATGGGATAGGATGCCATCGCTGGCCAGTCCTGCCCTCTCCCAGCTTCCGTATGGAGATCCAGTCTGACCTCTTTGTAAAATAATGAATGAGCAATGAAGCTGAAAGCATGAGGAGACCAGCTAAGAGAACGGTCCAGCCTCCCGGGCCATTTCATGCTCTGATCTTGCCCTATTTGAAGAGCCAGATTAGATGCAACACAAGAGATAAATGAAACAGCTCGCTCCTTCTCCAGCCTGGTGCTCTCCAGATGTCTGGGACTAGAACTCCCATCAGCCATAGCCAGCACACGCTGATGCAGCAGAGCTCCTTTTGCACACTGATGAGCTGGTACAGTCCAAAAGGACAAACTTTGCCATTTTGAGTCTGCAGGCAGTAACTCTTCTGGGAGGGTGGGGATGTGGTTGTTTGTTAAGAGCTGGAATTCATGTTTTGGATAGCCTGTGCTTTTCTTTAGGTGTGTACTGTTATTGGGTGTCTCTGATGGAGCTGAATAAGGAATTACATGTGAATAAGCTTCTGGTGAGAAGAAAGTTCTAAAGGGGAAATAAAATGCATACTATTGATCCAGGCTTAGTCATCCTTACTTCGTCCCATTATAAATCAATGGGTTTAAGTGAGTCCTGTTATTTTCTATGAGTCTTCTCTAAGCAGGACTAGCGGCCAAAATTGTGGAAACTTTTTGGAGAAAGTGTATTTCTGAGGTTGGATGGCTCACAACACCACTTTTTTTTGGAGCGATACCATAAAATTATACATCAATGGAAAGATAATTTAATGAAGAATGTAATGCAACTATGTTTGTTCAGTTATCAAAAGTTATAGCCAAATAACCAGAAAAAGAAGTGTTTAGAGAGCCAATCGGGTGTCATCTTGTTTTGGCAATGATGGCTCATAACACCACTTTTTTGGGAGTAATACCATAAAATTATATATCAATGGAAAGAAAGATAATTTAATGAAGAATGTAGTGCAATAACTTTTATGAAGGATTATTTATTACAACATAAATAAGGAGGACATTTGTCAGTATGGTATGTGATTGCTATCAGGTTAGTTGGGGTTTTTTTTGTTCTTTCATTTAGTGAGCTTGTAAAACATAATAAAATTAAAGAAATGGTGCAAAGAGTTGACTAGTCACCCAGAAGGTGATGTAGAATAGTACTATTAAGTGAAGAAGGCTACAGTTATGAAGAAATTAGAAGAAAAATTGGTGGAAACTTAACCAAAGGTCGAAACAAAATAAAAAATCCCTTCCAGTAGCACCTTAGAGACCAACTAAGTTTGTTATTGGTATAAGCTTTCGTGTGCATGCACCCTTCTTCAGATACTTTTCCCAGACCCCCAAATCCAGGGATAGACGCCAGAAGCCGATTGAAAGAGCTTGATTGAGGAAGCCCACCTGCCTAACACCTGAGCAATGGCCATTCCCAAGATCCAGCTGCTTTTAGGGGTGGGAGTAGCCCTCCCATACCCCACAAACTCTCTTTCAGCAATCACAGGGACCCCAGCATAATCCCAGAGTCACAGCCATTGCCCCCTCTTACTTTGGTGGCTCCAAAATCTAGGCCAGGCCTTGAAGAGGAGCAATTAGAACTGTGAGACTGCTTACACCTCCTACACAGATACAGCTCAAAAGTGGGCTTGGTTCACACATGCCTTTGTAATACCAGAGGACGTTAGCAGGACGGTGGAAATGCTTGCTTAAGAGAACACCTCGTCTCCTCAACAATCAGTTCCCTACTCCAGAAGCTTCCTCAAGTCCTCGTTCTTGTCAGGAACCAAATCGCAGGCGCGACGCAGGCTCTTGTCCTGCAGGTGTCTCAGGTCAGAGTTGCGCTCCAGGAAGAGGAGGCAGAGGTCTCCGTGTCCATTCTCGGCTGCCTGCAGGGAGGGAGGAGGGAGGGGTCCTCAGGCAAGCTGAGAGCAAAGGGTTGTCCCTTGTTTCTTGCATTTATAGCCCCACCTTTTTTCCTCTAAGGAGCTCAAGGTGGAGTACATAGTTCCCTCGCCTGCACAGTTAATCCCCACAACAACCCCGTGAGGGAGGTCAGGCCGAGAGACAGAGACTGACTCCAAGATCATCCGGTGAGCACCATGGCCAAGTGGGGATTCCAACCCTGATCTCCCAGGTCCTAGTCCAACATGCTCTAACCACTGTACTACTCTATACCACCTTGGCCTCCCACGGACCAGCCAGACTCATGGGACGGTCCTCACGGGAGGGAGGTGCCAATGGGAGCAAGGGAAGGACATCGCATCCCCTCCCCGCCCCCCCCCCCCAAATAAGGAAAACCCACAGCCCATTAGGAACTGGAGGGGCCGGCGCTTGGCCTTCCTCGGGGCTTGTCTGGAATCAGCCCTGGGACTGTGACCCTCCTTGCAGAAGGCTTGCCTGAACAGAGAGACGTGTGGGCGACTTTTGCATGACCAGAAGGCAGCTGACTGGAGAAAGGGAAGAGTCCCTTGCATTGCTCCACCCACTCTGGCCCCACCCATACACCCGAGTGACTACACATTTGCCTACGAATGAATGAAACGGCCAAGGAGCCACTCGGTGCGCCACACCTTGTGCAAGCAGGTCTTCCCGTCGTCATCGGTGGCTGCTGGATCAGCCCCGTAGGTCAGCAGGAGCTCAGCCACCTCCGTGTGCCCACAGTAAGAGGCTCGGTGGAGAGGGGTGGCCCCGCCATGGGTCTGAGCGTTGCAGGCAGCTCCGCTCTCCAGGAGGAATCGGCAGACGTCATAATGGCCATTGCGGCTGGCGTAGTGCTGCAAGGCAGAAAACGAGGCATCTTGGGGTGGTCTAGGCCATTTCAGGCAAGCCCCCTTCCCTTGCCCCACACTTGATGTAAGATGTGGGGCAGCTGAAGATGCAGCTGGATTGAAAGGGCCTTGGCAGCCCCCTGCAATCATGGGGCTTGCAACGTGCCATGCACAAGTGCCCGCAGAGCCCCACTTCTGCCATCTCTGCCCCACGGCCTCCGTGTTGGGCAGGTGTGTGTGGCTTGGCTGAAACAGTCTGGTGGGTCAAATGGGGAGGCACCTGAAACAGTACAAATTGAGAGCATTTGCAGATGACTTAGTATTGACGTTACAGGAGCCAGAATCTAGTACTAAAAGAGTTTTAGAACTGATTCAAGAATTTGGTCAAGTTGCAGGATTTAAGCTGAATAAGTTAAAGACCAAGGTTTTAGAGAAAAATTTAACACCAATGGAGAGAGAGAGGTTTCAGAATGAGACAGGTTTAACAGTGTTTAAGAAAGTTAAATACTTGGGGATTAACATGACAGCAAAAAATGGGAATTTATTTAAAGACAACTATGAAAAATGCTGGGCTGAAGTGAAAAAAGATTTAGAAATTTGGTCAAATTTGAAGCTTTCACTGCTGGGCCGTATCGCTGCGGTAAAAATGAATGTATTGCCTAGAATGTTGTTTTTGTTTCAAACATTGCAAATTGTGGACAAAATGGACTGTTTCAAGAGGTGGCAGAGAGATATTTCTAAATTTGTCTGGCAGGGCAAGAAGCCTAGAATAAAGTTTGAAATATTAACAGATGCAAAGGAAAGAGGTGGATTTGCCCTGCCAGACTTTAAACTTTACTATGAATCAGCAGCTTTTTGCTGGTTGAAAGAATGGTTGCTTCTTGAAAACACTGACATTTTGGATTTAGAAGGTTTTAACAATGTATTTGGATGGCATGCATATCTGTGGTATGATAAGGTCAAAGCACATAAAGCATTTAAAAATCACATTGTCAGGAAAGCATTGTTTAATGTCTGGATAAGATACAAGGACTTATTGGAAAATAAAACCCCAAGGTGGCTGTCACCGATGGAAGCAAAAGCTCTGAAAAAAGCTCAATATGGAGGCCAAATGGCCGAAATATTGGGAAATTTTGGAACAAGACGGAGATAGATTGAAATTGCAGAGTTTTGAGAAATTAAAAAACAAAGTGCGAGACTGGCTTCATTACTATCAGATAATGAAGGCATATAATTTGGATAAGAAAACTGGTTTCCAGGTGGAAAAATCAAAATTAGAAACAGAACTATTAGAACCCAAAACTAAGATTTTGTCAAAGATGTATAACTTGCTGTTGAAATGGAATACTCAGGATGAAACGGTGAAATCTGCTATGATTAAATGGGCACAAGATGTTGGACATAACATAATGATGGCTGACTGGGAACAGTTATGGATCACAGGTATGAAGTTTACGGCATGTAATGCCTTAAGAGAGAATATTATGAAAATGATATACAGGTGGTACATGACCCCAGTCAAGCTTGCAAAAATTTATCATTTGCCCGATAACAAATGTTGGAAATGTAAAGAAACTGAAGGTACATTCTTTCACCTTTCAGTTTTCACCTTTGGTGGACGTGCCCAAGGATTAAGGCTTTCTGGGAAATGATATATAATGAACTGAAAAAGGTATTTAAATATACCTTCCTGAAGAAACCAGAGGCCTTTCTCCTGGGCATAGTCGGCCAATTGGTGCCAAAGAAGGATAGAACTTTTTTTATGTATGCCACAACCGCAGCAAGAATACTCATCGCAAAGTACTGGAAGACACAAGATTTACCCACTCTGGAAGAATGGCAGATGAAGCTGATGGACTATATGGAATTGGCAGAAATGACTGGCAGAATCCGAGACCAGGGAGAAGAGTCGGTGGAAGAAGATTGGAAGAAGTTCAAAGATTATCTACAGAAATATTGTAAAATGAATGAATGTTAGAACGATGTTGGATAGAAATTAAGTGGTTTCCAGCTGTAATGCTTTAAGGGAATATGAAAAATGGGTTGTTAAGAGATAAAAATCTAAAGTTACTATTTTAAGACTAAAGATCAGGATAAATAAAGAGGGTAAGGATTTGCTGAACCAACAAACTGAACTGGAATACAAAAAAGGGAGGTATGAGGAGGTCCGGGAAACAAGCTAAGGAAAAATAAGCAATAGAAAATCTGAGTGTTTTTAATCATTTTTATTTTGTATTTTTTTTTCTTTTCATTTTTTATTGTAATATTTTAAAAATCCTAATAAATATCTTATAAAAAAACAAAAAACAAATGGGGAGGCACCTGCACAGCACGATGTCTGGGGCTTTGCAAACGGAAAACAGGGGAAGCTGCCTCAACCCCCCTTGCTCAGTACTGTCTGTGCTGACTGGCAGCAGCTCTCCAGGATTCCAGATGGAGGTTTCTCCCAGTCCTACCTGCAGATGCCAGGGACTGAGCCTGGGGCCTTCTGCATGCAAGGCAGGCGATCTGGCCCTGAGCGACGGCCCTCCCCCCTCAGCTGATCCTCAGCACTTGCAAATAACTGTGCCTTTGCGTGCATGGCTCTGCAGGCAAAAAGAGGTCACCTGACATCACTGTGATGTCACACCAGCATGAATGGAGCCCACATGACAGCAGATGCATCCTCCTTCTCATAAAAGACAGAAGGTGCAGGCACTATGCATTGTTGGGACACCTGGCAGGGGACACTAGTAGCCAACTCTCTTGTATGGTTGCATTCTCATGAATTTTTGAAATCTGACCCCCACAGTAACCTTGGACACTTACCAAAGCTGTGTATCCAAAGGGATCTGGCTCGCTGGGATTACTGCGGTTTAGGATCTGTTTTTTGACCTTCTCAAGGTCTCCATTCAGAGCAGCACACCAAATCCCTACACATAAATAAATTTCAATTTATCTTTATATTGGCACTAGTCTGTCATTGAGCAGCCCTGTGCCTCATCACCATTCTGCATTTACCTAACGTAATTTACCTGACTATGGGTACAACACAAAAAGCTAACACAACAAACTATTTCTCAACTCGTGTCTCTCTGCCCTCAAGTCTTGTTTTAAACCACCACATTTTCCCTCTGTGTCCTTCCCTGCTTGCTCCACTCAAAGCTTTGCCATTGTTTAGAACTACCAGTTTCCCCTCTCAATGTCTTATCATTGCGGTTTTACTCAAACCTCTGCCATTGTTTGAAACTATCACTATTTTCTTCTCAGTGCCCCTCTCTATCTTCCAACCAGCAAGCAAGAGGCATTATCAGGGTTCAAAACTGCATTGCAGCCAAACAAGGGCGTGCAATGCAGGGCCAGTGAAGTGTAGCTTGGGGAGACAGGGGGTGGTTGGGAAAGGGGAGGGGCACAGGAAGAGTCTATTTTGCATACCAGACAGAGAGGCTCAGACAGCTACATTTGGCTCCTAGGCCAGAGGCCTTCCCACCTCTGCTTTGGAGCATAGTAACTTATCTTTTTTCTCTCCTCCAGACAGGATAAGGAGGCAAAGAGAGTTTTAGTTAAAGCTCATCTCCTTATCCCCTTCTCACCCCTCCAAAGACCCACAACAGACTCAATGCCCCAGAGCTTCTGTACCTCTCTCAAAATCCATCTCCTCCAGAGTCTGGTGAACACTTGGCACGGCCACATGGTGGGAGCAACAGGAGCCATCCTTGGAGTGTCCAGGTGACAATGCCATTGTTAGCCCTTTGAGGTTATTATTTTGGGAAGCAGCTGTAGGTCCTGCTAGAGGAAGAGAAAGGCTGTGACACAAAGCAGAAGAGAGGGCTCCTCTCTCTAGCACAATGTCCAGAAAGAACAATTCAGACCCCAAGATAATACTGAATGCTGGAACAAGCACAGGCAAAGCTTGGGGAATTGACATTTTCTAACGTATAATGCCCAGCAGGTGACGGAGCACAACCTGTGCTGGATCTGTCTGAACCATCTCTTTACTTACCATCCAATTTCTACTGAAAGGAAGCAGGATGAAAGCAATTTTGTTCTGCATCTGCACTGTGTTTTTATTCTGGTCAATTGCCCATCTATCCAGGAATGACCAAGGTGAGGTTTAGAGCAGGGATGCCCTCCAGATGTGGTTGGACTCAAACTCCCATCATCACCAACTACTGCTCATGCCAGCAACAGCAGGATATTAAGGCACATCCCAGATGTAGTGAATTCACCATAGCCAAGAGCAAAATGCGCCCTGAAGCTTCTCACAGGGCAAAGCCTTCAACCATTCTATTTCTCAGAGCAGGTTCAGGTTCATCCTGGTATAAGACAGCTTCCCAAAAACACTTCCCAGAGGGGTTACTGTGTTAGCCTGCCAGAGCAAAACCAGCAAAAAGCCTCATGGCACCTGAACATTTTTTGACACCTCTGTCTTGAGAGACAATGGGGTGCACCTCCAGGGGTGACGTCAAATCCCTGCATTAACAGCCCTGAAGTGACCTGCTAGCCTGGGCAGTGTGTCTGGAGGTCCTGGGCTGCCCAGACGACAAGACCAACCTCGCTGGTGTGGACCAAAGGAAAGCAGAGCAATATGTTTGGCACCAGCTTGGCTGCAGGAGTTGCCAGGAGGTGGCATAAAAGGCGCCATCGAGACTCCAGATTTGTGTAGGATTTACTCCTTAGTCTTTTCATCTCTCAAAGATGTCCCTTAACAGATACACCTTAAGAGATGTACAGTAAAAGGAATGTGTGACTGAGATCAGCACAAATGCCACAAACTTAGTCTGTTTTCACAGTGAATTATAAGCACCTTTGAGCTTCTTTCACATGGTATGTGCCAGAAACTGGGTTAGACAGACCAACAATCTGCTTTGATATAAACTGTTTTGTATGTTTTGGGGTTAGGGCCTGGCCTAGCGGGAGAGTCTGACCACTGGCCATGCTGGCTGGGGTTCATGGGATGCTCAACAGCATCTGGAGGGCCACAGGTTCCACATCCCTGAATGAAAGGGATCCGACAGTGTGTGGTGGGAGAGAGGTTTCTTTCGCTGAAACTCTAGAGAGCTACTCTCAGTCAGAATTGAGCAGAAATGGGCAGAAGGCAGATCCAGGATCTACTTGTAGGCCTTTGGATGTTGGCAGAAGTTACAGAGAATCAGAAACACTGGGTTAACGGTAGAAACAAACAGCCACCCTCCCAATCTAGATTCCCCTGTCCAGATAAAGAAGACTTAGGATGAAAGGTAGAGTAGCTTCTTATGTGACAGGACTGTCAATGGAAACAAATTCCTGGACTAAGGACATGCTCAGAGGCTGAATTATTCTGCATGCAGTTCCTGTTGGGGACCGCAGCATCTTAGTTGAAAAAACAACACAGAGCCAACCAGCCTGAAGTCTGCACACCCGTAATACTTGTCCATGCAATGATCTCATTTATACAAAATATAATATAGGTTAAAAATGGTAACTGTTATGTACTGAGTTGAATAGGATCCAAAATGCAGGAGTCTGATTGGTCCTAGAACAATAGGATTCAGGATGCAGCAGTATGATTGGTCCTAGAACAATGCAGCAGTATGATTGGTCCGCAGGAGGCACCCAATCCAGCTCCAGATGGAAGTTAATTCACAACCTGATTGGCCTACAGGTGAATCTCGGAATTAGCCAATCACGTGCAGCCCATTTTGTAAATAATGTATATAAAGCAGATACTTTGGGGAAAGTTTCATTCCTCCTCACCACTATGAGCTGAATAAAGAGCATGAAATCCACTCTTGACTCTGAGTATATTTCAGTAACTGTTAAGAATTGCTATAGACCTTTTTTCTCTTTACACTTCTGGTTTTCTTAAGAACTTCTTATGTGCTGCATTTACATTTCAATAAATTATAATAATGTCTGCGCACCCACGAAGCAGACCAGCCTTTCCCAACCGGGTGTCCTCCAGATATTGGGACTAGGCCTCTCCTCACTCCCAGCAGCACAGCTGCCTGACGGGAGGAAGATGCCAGACCCAAGGCCGGCGCGGACCTTCCTTCCAGCCCCCGGAGCCTCGAGGATGCTGGGGGCCGGGCGGGGGGCTTCGGGCGGCCCCCAAGAGGCCGCTCCCCTCCCGCAAGCCTGGCGCGGGGCCGGGGCGTTGTGGCTGGGAGCTGTAGTTTAGCCCCCCCCCCCCGGGCCGGCGGGTCCTGCGGGGGACCAGGGGCCTCTTCCCCCCCCAGGTCACGTGGGCGCCGGCTGTTCCCCAGAAAGGGCATCGGCCGCCATCTTAGCTCTTACCTGCCACGGCCGCCCGCTCCGCCCAATCGGAGAGGAGCTGGGCGGGGAAAGGCAGCCAATGCGGGCGCACCGAAGGGAAGAAGACCGGAAGCAGCCCGGGGGCGGGGCGAGGGTTTCCCTGCGCGCAGTAGCGGCGAGCGACCGCTAGAGGGAGCCGGCGACTCGGGCATGGTTTGCAGCTGGGCAAAGAAGGGAAATTACGC